>NW_024070190.1:22744346-23288828 GCF_014754425.2 Oryx dammah | reverse complement strand
GAAGACCGGCTCCTAGGATGAGTGAAGGGGCGGCCGCTGCCTCGCCACCTGGAGCCGCTTCGGCAGCCGCCGCCTCGGCCGAGGAGGGCACCGCGGCGGCTGCGGCGGCGGCGGCGGCGGCGGCGGGCGGGGGCCCGGACGGCGGCGGCGAAGGGGCGGCCGAGCCCCCCCGGGAGTTACGCTGTAGCGACTGCATCGTGTGGAACCGGCAGCAGACGTGGCTGTGCGTGGTGCCTCTGTTCATCGGCTTCATCGGCCTGGGGCTCAGCCTCATGCTGCTCAAATGGATCGTGGTGGGCTCCGTCAAGGAATACGTGCCCACCGACCTGGTGGACTCCAAGGGGATGGGCCAGGACCCCTTCTTCCTCTCCAAGCCCAGCTCCTTCCCCAAGGCCATGGAGACCACCACCACGACCACCTCCACCACGTCCCCCGCCACCCCCTTCGCCGGCGGTGCCGCCTCTTCCAGGACGCCCAACCGGATTAGCACCCGCCTGACTACCATCACGCGGGCGCCCACTCGCTTCCCCGGGCACCGGGTGCCCATCCGGGCCAGCCCGCGCTCCACCACGGCACGGAACACTGCGGCCCCCCCGACGGTCTTGCCTACGACAGCCCCTTTCTTTAGTAGCAGCACTCTGGGCTCCCGACCTCCGGTGCCAGGAACCCCCAGTACCCAGGCCATGCCCTCCTGGCCCACTGCAGCGTATGCTACCTCCTCCTACCTTCACGATTCTACTCCCTCCTGGACTCTGTCTCCTTTTCAAGATGCTGCCTCCTCCACTTCCTCCTCGTCCTCCTCCTCTACCACCACCACCACCGCGCCACAAACTAGCACCAGCCCCAAATTTCGTAAGTAAACACTCTCTGAACTCTGATTTACTGCTGAGTTTCCATTCTGCCTTCCTGCTGTCTTTTCCCCTCGCCGCTTCTAGCATCCTTCATCCCCAGCCCCGGATTGGAACATAGAGTGAGAGAATTAAAACTGGCCACAGGGGAGGAAAAAGGTGCCGGCCTTTTCCCCTGTGAGGGGAGAAGGTGGAATGAAGCAGAGGGAGATGGTCAGCCAGGCTCCACGGGCCCTACTTCACTGAGTCCCAAATGAGAACTAACTCCCTTCAAGGGGTTAAAGCCAGTGCGATCCCTCTTCACTGCAGACCTGCTGTCGAGTTCTGGGATCCAGCTCCTGGTGAGAGCTGGGGAGGGAGGGAGGGCCTTCCCCAAAGGACGGAGGAGCCCTTTCCCTGCCTGTAGGAAGCAGTGAAGGAAATGTACAAGCATTGCCCGACGTTAAACCGCGGAGGGAAGTTGTGTTCGTGTGGGGGTGGGCTGGGGGTTGTGTGTGGTCATTTGATGGAGATATTGGTACAGTGAAGCTGTGGACAATTCCAGCAGCCCTGACCCGGGCAGGGACCAGGAAGGGTTAATTAGAAGCCATTGTGGGAGGTAGGGAAAGGAGGCGAACCATGGCGGAGGGCTAAACTGATAACCGCCTACCCTGCCCATGGACATGCCAAGGTGTAGAAAAGGATTCTGTCTGCCGAGAGTGAGTTAACTAAGGAGAATTCTGAAGGGAGCCCTGCGGAGCTGCCTTTTCTCTAGGAGGAGGAGTTTTTTCAGCTCTGCCAAGCATTTGCTTTGTTCATTTCCCAAAGGTGGGGTGTGAACCTCGTTCCCCTTCCTTATGCCTGAAAAATTTAGGCAAAATGGGCCAGAGTTCCCTGCACTCAAGGATGAGAAAATCCAACTCCTTTGAAACAGGTCACTCTTTGAATATAGCTTCTTCAACCTTGTCTCAGTTGCTGCCAGCACTGGTCAGTTACCCAAGCATGAGAGCTTTCTGCCTGTCTGGGAGATGTGACTGTATCTTTTTAAATGTTTCAGATGACTAATTGACCTCCCACCACTCTCCCACTATCCCACCTCATTCTTATTCTAAGGAAATTTTAGGCAGCCTCTTAATCTGACTCGGGATCAGGATCTGAGAACAGTTTGTGCAACCTGTGAAGGTTATTTAGGACAAACCCCCAGCCTGCCAGTTCAAGTTCTGTGCAAAGCTTTTCTCCCCAAACTGCCTGGCTGTGCTCTGCTTACATTGTATTTCTGTTTTGAGCCACAGAATCTGGAGGGAAAGGAAGAGTGCTCATCGTTAACTCTTGAGTAGGAATACCAACCTTCCAGTCATCTGGGAAATTTTCATTTCTCTACCTACGGTTTTACCTGGGGTGGTATTTAACCTTTGAAACTTTTTTTTTTTTTTGATTTGTTGAGGGTAAAGTCCAACGAGAGACATTCCTGATGTTTTTACTCTGCTTTGGGGAAAAAAAAAAAGGCTAAAAAGATAAATTGGGAGACAGGGAGGAGAGGGGAATGAACAGAATCTGCCACAAAGCAGAATGGCAGGCAAGCCGGTAACTTGCTGCTTCTCTCTCCTTTGGCTGAAGCAGTAATTTTTGAGAGCACATTTTCCCAGGAGGTGTGTAGAGGCTTCTCTCAGCAAATCTAGCTGCTTGAGTTTGGTGGATGGGTAAAGGATGTGCAAGTGTATGTGTGAACATTCAGTGGATTGAAAATAGATGCGTTTATCCTGAAGACCCCAGGTTTTTTTTTTTTTTTTAATCTCTTCTTTTGATACAGTTGATATAATTAATGGAGTATCGGTGTACTTCTCAGCCTTGTGTGTATGTCAGGGGAGGGTTGAATATAGGGGATATTTCATGTTCTTTCTCAATTGATTTCCTTCCTTTCCATTCTGGAGGTCTTTAAAGAAAAGCCCAAGGTAATTATTTCTACCCCTCCATGCTCCCTTCCTACATTCTGTAGAAGGGAATGGCAGTATGTTTAATAAATAATGATTATTGACAGGGCTCTCAGCCCTAAGGAAAAGGGAGGGGGGAACCTGTAAATGGTGTCAATGTTCACTTAGACATATAAGCAGTATTTGTTTTATGTGTATCTGAGGTTCAGCTCCTGCTCTTTTTTAAACCTCCGGCGAAGAGTTGAATTAAGGGATTTACGAGTGTGGAAATCCAGCAGAAACTGACCTGGTTTGTCTATATCAACAAGGGAAATTTTAATGAAAGGAAGATTATGTAGTTTCCATAAAAGATGAGTTTAAATAGGCAGGTTGTATGGTAATTTAAAGAAAAATGATAATTTAATTATTTTTTGAGTGCAAGATTGCAGGGTGATTAACAAAAGGGAATAAAGGTTTCATTTGAGGGATCATCAACACTGCCGAAGAATGGCCTGAATATCTTGCATTAATATTTTTCACTTGTTTTGATTATGTCACCAAAGTTCCCAGGAGAGAAAGTCCCCTTTTTTTCTAGCTCCTACCTTTAGACTTCAGTAGATGCTTTTTCTTTTCTTTTTTTTCCAAATGAAAGTCATGGGTTGTATTTTAGCCCCTGAAGACAGCTGACAGCGATGCTTTTTTTTCTTGAGACTGTCTCACAAATTCTGAAATTGCCAGGGTCTATGCTTTTGAATTGAACACAAGGCTTGTAGAATGAGTCTTTGTGTTTATCTTAGGTCGACCAGAAGGATACTGTCTATAAACGCAGTGTAGCTCTTTGGAGTGGAAGAGACTGGTTCATTCTAGAATAAACACACTTGAAATGAGTAATAGGATCTTTGTAAGCAAAAGTTATATTTGCTATGGGAAGGCCCAGTTTAGGAGATTGTTTCTGATTTTCTGTAGGATTAACAACAAAGAAAGCTTGAACTTGCAAGGTGGAGGGGGAGAAGGGCTTAGAAGTGGACTCTTCCCATTCTCCAACTTTCAGAACATGAGCCAGACCAAACATTCTTCTATGTTACTGGGGTCTCTTGGATTCCCAGGACTTGCCTTTCCTTCAGATGCTTTAAAAACAAGTATCTTGAACATACTGCCTCTAAGAGATTATTTCCTACAAAATGTCTCTGCAGCTGTAAGTGTAGTGTTAGTTTACAAATCTTTTAATCCAGAGGGAGGTTTACTGCAGACAGTAAGAGACAGTAATTTTGACCAGTGCATAAACATCCTTTTAGGGCACATTGAATTGTATTTTTACACTTGAAATGCATACGTGTGTGTAGAATGTTGTCAGTGCAAATGTGGATTGTTGTTTTACTCAGCAGAAAACACCCTTTAACATATTTAACAGAAGACCAGATCTTGGCTAAATTCAAGTACTAAACACAGCCAGTTTTAATGGATTATTCTTTGGGTCATATTTGGAAGGTATATAGCTTATTCCAGTGAGTAAGATCACAAATCTTGAATAGTATGTTTAGTAGAGAAATAAACGTAAAGTGTATCATTGATGTTTAAACATGGTAGGATGACAGTTTTAGTATAACCAAGGGTATCTAAATCAGACTTTACCCAAACGTCATTTTGGAGCATTCCATTGATAACATTGACAATTTTCTTATCCTTTTTAAACCATCTTCAGTCTTTCAGCAAGAGTACTCTGAGTTGCTTTATAAGCAGCCTCAAGTATAATTTGTTTAAAGTTACTCCTATGTTGTCTTTTATCCACGTGAATTGGGGCCATCAAAGGAATTCCAGCATGGAAAGGACTCACCCCAACCATATGGGGTAACCACAGTGGGAGGATTCAGAGTTTGAGATCAATATTTCTTATGAAATCCAATGAGAGGTTTTTTATGAGCACATGTTGCAGCTTGAGTACATTTTGATTTCCTCTGGCCTTAATACAGGATTATGAGAATCTCCTGCATTAGTCAGTTATGCTGTGCATTTTACTCTTCTGACACTTACGTTGTGCTTCATGGTCCTAACAGGAGAAAAAGAGGCAGGCAGGGGTGTGGGCATAGAATCAGCAAGGTTCTCTTTAGAACCATTTTTAATCTGGCCTCAGCTCCTTAAGGCAGTGGTTTCAGTCTTCCTCCTCCTTTGCTCACATGACTGAGACAGAAGGGGTTGGGAGTGCTAAGAGAACATTCCTTTTGCATGCTTGATTGGTGACTCCAGACATCTCTTGTCTGTGCAATTTCCCGGATAGCCTTTTTTTTTTTTTTTAAACACAGTGTTGATCTACATGTTTGTCAGAAAAACAAAAAGTTCAAAAAAAGCTGGTGTGTGGCAGCTTCTCTCCTTACTTTTGGTTAGTAAAGCAACCAACGTTTCTACAACCAGGTTAAGCCACAATCAAGTGTTGGGTACCGAATTTGAAAACAGTGCAATCCTAGGAGGTCTAGTGTTTAGAGGAACAAGCTCTCTCTTCCTCTCTGGCATGCTTTCTCAGCTCCTCCTCATCTACACACCACAATGAAAAGAAGGATGATTTTCATCTACCTTCTTATGTAGAAATTCTTTCCTCATAACCTCTGATATCCAGTGCCAAACATATCTCAGTATTCTATCTGAGGTGTAGAAAATGGAACATGAAAGCTGGCCCTGAAATATATAAGAGCAAAGAAAGAGCCATGAACCTAAGTCTGAAAAGTGCATTTGAATTGCTTGTGAATAGAACTAGAATTCATTTTTCTCCCCATGAACCTGTTTTTATCTTCAGACTTTTGTGTTGGGTGAGGCACAGAGCTGGTACTGCGTTGGCAAATACCACTGAGACATTTTTGGAGTCTAGAGATTTTACTTGTCTATACTCAAAAAAGTGTTTCCTCCAGAACCATGTACATATGGAAGACAGGAGGGAGAAAGAGACTCAGTTTAAAGCTTTGCGGTACCAGGATGGAAATGTACCTAAATCCATTCATGTGGTTATTAATGAAAGTTTTAGGACACATGGTTTGGTTTTGCATTTTTACAGCTTTTTCTCTGAGGACTTAGGGACTCCTTCCTTATCCAGTCTTTTATCGATTTTAATCATGGCTCTGTCTGAAGGCCCCTCACAGACTTTTGATTATTTTATCTTACTTTTTATTTCCTTAGCTTATCGTATAAGCAGTAGTCATTACAAGAAATTTTCTTAGATATGCTTAACCTTGCCGTGTGGTTTCAAGTTGTTTTAAAAGTCAACCTTTTTGGTAAGCCATGTTTCACTAGGTTGATAAAGAAAGTTAAGGGAAAAAATTATACCTATTGATGCAATTGAGATAATCAAGCTGTCTTGGTATTTATCTTTTTAATTAAAAAAATTTTTTTAAGATTCAAAAAACTTGATGGAAAACTAATGACCATTTATTGTCCCACACAGATTGATGTACAAATCATACTGATTTTGACAGTACCTGTTATCTGAGTCCATAAAACAATTAATTATAGAATTGAACATGTCATGTTTTCATTTTAAATTTTATTTTAATGACTATTATATGTTGATTGGGGTATTACTATGCTGGTGGTTAACTGGTTAATTTAAAACATCTATAAAAGTAATTGTTTAAAAACCAGAAAAATAAAACTTTAAATCAGCTTAAAAGTTCAAATATATATAACATTCATTCTCCCATACCTTGATGTAGGCATTAAAAAAAAAAATTATATCTCTTAGTTTGAGCTTAGCATCTTTTTTTTTTTTTTCATATGCTACTCTTCTAATTACTTGTTTCTTCTCCAAAGATACTGGTGAAGGAATTTCAACCAGATTTTTCACTGATACTCTAATATTCCCCCTGCCCTGGGAATCTTTTATAGTTTCTTTTTATTTTTTTCTTTTACAATTTTTTTGCTCATATAATTCAAAGAATTTTCTTTCTTTTCCTTCTCCCCGCCCCCCAGCAACTCTCCATTTGGAGTTTCTTCAAAACATTCAGCTATAATTTAATAGAAACTACAATTATCTTTCATTTGTGTAATCATATGTCATTGGCTTACATAAAACTTAACTGAATAACATAATTATAGTAAGAACAACTGGCATGAACAGGTTTGTTACTGACACTGAGTGTTGGTGAGCACACAACCCAAAAGGAAGTTGCAGAGGCATGCAGGCGTCCTTCAGGTTGGCTTGTTGGCTGTGACTTTCTCGCAGTGCCGTGGCCCTAAGTTCGTTACACTGGAGTGCTGACAGCCAGCTGGCTAAGGGTTGGGAAAGTATCGCCTTTGTAGGTAATAGTATTGTAAATGTAAGTCAGTCATGACCATATATTTTAGGAACTTTACTGGGAGGGATAACAGCATCTGGAATAGAAGAGAAAAAAATCCCCCCCCCCCCAAAAAAAACCCTGTAGCCTTGAATCCTGTGATAACTGTGAACCTCAAAGAACCAGTTTAATCTCTCTGAATTTTAACTTCTTCCTCTGGGATAATGAGGGGGTGACAATAATAACCTGCTCCGTATACCGCTTCTGAAAGAGCCTGTAAGCTGCAAATACTTTACTGTTTTTATGTCAGCAGAGATGGAAAATGGATAGGCTGGGTATTTTCCTCCAAAACCACATCAGACCATTGAATTCATCTGCAGTGTTGGAGCTCATTTGCTACCTGACTTGAGGAATCTGCCGTTACAGTGAGCGATGATTATGCCTGCACGCCCCTGCATCTCTCCTGTGTTCCTCTCTGGTACCCTGGCACACACAGTGGAATATGGTGTAGAAGTCTCCCTCGAATCACCCTGAAAGCTTAGACAGAAACTGGAACCCACCATTTCTCATCCTTTGCTTGGTAGATAGTCTTGTAATCTGTTTCGCACATATGTTTCTCCAAAAGAGGAACTGAAATTTGAGAGAAAATGGGAGAGAGTATTGAATTATAATTATCTGGAAATCTGAAACCCACAAAATTCTGAAAATTTTTAATGAAACAAAGGATGCCCTTATGACCCCTTTTTGTTCCCTTCCCACACTGTCTTATTGTCGTTGAATCTTTGGAATTTAGAGAGCACGTTAGTAAAAAGATGTGATGTCTGCATTGCATTCTCTTCCCCCTCTTAATTTAGGAGTTATTGTGGTTTAGGTTCCAGAGGATTAATGGGTTGCTTGCGCATCAAAGAGCTCTTTTAGATAGAGCTTTTGTACTTCAGGGAACTTTAATATTAGCATTTTGAAAACATCTTGCTTCAAGTCTGTGTTTGTTGGAAACTTCATCCTGAATTATATTTCACAGTATTACTTCTTTTTGTTCTGAGCCTTTATTTTTCAAGACAGGTTGGTGATTGTACATAAATCATAGCTTGCCATTTCCAGGCATAAAAAGAGGCTAGTCAAAAACAAGCCTGCAAACTGAACTCAGAATTTAGTTTAATAATAGAAGTTTAGCGGCTTCCATTGATGATTTTGTCTTTGAGGACTTTTCCTGGACATGATGGTGTGTATCATGGATGCAGTATACACTGTAAGATCAAGAAGATAAATCTTCTGAATCTATATAACTGCTTTAGCAGTGATACATTATAGCCAGGATTATGGGAAGAGACTTTTCTTTTTAGCTTTTTATGCTATGTTGAAGTATACTCAATTAGGGAAGGGAAGGGAAGGGAAAGTCTCTCAGTCGTGTCCGACTCTTTGCGACCCCATGGACTGTAGTCTCCAAGGGTTCTCAGTCCATGGGATTTTCCAGGCAAGAGTACTGGAGTGGGTTGCCATTTCCTTCTGCAATAGTCAGTTAACAATGTTATAATCATTTCAGGTGGACAGCAAAGGAACTCAGCCATATATATTCATGTATCTATTCTCTCCAAACTCCCCTTCCATCCATGCTGCCACATCTTATTGAGCAGAGTTCCCTGTGCTATACAGTAGGACCTTGTTGCTTATCCATTTTAAATATAGCAGGGTGTACATGTTGATTCAAAACTCCTTAACTGTCCCTTCTCCTCATCCTTCCCTGTCTGGTAACCATAAGTTCATTCTAAATCTGTGAGTGAGAAGAGAATTTTTATGCTAAGCATTTGCTAAGAATTCTTCAGGATATTAGCCTACTTCCTAAGATACCCTTCCATGATTACATATGACCACTGGCCTGCTCTTCCAGTCAATTGCCAGGGAGTTAGAATTTCACTAAGAGAAAATCACTCCATCATCATTTTGGAAGCAGACTCTAATTGATTTCTGTGCTTTGAATTTTACTTTTAGAAATGGGAGAGCTGTCTTGACAGAATCTCAGTCTTAGAAGGGGCTTGAGAATATAGGTAAGAACAACTAGAGCTGTCATTTGTGGAATTTTACTGTGTGCCAGGAGGGTTCACACTGTACACATTTTGTCTTATATGTTTATTGAAACAAGGATTGAAAGATAATCATCTAGGCCTATAGCCTAGTCTGATTATCTGAATTATGCAGGTTAGTTGAGCTGGGCTTAGATTGGTTGTATAATTTGCCTACGACATATGTAAGTGGCATTGTTTTGAAAAATCAGGAACATGGGAAGATCATTTTACAGGTAACCTCTTTCCACTCCAAATCCTAAGACATTGATACAGGGTTGATATATCTATGCTCATTATCTCTTTCAAGCGTTTAGCTCATAGCCAGTGACATTTGCCATTTTTAACTGTGTAAATGGCATATCTGTTCATACCTGTTCTTTGCTATGGTAAAAGGAGCCTTTGTAAGCAGAGAAATTGCCCTGGTTTCCAGTCCAAGGAGAAATTTAGGATGTATTTCAAAAAAGATAAAGAATGTGTTCCTCTAAACTTCTATTGCTTGATCTTAACTCTTATTTCCTCCTGTGGCTGCTTGTAGGTGATTCAATAGAACAGTGACAGAAAATAGTTACAGACTTTATTTCTCTGCTTCCTGAAATTTAGCCAAAATTTTCTTCTCTGCTCACTCTAAACTTGCTTTTGATTGCAGTAGTTACTGCATTGTATGCTGAGAGTGGCCCATGGAAATGTGTCCAGGAGCCTTTGGAGTAATAGCCTTGAGGCTTAAAATACCTACCCTACAGAGTAAATGTTGGATGTTGCGCATATACAGTGTTTCCCACAGAGCATCTGAATTCCCTCCTGGAACTATCCTGCGAGGTACCCACCATTGACTAGCCTGCATTACTAAGAAGTTTGGTGAGACCTTGATGGTCTGCCAAGGGTACCAACAACTCGACCCAATCATTACTTGCTTGTTTGACTTTGCTATGTACCAAGGATCCCTAAGAACAAATATCCTGAAGAATTAAAATGAAAAATGATTGGGATTTCCTACTTTTGCAAACTCATAAAAAGAAAACAGAAATAGATCAAATACTACGATCAAGTTACAGAATCTTCAAATAGCTATGCAGAAGGGTAAAGTGAAAGTCTTAATCGCTCAGTCGTGTCCAGCTCTTTGCAACCCCTGTGAGGCTCCTCTTTGTCCATGGGATTTCCCAGGCCAGAATAGTGGAGTGGGTTGCCATTCCCTTCTTCAGGGGATCCTCCCAACCCAGGGATGGAACCCAGGTCTCCTGCATTGTGGGCACATTCTTTACCCCTTGAGCCACCGGGGAGTTTTTATGCTGAAGAGTAGGAGTGCTGTAATGTCAGGAAGCCTGTGTTATCAAAATCGCAAAGACTGTGAATGAATCCACTAGACTAAGAATGACAACTGCATTCTTTAAGAAGAGAGGAAATGAGATTGCTTAACCAAACTTATTGTTAACCTAGAGTTTTTATCAGCATGGTGACAAAATCTAGCCTCTGGGATAGAAAAGTGAAAATGGGGTATAGAAATGTTTATATTAAACACTGTCTTGACTGAATTCCATTTAATTGAGTTTTCTGTATGAGACTCCCTTTTGTATTAAAAACCTGACAAGTGCCCCCTTTTAATGCTGGACACCCACAGCTGGTAGGGCTTCTGCCTTCAATAAATGAGAGCTATATTTACCACATGTTAGTTGTATATTAGCTCCTCACAAACCTATTTATGCTGGTTGTTCTTGTTACTGTAATTAGGTAATGTATTTAAACAATATTCAAAGCTATAAATTAATTGTGGTTTCTATTAGAACTACGTTGACTACTTTGGATACACTCCATAAAGAGAAGTTACTTAAAAAATGCTTGTTGAATAAATTATGGGCAAGTTTAAGAGAAAATACATATGTCACAAGAAATATGCACTTGGATTGTTTTACATGCAGCTTTAACTTCTCAATGCTCAGTGAATTCCTCAGTAGATATTTGAGGTATGGTTTTTCATAAGAAAGGTAACCAAAATTTATTCAATGAAAAGCTTTGAATACCATAACCAAATATTTGGCAAGTGAATGTACATCTATAAGTTTTAGGTACAAATAAAAGAAATAAGATAAATCTTACTTTACCCATGTGATAGATTTACAAAGCCATTAAATTGTGTTTTTTAGTTGTTTTAAATATATTGGAAAATATTTAACCTTTGGGGTAGAAAATTATATAAGATGCCAGTTATATAAAGCTATATCAATTATTAATAATAGATTTAATAAATAGTAACTGTAATCAAGGGAAGTATACAGAACTGTTAAAGCTAATGATTTCTGGATTGTGGAATAGAAAGGTCATTTAATTTATTGTACTTTGCTGCAGTTTCTAAGTTTCATTTAATGGTCATGAATTATCTCTCTAATTAGAAGTTATTAAGCTTTTGATAAAGTGAAGGATAAAATCCATGAATCAATTCAATTATTGGTCATGGTTCTGTAAAGATTTGTTCTAGTCTAAGAGTTTGTGTCTTCATTGATGATGTCAGCATTAAAGTGTTGTCTGAGCTGAGTTGCTGTGAAATGCAGATGTGGAGAAATACAAACAAATTTCATTGCTTATGGGGAATAATGCCTTATTGAAGGCAGTGTCATACCCTGGACCTTGGATTATTAGCCTTGATCTTGTAAGGATAAAAAAAAGTGATAGTTTTACTGTATTACTTAATGGCTTTTGAAGCTTGCTGAAGTTGGTCAGTCTTTAGTAGTATTGCTAAGGATGGATATAACCTATAGATATCAACCAATTTAGGGTATACTAACCAATTACCTGATCTATTTTAAGAATGAAATGACAGGAAAATGAAAAGGCTAATTTGTAGCACTGGATCTTGTAAGAGAGGACTTAGATCACATACTAACAGGTGGGATGACCAATTCAACGCTTTATTGGATACTGTAATCCTCTCAATGAATCAAATGGTGTTTATTCACATAGTAAAGTTAGGTGGTTGTCTACAGATAGAACAGTTCCATAGGCCAGTGAATAGAGGTGATTTGTAGGACACCTGGTCTTTAATTTGATCATGAGTTGTGCTCAGAGTCTTTTAAGATAGCTCACAAATATCAATACTTTGGTGAGCAAAAAGAGAACAAAAAGTGATTCTGTGTATATAATATTAAACATTAGGAGTCAAGATAGTGACTGGAAGGAAACTCAAGATATGGGGTTTGGGGGGTATTGGGAAAATATTAATGATCAGAATACTAATGTCACAGGTGAGCTCTATTCACCACAATTCATCAAGCTGCATGCTTATGATTTGTGCACTTTTTGTATACATCAGTACAAGCTTGATTGTATAAAAGACATCTTTCAAAACATTCCTTTGACCAACACTTCATATCCCGAGGGTGGTGACCTAAACGTATGGGTTGTCCCATTTATAGACACCGGATTGTGACTCTCCATGTTTGTTGCGCATGTCACAGTCTAGTAAAGGCAAAGAAGGTCTTCCTGGCCTCAGCAGCTTCCTTTGTTCTTAGCGTCTTGGCTTAGTGAGATGCCTTAGAGATGCTCCTTTTTAAGTCTTTCTGAATGGATACCTTATGTTTATATTATATAAGATTGTCTTTCATCCATACCAGGAGTGTTTCTGATACAGCATACATTACCCCACTTTTCACCCATCTTACACGTGTAAGCCATGCTTGTTTCTGAGAGTGACTTTATACAGGTCTGCCAGCATAGAGTATGCGATGCATGAGAAGGCTAATTCATGATCTGCATTTATGATTTTGTCGAGGTCACAACTTATATTCCAGCGAATAATTAAGTGAAGTATGCGATTCCAACTGAGAAATATATGAGATCCTTTCAGAAAGCAGCGATCAGGGCAGATATAGGTAGTTTCAAGGGAGAGTGTCTTGGGAGAGAAAAGGCCAAGTGAGGCCAGGGAAGTAAAAGGTCATTAACAAGCAGGTTACTACTTTAAAGGGAAGTAACAACTGGCTTTACATCTGTGTGTCTGGCCTGGTGGGCAAAGATGGCCTCTTGGAATTAATGAAACAGCCTCACCTTTTCCTTAGGGCAGGGTATGATTTGGAGGGAAGGTTTGAGAGGACTTAGCTAGGCTACCCGGAGAAGGCAGTGGCACCCCACTCTAGTACTCTTGCCTGGAAAATCTCATGGACGGAGGAGCCTGGTAGCCTGCAGTCCATGGGGTCGCTAAGAGTCGGACACGACTGAGCGACTTCACTTTCACTTTTCACTTTCATGCATTGGAGAAGGAAATGGCAACCCACTCCAGTGTTCTTGCCTGGAGAATCCCAGGGACGGGGAGCCTGATGGGCTGCCGTCTATGAGGTCGCCCAGAGTCGAACATGACTGAAGTGACTTAGCAGCAGTAGCAGCAGCTAGGCTACCCTGAGACGTCACAGTCAGGGTTGGTTCAAGGAATTGCACAATAATCTGTGTTAATTTCACAAGATACAGGGTCTCTAGGACTTAGAGGGAGGGACAAACAGCACATTGTAAAGATTCTCCAAGGCTAATTTGTCCCATGTCATTTAGATAGGGTCCTTGACTAGTTCTGAATCTGTTTAAGTATTGACTTCATTCCGCTGCCTCTTCAAAGTGCTGCAAGAATCATTAGAATTGGTGTGTGTTAAAATGTTTAGTTTCTTTCCACAGTCACATCAACACAGCCCTAGATTTAACCCAAAATAGTAGCTTTCAAGTATCTAAAAATTTGCAGGTGGAGATACAAGGAGAATAACACGTGGATCAGCTTGATTCTACTGCCTCACCTAAATTAACCTGTGACTTCAGGTTTTCTGGAGGCAAAAATCTCCTATGAATTGATTGCCATGCTGCCCCTCTGATCCCATCTGAGGCCCTCTTTCCAGAAGCCGCTCAGCACCTTTTGGGATCGAGCTCTGCTGACACTGTATGGCCTTCAAAAGGCAGAGCACTGTTGATTCCCTGCGTGCACTCATTCCATGGTGAGGCCTGAGAGGGCAACAATGCCTCGGGAGCCCTGGGGAAGGATGGCTGTAATGTGAGGCTCTTGCCCTACTGGCCTGCCAGGTAGCTTCTATTGTAGATTCAGGAACTACATGTGGTTATCTACATATTGACAGCTAAAATAAGTTGTGTCACCTCACCTTGTTCACCGTAAAGAAGAACTTTGGATTAGAATCAGATTCATCACTCTGGCCAGCTCATTTGGCTGCTCCTTGTTACCAGATAGAGGGGCTATAACACTGTGTTTAAGTGTAAATGTTAAATTAGTATTAAGAGCCAGTGGTCTCTCTGCTGATCTCACTGATCAGATAATTTTCACTGATGTCAACGTTTATAATAAAGCCAGCTGATACATACTAGTGTTATTTGCTTGGAATATTTTCACTTTATTTTTTTGACTTAGATAAAGGTAATTTTTTTTTTTTAAATTTTAGTTATTTGTTGAGGTCTTTGTGTATTTGATCAGAAGAGATTGTTGAAAGGAAGGCAGCAAAGCTGTAACAAAGTCAGTATCAAATTTGTGTTTCCCCTTTATCATTTGGTTTTGTAAGCTTCTCAGTGACCTTCTGTGCTACCACATTGATGCTCGTCTTTCATCATGAGCCGCTCTGAGTAATTTATGATAAATGATGAAGTGCTGTTTCCTACAATGCACTGCAAGTGGCTGAGTGTTATAAAAGTCTAAAGAGCTCTATTACTTCTAAATGACTACATAACACAAAAATGTTAACCCTAGAGAGGAAAGGTCCAGGAGAACATATTGCTTGCTAAGCACAACTTCCTTCTGCCTGGGACCTTCTGATAGGCTTTGTGCATCTGAATTCTGTGGGGCCTGGCATCTGAACCATTATCTTCTTGAATGGCAAGGAGAGGTTTATGCCTTTCAGCTAGTTGACTTGCCTTGGAGCAATAGTAGTTCGTATTTTTTGGAGTGGAGGAAGGGAGGAACTTTCAAAATTTGTTTACACTTTGAAACCTTGGGTTAATTTTAAAAAATGGTGTTACCAACGGTAAGGACTTGGCTGCTAGGATGCAATAATTTAAAACATCTGATTTGAGCACAGATATTAAATATGGATATTAAGCAAACATTAAAATGATTTTATCAGAGCAAAGCCTTATAGGCTTTTTAAAAATTATATAGATTTCTTTTTCAAAACTAACTCTTATCACAGTGTTTGCATTTTCTCTCTCTCTCATCCACATGTACAAAAATGGAGACATTGTAAGCATAGATCCAATTTGCAACTCTCAGCTTTCTTGTACTCCACAGTGTATAGTACAATTGCTAAATGTTGTCCACAGCAAATATGTGTGTTCTTATCCTGGTTGTCATAAAATAGCTGCATATCTAAGTGTTAGGGTTTGAAGACTTTAATTGCTGGGTATAGAACGTCTTTATGTACTGCACCCCATTGTGAAAATTGAATTAAATTGCCAGTCAGGGAGCTCTTTATGCTGCAGGAGAGTCTCTTTGTGAGCAAACTGTGGAGAAGAGTGGTCTTTGGCCAGTGGTCCTTCTAAACTCAAACACTTCGCTGACGTTCGCCGTGTAACTTTCTCACCTTTCCCCAGACATCCTTATTTTGCCCAGTGAAATTATCAGTTTCCCCTGCTAGAACTGCTTTCTTTCTTCCAGATATCAGCTGTGAGACATAGGATGAATTGTATACAAGTAAATTATGAATACTGCATTTTGGCAGGTGTACCCTCGCTGTTCCATCAATTACTCTTCACTTCAGTGCTGGGAAGTCCACTTTACCCTTTAATTGTCAGTTGCATTCCATCGGTTGAACCTCTGGACGTTCCCCAAAGAGAGATGCTTTCATGCCAGGAAAATCAGACTGAATGTTCTAGAATATTTTTTGCTTTTGATGAAAAAGAGTTGGTGCCCTGTCCCATGGGAGAGAGAGATTCAAAGAAGGAAAGCTGTTCAATGCATGGCCTACAGTACCATCTAAGGTTTGGTGTGGGTAGCACTGTGGCATGAGCAGTACAGCCTATCTCAGGCATCTGAGGAAGGACCTGGAAGTTTCTAGCTTATCCAGGCTTGTAAAATCTCTGTATACCTAGTCTACCACTTCTTGTGTGATGGTCCACCACGCAAAGAACCTGATGAAGCCTTTCCATGGAGCCTAGGGAGAGTCTTACCCTAAGGAACTTCATGTTCCTTTTCAGACTCTTGTTAATTCTTCCCTTTTTTTTCTTTTTTTTTTGCTTCCAAGGAAAATAAGATAATTAGAAGAGTGGTTTTCAATGGGAGAAAAGTAATTAAGGCCCAATAGGCAGGCCACTGGACCTGCTTTAGGAATGGAGGTCTGCTGCTGCTTCTCAGTTGTTTGAGACCTCAGGGTAGACTCCTCACGTTGTGAATCTCAGATTCTTCTGTAAATGAGGATATCAGATAAGATATTCCTCAAGTCTCCTTGTGACCAAAATTCCCTGAGGCCATGTTATAAACTTGAGATGATAATGTTAGTGGAATTTTTGAGTTACTAATTCTGCTGGCTCTCTTCTGCCTTACCCCCAGCTCACATTCTCACTTGCTCTCATACATATACACATGCGTATGTATTCACAGGGTTTTTTGGGGGCAGGATATTTTGTAGTTAAGCATTTAGTAACCCCCATATTTCAGTGTGCTGCATAGGTGTGACTTGATTACATCCTAAAGTTCAGGGAATTTTGCTTGTTTCGAACTTTAAAATAGAATTCCTAATCCTTCCCCTGACAGATGTAGAGCTTGGTAGCCAGCTGTAGGTCTGTTACTGCAAAGTATATGTAGATATACATGTAAAAATAAACAGATGTCATGAATAGAGGTATAAGGAGGCCTGGAGGAGTTAGTGACACACACAAAATATTTCTTTGGAAGTATAAATAAATTAATCCAGTTCCAGAAAGACTCACAATACCTTTCTCCCTGAATTAAACAGAATTCTTGGTTGCTGAGTGTTGCAAGCACAGAGGACTAGGAGTTGTATTTTGAAAGCAATATTACAAATGTGTCTAAATGTAAGGCATTAACTGTTTCCTGACATGTTGGTTGGCATGGACATTTTAATACCAGAATGTGGTTCCATCCATCCTGTTAGAGCATAGCTCTGAGCTGTGACAATCAGAGTGACATGTAATTCAAACTTGAGGTGGCTAGTATTAATATTTTATCTTTATCTTAGAGCACCTTCTCCATTTTTAAATAAGGCATTTCAGTATAGAAAATTAGAAAATATAAGAAGTAAGAGGAAAATAAAAGTCAACTTAGTTCTATAATCCAGGCTAAGACAAGTATTGTTATCTTTTTGTTGAATATGAGACTAATATTTTTTCAAAAATGAAATTATATTCTAACTCTCTTTCAGCTGTCTTTTTCCAGTTTAAAATATTCCTATTTTAGAGTACCTAAAACTCTATCTGTAATGGTTCTGTGCTGATGTATATGGATATACAAAAATATATGAGCTTATCACCTGTTGAGAATATGGTTTGTTCTAATTTTGTCTTTATTATATAAAAATATCTACCCTGAACATCCACAGATGGATTGCAAACTTTTGGCCAATATATATGCAGCAAAAAACAAAGCAAAACAAAAACCCTTACATATTCATTCTAAATTCTTAAATTCTCATCCAGAAAAATGGAACAAATTATTTTGCTGCCATTATCGTGTCAGAAGGCCCATTCTTTCCATAACTCCTGCCCTCCTTTCTTGTAGGTGTTAACATATCATTGACAATAAAACAAACCAACCAACGAAGAAACCCTTTGCCAACAGGATAGTTTTATTTTTTTGTTTCAATTTTTAGAAATCGGAGTGTAATTGCTTTACAGCATTGTGTTGGTTTTTGCTGTACAACAAAGTGAATTAGCTGTGTGTATACATATATCCTCTCCCTCTTGAGCCTCCCCACCCCGACGCCACACCTCTAGGTCATCACAGAGCACCAGGCTTAGCTTGGCTGTGCAGCAGCTTCCTGGAAAATACTTGTCTGTTTTATACATGCTCGTGTAACGTCATGCTACTTTCTCAGTTTGTCCCGCCTTTTCCTCCCCCGACTGGGTCCACAAGTCTGCTCTCTGTATCTGCATAAGAGGATAGTTTTAAAACCCTGTCTTGTTGGTGTTCTGTCTTGCATTTCCCTAATTACGAATGAGAGTAAACATTTTAGAAAGCTATTAAAATGGAAGTAAATTTCAATGGAGAGGTTCCCAGGCCTTTCCTGTCTGCATACACTGTATGGCCAGGTGCTTCTCTGCATCATTCAGGGCTTCATCCCAGCGGAGGATGCTGCCGGGAAATGCTGAGGACCAGAAGTACCGAAGATGCCCAGTGTAATGTGATTACAAAGCCTTTTCTCCCTTGAAACCTGGAAATGGTATTGTAGATAGAAGGTAGGTCACTGTCATGGTCTTCATCGAAAGGTGTCAGCAAATAAGGAATAAAGTGCAACTGTTCTTGACTAAGTGACCTTAGGGGTCATAGCC
Source organism: Oryx dammah (assembly GCF_014754425.2). NCBI lineage: Eukaryota > Metazoa > Chordata > Mammalia > Artiodactyla > Bovidae > Oryx > Oryx dammah. Next base: position 23,270,301 of record NW_024070190.1, on the reverse strand, counting down.
CCTTGGGTTATTTGGCTAAATGTTAACCTGTATGTTAACCTATCAGTGCATATATGCTCAGTTGTGTGTGACTCTTTGCAACCCCATGAACCGTAGCCTGTGAGGCTCCTCTGTGCTTGGAATTTTCCAAGCAAGAATACTGGAGTGGGATTTTCTACTCCAGGGGATCTTCCCCACCCAGGGATTGAACCCATGTCTCTTGCGTCTCTTGTATTGGCAGGTGATTCTTTACCACTAAGCCACCTGGTGAGCCCAAGGTGGCTGTAGTAAACATTAACTTACATAGCTAGTAAGGTTCTGATAAAGAACACAAGCCTAAACACACAGACACACATAGGTCAGAAATAACAATTTCTAAACGTCCAGAGGGCTTAAGTTGCAACTTTCTCCTGGAGTGAAGACATGCTTGGGCATTATCCCCGCCCTTTTCGTGCCTGTCCTGCCCAGGACATCTTCAGTGCTCGGCACAGTAATGTTTCCTGTCCTCTCTTCTGCTCCGAGATATGGATATGGAGCTGGAGATGAGGCTCAGCTTCCAGGGAAGAGTGGCGTCATCTGCTCTGCACCTGGGCCTCTTGACAGCCACTGCCTCCAGCCACCAGCCTACTGCTGTGCCCGTTAATAAGTGCCATGGAAACCCAGTGCGCTCCAGGGGTGGCGGAGAGGTGGGTGAGCATCAAATCACTAAGTGATACTAGCTTTTCAGGTGTCACATTATAAAAGGAGAGCCGCCTGAGAAAGAGCAGGGCCAGGCCAGCATCTTGTACCCCCTGCTTTTTTGGCATCTGCTTCCCTTTGACTCAGTCTTCTCTATGAGGAGCAGGGAGACTCCATGTTCCAATTTTCTGCATGGATTTGTCAGGCTGAGATGCTCCTTCTCTGGTGTATCCCTAACACTTAAACAAGAGATTGATTCATTTGATTGGGTAAACATCTGAATCTGTTAAGGCTTTGCTGATTATTGACAAACCTGTCCTTTGAGCTTTATAGTTTTAAGATCAAGGCAAGTTGGCATAGCGTCTATGACATCACATTGTGTTTTTTTTTGACATTAAAAAAACCTCAAAAATGTTATATAACAGATTGATAAATTCTGATGACACCACTAAATTGACAGTAAGCATATTCAGATGATTGGTTCAAATACTGTTAGCAGTCTTAACTTCAGCAATCCAAAGGGAAACTACCAATTAAATCTGATGGACTAGTTTTCGGATGCCATTTAATGTGGATGTTAACTTTTTGTTTTGTTTTCCACTACCTGGTTCTATTACCATCTAATTAGGTTCAAAATCAGCAACTAGAATTAGGATGCATTTAATAGTTATTCTTTTTCTTTTACTCATATTACACTTTTAATGATGTGATTTATAGTCTGTGTGCACGTGTGTGAGTGTGTGTCCTGGAGAAATAGTGGTGGATGTTAAGTTTGGAAGATTGGGTTCAAGTTTTGCCTCTTACTGGATATCTGAGCTTGATGAAGTCTGTCAGTTTGCTCATCTTCAGAAGCTGACTCAACATCACTAATTATTGAAGAAATGCAAATCAAAACTACAGTGAGAAAGGTCATCATCAAAAAGTCTACAAATGATAAATGATAGAAAGGATGTGGAGAGAAGGGAGCCCTATTACACTGTTGGTGGGAATGTAATTTGATATAGCCACTACTGAGAACAGTATGGAGGTTCCTTAAAAAACTAAAACATTCCATTTGACCCACAATCCCACTACTGTACATATTCCCTGAGAAGACCATAAATCTAAAGTAATCATGCACCCCAATGTTCATTGCAGCAGTATTTACAATAGCCAAGACATGGAAGCCACCTAAATATCCATCAACCAATGGATCGATAAAGAAGATGTGGTATATGAATATATTCAATGGAATATTATTCAGCGGTGAAAAGGAACAAAATTGGGTCATTTGTAGGGGTGTGGATGGACCTAGAGTCTGTCATACAGAGTGCAGTAATTCAGAAAGAGGAAAACAAATATCATATTAATGCATATATGTGAAATCTAGACAAATGGTACAGATGGGCCTCTTTCCAGGGCAGGAATAGAGACTCGGGCCTAGAAAATAGACATGTGGACATGGGGTGATGGGGAGGGTGGGGCGAATTGGGAACATGCGATTGACATATATGCACTGCCGTGTGTGAAATAGATGGTGGGCACCTAGTGTGCAAAGCAGGGAGCTCAGCTCGGCGCTCTGTGATGACCTAGAAAGCTGGGGTGGGGAGATGGGAGGGGAGTCTGAGAGGGAGACTTATATGTATGCATATAGTGATTCTCTTCATTGTACATCAGAAACTAACACAACATTGTAAAGCAATTATACTCAGAGGACAAAAAAGAAGAACCTGGAATAATGGTTACAGTTTAGCACGTTACAGAGCTACAGTTGATCTTACAAATGAAGGTGCTGCAAAGACTGATAATTTACACACTGGAAGCCAAAGGATGTTCGGATATACGAGAATTGGGGCAAATTGAAGTCATTATGACAGACCAAACATGATATATGTCACAAATGATGTTTTCCTTTTGGGATATTGCATACTGTACATATGAACTGATAGTTTGAAAAGCAAAACTCAAGCTGGAAAGCACTGTAGAGAAGAAGAGAATGATGCGGTGAAAATTTAAATCACACAATGGTTGTTGACTCGAAAACTATCAATTTCCAGGCATCTGGACATGAATTTCTCAGCCTTTGAGAAAGGCAGACTCAAACAGCATGCCCTTTCAGTGTGATTGCCCCAGAAATGTGGGATGCTCTGTTTGAAACTGAACTCTGCGTCAATCCCTGATGTCTCAATTTCTGACACACTAAACACAAGCTGAAGAGGAAATGTGCTTCTGAAGAGTGAAGAACCCTCTCTCTCATTTTCTCACTACGCTGTCTCCTGCCACTTCTCTTCAGGGTGATTGTTCTCAAGAACCGATTCTTGGTGCTGGGTAAAGAACACTTTTCCAAAGCATATCTTGATAGATTCTGCAAACTATTAAGCAGGATTTAATTTGCTAAGATTAAAATAAATGATTTATATATCGAGAGAAAGCTAAAATTCATCTCATTGACTTTTCTATTTCTTTTCATTTTCCTCTTTTGCATATAAATCTTAAAAAAAAAATCTGAGTATAGTAGTAGATTTACCTTCCAGAGAGAGACACTTTAGGGCTTTGTTTTCTTCTGTTTATAGTGAAACATGGTGTGATAAAAAATGTTTATCATGGCCTAAGAGGGAATGAGTGTGTTCAGATAAGTTGTGTGCTAAGTTACTTCAGTCCTGTCTGACTCTCTGTAACCCCATGGACTGTAGCCTGCCAGGCTCCTCTGCCCATGATATTTCCCAGGCAAGAATCCTGGAGTGGGTTACCATTTCCTTCTCCAGAGGATCTTTCTGCCTTAGTGATTGAACCCGCATCTCTTATGTCTCCTGCATTGGAAGCCAGGTTCTTTACCACTGGCGCCACCTGGGCGTTTTTTTTTTTTTTTCTTCTTTCCAGTTAAGTTAGTGACATGAGCAAGCATTCCTGACTCCTCTTCCTCACAGCTCTTATTGAGATCCTTCATTTTGCAATGACTTACCCAGTTATCTGGGCTTTTTTGGGCTTTTTCAGTGATGAGAAGAATCCGCCAGTGTAGGAGACAGGGATTTGATCCTTAGATAGGAAGACCCCCTGGAGGAGGAAATGACAAGTATTCTTACCACTCCAGTATTCTTACCTGGAAAATTCCATGGTGGAAGAGCCTGGTGGGCTACAGCCAATGGGGTTGCCAAGAGTTGCACATGACTGAATGACTGGGTACACGCACAGCACATTAAGCACCTACTGTTTACCTGATTAGAGAAGGAAATGGCAGCCCACTCCAGTGTTCTTGCCTAGAGAATCCTATGGACAGAGGGCCACCATCTATGGGGTCGCACAGAGTCGGATGTGACTGAAGCGACTTAGCATGCATGCATGCATTGTAGAAGGAAATGGCAACCCACTCCAGTATTCTTGCCTAGAGAATCCTGTGGACAGAGGAGGGCTGCCATCTATGGGGTCGCACAGAGTTAGACATGACTGAAGTGACTTAGCGTGCATGGATGCATTGGAGAAGGAAATGGGAACCTACTCCAGTATTCTTGCCTGGAGAATCCCAGGGACAGAGGAGCCTGGTGGGCTGCCATCTTTGGGATTGCACAGAATCAGAAACGACTGAAGCAACTTAGCAGCAGCAGCATTTACCTGATGCTCTTTTAGGCAGCTGGCTCCTGGGCTGCCATAAGGATGAAGACTGCTCCAAGCATTGACTCTCTGAAGCATTCTAGTGGGGGGATTCCTTTAGGAACACATATATAAGATAGTTTCTACCAGTGAGACGTGGAGAAATGCTGAACAGGGTGATAGGATAGGAAGTTTGAATTTATATAGGTGTTCAGGGAGGCCTTTGCTGAAGTCATGATAGTTGAGCTGGGTCCCAAGTGAGAAGAATCTAAGTATTGTAATACCTGGGACAGAAGTGTGTCAGAGAAAAAGATAAAGTTCAAGGGCCTTAAGGGACAGAACAATGCCTGGTTTGGCTGGGCATCATGAATATGTTTAAGAATGGTAGGGCATGAAGTGGGAGAGATAAATGGAGTAAGCCACTTAAGGAACGTGGACTCCATTATTGTGATGGCAAACCAGGGTGGGTAGAGGTAGGGAAGGTTCTGATATGTGTTACGTGTATGTCCTGGATGCTGTGTGGAGCTGCATTCTAGGGCCTGCAGCTAGAGACAGGAGACAGATGAGAAGGCCATTGCAGTGGTCCAGCCAAGAGATCCAAGCAGCTTAGACTGGAGTGGAGACAGGTGTGGGTGTGAAGTGCTGTTGGATTGGACGTGCCCTACAGATTGGAAAGTGAAAGTGATTGGAAGGATCTCTGTGAAGGAAAGACGGGGCGGGGGGGGGGGGATGAATCAAGACTCCGTCCTCCATTTCTGTCCTGAGTAAGAGGCGGGGTGGTGGCATCCCTCACTGAGATGGGGAGGATTGGGAGAGGAGTGGGTTATAAGGGTAGAGGGCGGGGACGAATTGTTTGACACATAGGGTCTCTATTCCTAAGAAAGGTGGTGGCGCAGGGCAGTCGATATGGGCACCTTCTTCAGCAGGGAGCAGTGTCCAGTGGTGTGAACTGAAATGAATTTCTAAAACAATACTAAGAAGGGTGGTGGTGCAGGGGAGTGGATATGGGCACCTTCATCAGCAGGGAGCGATGTCCAGTGGTGTGAACTGAAATGAATTTCTCATCGTTACAGTGCAGTGAGGATGTTCTCAGTAGTTCTCAACCCTGCTTGCATTTTGAATCCCATGGGGCAACAATAAACTATATATATGTATTGCTAAGTCAGTTCAGTCGTGTCCGACCCTGTGCGACCCCATAGACGGCAGCCCACCAGGCTCACCCGTCCCTGGGATTCTCCAGGCAAGAACACTGGAGTGGGTTGCCATTTCCTTCTCCAATGCATGAAAGTGAAAAGTGAAAGCGAAGTCGCTCAGTCGTGTCTGACTCTTAGCGACCCCATGGACTGCAGGCCACCAGGCTCCTCCGCCCATGGGATTTTCCAGGCAAGAGTACTGGAGTGGGGTTGCCATTGCCTTCTCCGGGGGAAGCACAGGAGATGTCCCTAAAGAGGTCAGCAGTGAGAGAGGGAGAGAGTGGATTTCCCATAAAGCTCCTGCCTGATAACCCAAGCATTGCAAACACTTCAGCTCAAGGCAAGCCTCCTGTGACAGTTCTCAGGCCTTGATTCCCTCTGCATCTCTAGGGATGGCTGAGTCTACCATCTGGGCAATATTATTTACAGAAAATCTAAGCTTTTCTTGGTTCTAACAGTTTAGCAGTAATTTTCATTATAGTATCAGCATTATTAAAGGCAGAGTGAGATGGGTGGTAGTATCACTTGATGTGAAATATTTCAGTAGGTGTCTTTACCTTTGTAAGGTAAATTTGTTCAGACTTCTGTCTCAAAGGAGGGACGGTGGAAGGGAGAGGGGATGGCAGGAAGCAAGGGAGGAAAGAAAGAAAAGTGTTCATAGATTTTGTGTGAAAATACATATTTGGAAAGGTTTGCTAACAGATTTTTAACAATATAGGCATTACACATCATATCTTTAAAATCATAGCATGGGAAAACATTTACCATATGATGTGAAGTGTGAAAAGCAGACCTAAAAACCGTATATAACTGGTTATGCATGATTATCTTAGAAAATAAGATTGGTAATATGATGCAACATTGTGGAAAAAACATCTCTTGTTGAGTGGTGGGATTATGGTCAACATTAATTTTCTTAAATTTTTTGCTTAAATTTCATTTTATCTCATTTAAAATTTCCTCACTTTTTTCATGCAGTTCAGATGTCCTGAGATTTTAGTAAGGACAAAAGTTGAATGGTGTTTTAAAAGAGATTGATAAATAAGTTCTTAATTTTAGGTGAGTTTAGTTATGAATTTTATTGTCCAGTTTTCTAGATTTGGAATAACAGTATCTGCCTCTCATAGGTGTTAAAAGAACTAAATGGGATAACCAGTGAGAAAAGCTGTTTAATCCCTGGTCCATACTGGAATACCTTCAGTATTAAGGCAGCTGCCTCCACTTCTAACAGTGAATTTTATTCCTTACAAGTACCGGTTTTCACTAACATTCTGTTAGTCAGGGTGAAATAGTAAAATTGTTTCATCTGTGCTAATTGATCTCCTGGTTATTGGTAAAAAGCGGCATCCCCAAATGATGAACTGTGATTTTGTGAGCCATCTGTGAGGATGATAGATCTCTGTGTCGGTGATTGGTTTAGGAGTGGGTGTTGTTCAAGGAGAGATTAAGGGGAATGTGCTGGAGGCACATTCAGATTGGGATTTTTTAATCTAAATTAAAGGAGGGAAAGCCCTGGAGAAATTGTGTGTTCTAATAACTTTCAATGGGATCATGATGCCTGGAGCTGCTGCAATCCATGTTAAGGCCATGAAGCTGTAGGCCTGAAGGTGAAGACTGGCTCTTGATGAATCAAGAGCTTCCAAAGCAATCAGTTTGTTTATCTTTGGGCATCTTGTTGAGTAAACAGTCTTAGCAGTTAGTCTCTACGCCTCTGATGGTCAAATGCAGCCAGGATCATTGCCTTTGACACCACCTGTGGAATTTGATACTTAGTTCTCTAAAACAAATAGAAAAGTAAGGAACAGATTCTCTGTGTCTACTTCTTTATTTTATTTTAGGTTTTTTTTTTTTTTTTAATTGGAGTATAGTTGCTTTTTAGGGCTTCCCTGGGGGCTCAGCTGGTAAAGAATCTGCCTGCAATGTGGGAGACCTGGGTTCAATCCCTGGGTTGGGAGGACCCCTGGAGAAGGGAACAGCTACCCACTCCAGTCTTCTGGCCTGGAGAATTTGGGCTGTATAGTCCATGGGGTTACAAAGAGTGGGACACCACTGAGCCACTTCACTTTCACTATATTTGCTTTACAATGTTGTGTCAGTTTCTGCTGTTTGCTGAAGTAAATCAGATATATGTGTGCATATATCCCCTCCCTACAGAGCCTTCCCCCTCCACACCCCACCCCTCTTGGCCATCACAGAGCACTGAGGCGACCTCCCTGTGCTCTGCGCTGGGTCCCCACTAGCTATCTGTCTAATGCACGGCAGGGCACATACAGCAACCCACCTCCCGATTCATCCTACCGCTTCCCCTCTGCCGTGCCCACACGTCCATTCTCTGCATCTTCATCTGTATCCCTGCCCTGCAAACAGTTCATCTCTGCCATTTTTCTATATTTAGCATACACGTATTAATATACATTTTCCTCTTTCTGACTTACTTCACTCAGTATGACAGACTGTAAGTCCATTCGTGTCTGTACAAATGACCCGGTTTTGTTCCTTTTTATGGTTAAGTGATATCCCATTGTATATATGTACCACATCTTCTTTATCCATTCTTTTGTTGATGGACATTTGGGTTGCTTATTTTAAACATGTATGGCATCCAACTTCTGTCTTTAACATACTTATTTTTCTTCCTGTTAATCCCTAGCTAATTTGGAAAAATAGTTTAATGTTCATGCAAATTTATTGCTCTAAGTTACTCTGGAAATCAAGCCAAATGAATCTGGGGAGAGTCTGAGAATGTTAAACAAATACCTTGTGAATTGCCACTCTGTAGAACTCCTTATCACATATTGTGTCCTCAGGTTTAGACAGCATACTAGTAAGGCATCTCCTGATTATGCTGAGATTTTAAAGTGTACATCGATTGCCACTGTTGCTGAAGAATTTCCTTTAGCTGGTTTTCTGTAAAATGTTTCAGATATTTACATTATGATAATATAGGAAACGGAGTATGTCAAGGCTGTATATTACCACCCCGCTTATTTAACTTATATGCAGACTACATCATGAGAAATGCTGGGCTGGAAGAAGCACAAGCTGGAATCAAGATTGCTGGGAGAAACATCAATAACCTCAGATATGCAGATGACACCACCATTATGGTAGAACCTGAAGAGGAACTAAAAAGCCTCTGGATGAAAGTGAAAGAGGAGAGTGAAAAAGTTAGCTTAAAGCTCAGCATTCAGAAAACGAAGATCATGGCATCCGGTCCCATCACTTCATGGGAAATAGATGGGGAAACTGTGGAAACAGTGTCAGACTTTATTTTTTTGGGCTCCAGAATCACTGCAGATGGTGACTGCAGCCATGAAATTGAAAGATGCTTACTCCTTGGAAGGAAAGTTATGACCAACCTAGATAGTATATGCAAAAGCAGAGACATTACTTTGCCAACAAAGGTCCATCTAGTCAAGGCTATGGTTTTTCCTGTGGTCATGTATGGATGTGAGAAGTGGACTGTGAAGAAAGCAGAGCGCTGAAGAATTGATGCTTTTGAACTGTGGTGTTGGAGAAGACTCTTGAGAGTCCCTTGGACTGCAAGGAGATCCAACCAGTCCATTCTAAAGGAGATCAGTCCTGGGTGTTCTTTGGAAGGAATGATGCTAAAGCTGAAACTCCAGTACTTTGGCCACCTGATGCGAAGAGTTGACTCATTGCAAAAGACTCTGATGCTGGGAGGGATTGGGGGCAGGAGGAAAAGGGGACGACAGAGGATGAGATGGCTGGATGGCATCACCGACTCGACGGACGTGAGTTTGAGTGAACTCCAGGAGATGGTGATGGACAGGGAGGCCTGGTGTGCTGCGATTCATGGGGTCGCAAAGAGTCGGACACGACTGAGCGACTGAACTGAACTGAACCGAATATAGAAATAGGGCTTCCCTGGCAGCTCAGACAGTAAAGACTTTGACTGCAATGCAGGAGACCTGGGTTTAGTCTCTGGGTTGGGAAGATCCCCTAGAGAAGGGAATGGCTACCCACTCTAGTGTTCTTGTCTGGAGAATCCCATGGACAGGGGAGCCTGGTGGGCTACAGTTCATGGGGTCGCAAGGAGTCAGACATGACTGAGCTACTAAGTACACACACACACAATACAGAAATGCAGAGTTAAAATTAGGCTACCCTAAAATTTGTTTGTATGCTTTACATGTGTAATTTAGAGCAAATTTTGCTGCCCCAGGGAGGAAATGTTACAAATGATAGTTAGATTCTCTGGGTAATTTGAGAAAGTGCTGTGTAAACAAGAGAATATTCAGGGCATGTGTTATTTATCCAGAAATATAGTTGAAATACTGTTTTATTTTCAGTTAGAAATAGTAATAGTAGCAAGTGAAAAATTTTAGAAGAGGCTTTGCTAGAATATTTTTTCCCCCTCAGATCATCCAAGCTTTTAATTTATTTTTAGCAGGTATTAGTCAGTGATATAATGAACACAAGAAATATAATGATGAAATTTAAAGTTTTGATGAAAATGAAATGTTTATTGATATTGAAAGAAAATTTCCACACTCTCTCTGTTTCTCTCTTTCTCCTTGCTGAGGTAGAGACTCCCAGATCAAGAAATCCTTGATGGGGGTTATTTTGCAACTGTCAACTCACTCTACTACCTTAACCTACGTGTTTCAGTGGGTTTAAATTTTCTTAATCATCTAGATATTGCATTGTGTTTTTGTGTGTATATGTGCCAAGTCACTTCAGTCAGGTTGGACTCTTTGTGACTCCATGGACTATAGCCCACCAGGTTGCTCTGTTCATGGGATTCTCTAGGCAAGAATAGTAGGGTGGGTTGCCATGCCCTCCTCCATCGAACTGGCATCTCTTACATCTACCTGCACTGGCAGGCTGGCTATTTACCACTGGTGCTACCTGGGAAGCCCCCGGGTATTGCATTGTTGCTACTTAAAACAATTCAAACGGAATTTCTAAAGCTACTTCTCTGGGAAACTTAGCTACAGTATTGCTTTCACACAACAAAAGCCACAAATTAAGCTTAATGGCAACTGAATTAAGTGCATGTTGATGACAGTGTTGTCAGGGTTGTGTTTGAACATGTCAGGGGGAGGTCCAGGCACTTTGCATTACATAAACAGTTCCTGAGCATGAAGACTTAATACTAATTAATGTTATGTAACCACACCCTGACTCCCCCCACACAAAATAAATACTTGGTGTGTGTAGATAGAGCGCAGGTTCATAGTAATTCAGACTGTCTTGGGATTCTAAAGAAGTCACAGTATCACAATCAGTGTGATTTTGCCGATATGGTCTGGGGCGGGGGCTGAGAGGCTGTGATATAGGAGGAAGCAGACTCGCAGCTGAGACTTCCCTGCGCTTCCAGCATGGAGGGTCCCGGGAGCAAGTGATGACAGCTCCTGAAAGAACATGGGCAGCTCCTACAGTCTCTCATAGGCAGCACTGGGTTTGTCTTAACAAAATATACGTGTGCTTAGTTGGCCTTCCCTGGTGGCTCAGACGGTAAAGAACCTGCCTGCAGTGTGGGAGACCTGGGATCAATACCTTGCTTGGGAATCCCCTGGAAAAGGTCATGGCAATCCACTCCAGTATTCTTGCCTGGAGAATCCCCATGGACTGAGGAGCCTGGCGGGCTACAGGCCATGGGGTCTCAACGAGTCAGACACGACTGAGCACAGAGAGTCCAGGAGGTGGCAGCTCCTAAGAGAACATGGACAACTCCTACAGTCTCTTATAGGCAGCGCTGGATTTCTCTTAACAAAATATATACCTTGTGTATATCTGAAATCTTTGCCATTTGGATAGTAAAATTTATTAGATCTTCAAATTAAATGTGATCTTAGACAAACTCTAAAATTATAAGGAGAGATTGCAGGAAATGAGGGGGGGATGTTAGTCTTTTCTAAAAATTACCTTAATTTTTATTATTATTATTATTTTTTACAGAAGGGACACAGATGATGCACAAATGATGGCTACCTGTGGGCATACTCTTGAGGCATTCATTTCACTTAGGCATTTACTCAACCTGCCCACAGTTCCAGAAAGTATCTATCAGTATATCCATTTTGTGAGCAGGGTTAGCTACTTTCCAAAGGGAAAGCTGGGGTTCTGAGACTTCTGTCTGGTCGAAGAGGGCATTCTTTCTTTTTTTAATTGCTTAATGGCTGCGCTATGTCTTCACTGCTGCTCATGGACTTTGTCTAGCTGCGGCCAGGGGGAGACACTGTTTGCTGTGGTGTGAGGGCTTCTGGGCTGTGGGAGCTTCTCTTGTTGGGGAGCATGGGCTCAGTAGTTGAGGCCCAAGGGCTTGGTTGCTCCCAGGCATATGGAATCTTCCCCAGTGAGGGATCGAACCCATGTCCCCTGCCTTGGCAGGCGATTTTTATCCACTGTACCAGCAGGAAAGTCCAGAAGAGGACTTTCTTGAACTTAGTGAGGGGGTCTCTGTGTATCTTGTGTGTTCTCTCGGATCCACCTGGGACTGGTCTCACAGAGGCACTTTTCCTGAGAGAAGCACATCACAGGCATGATTCTCAGGTTGAATTTCTGAAACAAGATTTGCTTTCTAAACAAAGAAAGGGGGCAAGGCACGCTCTTGCAGTCATGGACTAGTGCTAGGAAAAGAGGAAAAACAGATACAGGTCTGCTTGGTTCCGAGGCAGCCCTGGCTTGCAGAGTAAGGCGCCTTGGGCCAGGGTAGAGGGAGGCCAGGTGGTTCACAGGTGGCCTGGCATGCTGAATGCATTTGCCTGTGAAGTGGTTACAACCACTCACTCTCCAGCTTTACAATCTTTGGCACTGCAATTAATTTTACCTTTTAGGTTCCTAAAGGAAACCAATGAAAATATAATAATGTCAACAGTAACTGCACTGTTCTGAGCATTTCCTAAGTACTTATCATGGATTATAGACAATATCTGCATTAATTCTCAATATAGTATGGTTGGGCGGGTATTATTACCTCCACTTCACTGTAAAGGAGCTTGAAGTGTAGAGAGTAGTTAAGTAATTGTTCTGTGTCCTTGCTGCTGGTGATGGGAGGGTCTGGTTTTGTAACCTGGGTGTGAATTAAAGATCTTTTTTTTCTGTTGCTTCCCATGAACTGCTCACTTGGACTCTAAAGTATCTCATAAGATATCTGAGCCCTATATAACATGGCATGCAAAGAAGTGGATGTCTCTTTCTGTTTGTTTGTTTTCTTACAGACTCAGAGCTCCTGTCTGCCCGGAATGTGTGGTTCCATCCCAGTCACCATCTGACCCACAGGTGCGCGGCATGTAATTGTACCTCAAAACCAATTCCACATATGCTAAAAGCAGCAACAGGACCAGCTGTGCTTCTCATAAAAGATTAGGCACAAGTCACACATGAGGTTTTTCTCTAAAGTCATGGAAGCCCAAACAATGGGTTAACGTGATAAAAGAATACAAAATGAAATAAACCGGTGTAAACAGAGCACCACTGACTTCCAGAAGAGAGATAAATGTTGCATGGAGACATCAAACCCAACCAAATTGCCATCTCTGGTATTTCTGTTTGGCTAACAATGCTTAATATTGGTTGAAAGAGAAGAGTGTGCTGAGAAACAGTGTATCACACGGTCAGCATTGCGTGGTCTCAAACACTCGACTGAACCCATCTGGAGACTTCCACCCACTAGGGCCCAGCAGCCTCATTATCTGTCTCTGAAAGGCCTGGCCCAGGCACCAGTACAAATCGCTGTTGTTTCAGGGCAATGGTGCAGAGTGAGAGAAAACAAACACACTCCACTGTTTTGCCCTTTCCATGTTAACATCTAAAGATGGTTACAGAATTATTTAGTGATTCCAGCAGAGCCCTGGGCTTTCACTCTAAATGTTTGCATCAGTTATCAGCGCTTCTTTGGAAATGCTAATCAGGAGAGGACATCCTGTGTCCCAGGTGGCAGCATGAATGTATCTGCCTTTGAGACTTCAGAATATATCATAGTAATAACCAAAATTTGCATCCTCATAGAATCTCAGAATTTGGAAGAAATCAGATGGGCTTCCAACCTAATCATCATCATCTTTCTTTCTCTCTCTCTTTTTGAGGGAAGGGGCATACTCTGTGGGCATGCAGATAGCATCTTTGTTCCCCAGTTGAACCTGTGCCCCTGCATTGGGAATGCAGAGTCTTAACCACTGGACTACCAGGGAAGTCCCCCTAATGGTCAACTCTTGTTCTAGGCTCTCGACTATCCCCTGACAGATGTGGCTGCCCACGCTCTGCTTAGATTCCTTTGGTAACATGGCTCCTGATCACCTAGACTTTCCCTTCTATTATCACATGATGTTAATCACTGAAGTGCTGTCTCGTTCTTAGTCAGAGTCCGCCTTCTAGCGGAAGACTAGACTCTTACCGAGTCTACTGTCTGAAGCCAAAAGAGTGATTCTGTCCCTGTTCCATGTGGCAGGCTTTCACACATGTGAGGACTACAATCTTATTTTCCTGTTCCCTTTCATGTCTATGATAAATCAGTAATTTCCCCATTTAAAATGTTTTTTTTTTTTTTTTTTTTTAAATACAGCAGAGCTTCACATCCCCACAGCATCCTGAATGCTGTCTTTGGGAACACACTAGTTAATCCTAAACTCTCCAGGCACCTCCCTGTAATCTTTGGCAATCTTCTCTCAGCCTAAATTTCTTTATCTTTAATATTGGGTTATCATAGTACCTGCCTCAGAAGGTTGTGAGTTAAAGGAAATGATGCATGCAAAAGCACGGTCAGTGCCTGGTAAATAGTGCTTAAAAATGATAGCTGTTGTTTTCGTCAGTTTCTCCGTTAAGTCCTGGACTCAATACCAGGCCTCCAGACCAGAACCGTCATGACCCTTTCATGCAGTGTGTAAGCTCTTCCTTTCAGCCTCATGTCATTCATGAATTTGACCTCCTGCACTGTTTTCTAACTTCAGCAAAAAAGGAAAAGGCATTTATTTGGCCTAATTCGTTCTTTATGAATCCACATTGGCCCCGGTGCTCAATGTTTCTGTTTTTTTATGTACTCACAAATCTCTCTTCATTTTTTCCCCCCAGGTCATGAATTCTGTCCTCTGCCCCTTCTTGCAAATTACACTAGATTTAATTATTTTTAGAGGTCTTTTGGCACCTTTCCCATTCTCCATATTATTCCAGGTTTGTGGAGCATACCCTACCTGCAAATCCTCTGGCTATCTGAGTGTATTTCTTGGACCACAGACCTGGGTCTTAGAGGGTTGAAGTGTGTAGTTCTCTTTTACCAAACTACTGTCTGGCCTTGTCACAGATCATGGAATCAGAGAGGAGCTGCAAAACATTCTCTTTCACATCTGTTACTGTAATCCACATTTCCCAAGTAGGCCCAGAACAATGTCCTTGTTAGATTCAGTAGACCATCACTTAAGGAACCCCTTTGATTACTCTTACACTTTTATCGCAATTTTCAGCTCTTTGCATTTTCCCCACTTGGTTTTTATAGACCCTTATCTCTTAATCAACAGTTGCACTATATCCAGTTTTCATGTTTTCTTCATGTCTTTTAAAAATCATCCCTTATACTATGACTGGATTGTCATTTTGAATGCATTCTGTCCTGTTCTGTTCTACACTGGGATTGTTTGTGATTGCATAATTGAAATTTGCCTTTTGAGAGTCTTCCAAATGTCTTGGGCCATCTTCTATTAGAGGAAGCAGTCCTATACAAACATAGGTAGACTTGAAATATTTCCGTGGCCTTACATTTTATAAATTTGTTTGTTCATGTTTCTTTTAAAAAATCTTCCTAATTGGATTAAAATGCTCAGGGGGTAAGCAGGCTCTCCTAGATATTCTCTTAGTTAACTTCATTTTTAAAAAGGGATGATACTGTAATAACTTTAAGGGTTACAAGATTTAAATGGGCTTCATAATTCATCCATGACTGGTTATTACAAAACACTCAGAAGTGGGCACATGTTCAGTGAGTGTTGGCTACTACTGCTGTGGTCATCTCTTGTCATACTCTTGCCTGGACAATCCCATGGACGGAGGAGCCTGGTAGGCTGCAGTCCATGGGGTCACTAAGAGTCGGACATGACTGAGCGACTTCCCTTTCACTTTTCACTTTCATGCATTGGAGAAGGCAATGGCAACCCACTCCAGTGTTCTTGCCTGGAGACTCCCAGGGATGGGGGACCCTGGTGGGCTGCCGTCTCTGGGGTCGCACAGAGTCGGACACGACTGAAGTGACTTAGCAGCACCAGCAGCAGCTGTTGTCATCATCACTGAAAAATATTTAGATCCAATTCTTCTGTACCATACTTCTATACTTCTATGCCCTCATCTCATCCTAAATCATTGCCTTTTCAGTGAAGAGCTCGTCCTTTATTGGATCAATAGCCTGGCATACTGTTTTTAAAAGGGTGTTTGGAGAAGGACTGTGAGGAGGTAGCATCTGAGAAAGTCAAGAAAATATCTGCAAAAACCCTTCTCTAGGCACGGGGAAGAGCACATGCCAAGCCTTGACATGGGAGTCCGTCCTGTCCAAAAACACTCTGGTGGCAGTGGGACTGGGAATGGAATAAAGGAGGTAGGGACAGAGGGCAGCACAGGATGTCTGAGAGCTCGCCAGGGCTAGGTCGCAGCAAGAATTTTGAATTTATTTTGTGAGAGGTAGAAAAGAGTTGGAGGCTGCCGAATAGGGGTGTGGTTGGCATGTGCAGAAAAGAGGTGATAGGGTGGCAAGGAGAGTGGCTGGAAAGCTCTCTCAGTGTTTGGAGCAGAAGAATGGGTATGAGGTGTTCTGATTTGGAAGAAATTTTACAAGCTGTATATACAATAAATATTTGTATGGAGCAGGCGTGGGCAAAGGGATTAGGGCAAAAGAGCAATCAAGGATGAATGAAGAGTGTTTTGTCTGTTTATTTAATCCATGCAAACTGAGTGAATGGTAGGGTTACTGAGAAGACTGCAGAAGTAAAAGATTTGGAGTGAGGAAGTCAGCAGACTGGTTTCGGAACTATTAAATCTGAGACACCTGTTAGACTTCCAATATGAAATATATTTCTAGGAAGAGTAGCACCATTTGAAAAATCTTCTAGATTCCATTTACTTCCTGTGTCACACTTGACCTATTTTGAGGAGGAAATGAATTATTTAGGGAAAGAATAAAAAATTTAAACAAAACAAGCAATTGATTTGGCTTTAGAATTCTTACTTGCTTCTGAGAATTATGGAAGACCTACATCCACTACCTAAAGCAAAACACAGTAGCTTCCAAATATACATGCTAATTAGAAGTTTGGAGCTCTATTTATCTGCTTTAAGAAAAAAAAAATCACTTTATATTGTGGTGACTTTCCTGGTGGAGACGGAAATTGTTAATGATGATAGGAATTTCATGTTATAAATGCTTAGTTGTTCAAAGTCTTAGAAAATAATATCAGCATATACTTTACTGAAGGTTAAATTTTAAAAATATATGTGTTTTTGTTAGTTCATTCATATATATATATAATGAAGTTATCAACTTGGTAAAAGGAAAAAAAGGAGATTTCTAATGAAAGGAACTGATATTAAGGAAACTATGACTTTAAAAAATATTTTTAGCTGAGAGTATTTAGATTAACTGAATAACTGAGTACTAACTGATTTTGTCAAAATCACTGCAGATGGTCACTGCAGCCATGAAATTAAAAGACGCTTACTCCTTGGAAGAAAAGTTATGACCAACCTAGATAGCATATTCAAAAGCAGAGACGTTACTTTGCCAACTAAGGTCTGTCTGGTCAATGCTATGGTTTTTCCAGTGATCGTGTATGGATGTGAGAGTTGGACTGTGAAGAAAGCTGAGCGCCAAAGAATTGATGCTTTTGAACTGTGGTGTTGAAGAAGACTGTTGAGAGTCCCTTGGACTGCAAGGAGATCCAACCAGTCCATTCTGAAGGAGATCAACCCTGGGATTTCTTTGGAAGGAATGACGCTAAAGCTGAAACTTCATTACTTTGGCCACCTGCTGCGAAGAGTTGACTCATTGGAAAAGACTCTGATGCTGGGAGGGATTGGGGGCATGAGGAGAAGGGGACGACTGAGGATGAGATGGCTGGATGGCATCACGGACTCGATGGACGTGAGTCTGAGTGAACTCCAGGAGTTGGTGATGGACAGGGAGGCCTGGCGTGCTGCGATTCATGAGGTCGCAAAGAGTCGGATACGACTGAGTAACTGAACTGAACTGAACTGATTTTGACTGTGAACATGGAGCTGGATTATACATAATTATATCTTGCCTTGCTTGGGGAGCTAATCTTAACCGTTTTTTTCCTAAATGGTGGGGCCTCAGTTTTAACATCAAAAGTACAGGTGCCTTGATACCTTTCTTTCAAAGTTTTCAGTAGTTGAGGTTTAGAAAAGAGTCATTTCAGTATTAGAGATTGTGTCGTAAAACACACTGATGTGAAAGTACAATGAGATGACTTTCAAAGAACAAAAGGAATCAATATACCTAATTGTGTTTATCATTACATTTTGTCATTACCAGATGCTTTAGAACACAGAGGTCTTCTTTAATTTGTTGCCACTTGGATACATGATGTAGATAATCTTCATTTACATACTGATCAGTGCTCGCATGATTCCAGAGTTCCTTCCTGATTGCTCGATAAGAATCCTACCTCAGCTATATTTTGAGAAGACCTTCAGGCTATTTATATTGTATACAGGTCTATAGAATTAATTTTAGGGGTAGCCCCCTTAGCAGTGGAAATATATTTCAGTGATACAATACTAATATAAGGAAACATCTTCCTTACATGTCATCATATGATTATCCGCACTGATATCCTAGTGAATATTTAAGTAATTTTATCTCTGGGTCTGGTCCACACATTTTTCTGGTGAGGATAAATGAGGTTTAAATGAACCAATGCGTTGGTAGTAGGGTGGAGAATGTTTATGCTTTTCATTTATTGCTGAAAAGTTATGACCAACCTAGATAGCATATTCAAAAGCAGAGACATTACTTTGCCGATTAAGGTCCATCTAGTCAAGGCTATGGTTTTTCCTGTGATCATGTATGGATGTGAGAGTTGGACTGTGAAGAAGGCTGAGCACCGAAGAATTGATGCTTTTGAACTGTGGTGTTGGAGAAGACTCTTGAGAGTCCCTTGGACTGCAAGGAGATCCAACCAGTCCATTCTGAAGGAGATCAGCCCTGGGATTTCTTTGGAAGGAATGATGCTAAAGCTGAAACTCCAGTACTTTGGCCACCTGATGCGAAGAGTTGACTCATTGGAAAAGACCCTGATGCTGGGAGGGATTGGGGGCAGGAGGAGAAGGGGACAACAGAGGATGAGATGGCTGGATGGCATCACGGACTCGATGGACGTGAGTCTGAGTGAACTCAGGGAGTTGGTGATGGATAGGGAGGCCTGGCGTCCTGCGATTCATGGGGTTGCAAAGAGTCGGACACGACTGAGCGATTGAACTGAACTGAATACTCAGTCACTCAGTTGTGTCTGACTCATTGTGAGCCCATAGACGGTAGCCTGCCAGGCTCCTCTGTCCATGGGATTTCCCAGGCAAGAATACTGGAGTGGGTTGCCGCTCCCTTATCCAGGGGATCTTCCCAACCCAGGGACTGATCTCAGATCTCCCACATTTCAGGCAGATTCTTTTCCATCTGAGCCACCAGGGAAGCCAC
The DNA here is from genome assembly GCF_014754425.2 of Oryx dammah. NCBI lineage: Eukaryota > Metazoa > Chordata > Mammalia > Artiodactyla > Bovidae > Oryx > Oryx dammah. The sequence continues at coordinate 23,251,227 of NW_024070190.1, read as the reverse complement.
CAATACTTGGTAGTAGGGATTAAGAGATGACCACACACCCTCTTGTGGCAGCAGTCTTAGCAAGGTGACTGAGTCAGGATATCTGAATTCTGGATCTGAGTCTGCTGGAAGCTGATTTACTGACTTTATGCAAATTACTTCACCTCTCTAGAGATCATATCCCTCAATGCTATCAGACTGTGGGGTTAAAGTGAATGGTCTTTGATGTTTCTTTCATGTCAGACCATCTTTGTTCTTCTTTGGGAATGGGGAAAAATGGTCATGTCAAGCTCAAACCAGAAGTTTGGGTATAAAAAAGAGACACTAGACCTGTAAATCCTAGAAATAAGGGTCAGACCACTTGTGGTTAAGATACTTACTTGTGTCCCCTCTCACATTCTCATGACCAGGGTGAACTGGATTGGGGTCTGGTTCCTTATACAGTTCCAAAGCCTTCCCTCTGCCTTGAATTGATGAGATTTACAGAACACTGTCATGGAAAAGGGATGCTGGGCCACTCCAGTGTGATTAGCACAGTTCTCAATTATGAATATTAAAGAATGGGCTTCCTGGATGGCTCAGTGGGTACAGAAGCCACCTGCAGTGCAGGAGACACATGAGTTGTGGGTTCTGTTCCTGGGTCAGGAAGATCCCCTGGAGAAGGAAATGGTGACCCACTCCAGTATGCTTGCCTGAAAAGTCCAATGGACAGAGGAGCCTGGTGGGTTACAGTCCAAAGGGTCACAAAGAGTCAGACACAACTGCGAGACTAAGCACGCAGCACGAATACTGTTTGGAGAGACTTAAAAAAGATAAATCTGTTTAACACAAATTAAGCAAGAGATAATGAAAGGAATCATGATCACAGCCTAAAGGAATGCCTCTGAGATCCACATGTCTCCACTGAGTGTCACCGTTCGCTCTGTTCCATCTTGGGGTCACAGTCTGTTACCCCCGCTCACTCCCAACATCGACTCACACGGCAGAGTTCTTCTGCATTCACGGAGCAAGGCTTGGCTCCACCATACCCTAAAAATGGAGGGTATGTTACCTGTTGCATTGGAGCTCTTCAGCCTGGGCTTCCATCTCACAGGATATGCACAGTTTTAGCAAAACTGCTTATTGCACATTGATCCAAGTTTGGCTGCAAACCTGTGAACAGTTCTTGGCACAGGAGTTACTACAAAGAATGGCCTGTTGGCAGTGCCTCCAAGGCTCTTTGAGAAATGAGGGGAGGAGGAGTTAGCTGGATCCACATGACACCAGTGCAGATGCTTCTCTCTCCAGGAATAAAGCAAGGTTTGTTTCAAACAAAGCAATTCCGGTTTCTTAGAGAGTAATAGTCTTTGAAGATAAGACACATAATTTCTAAGCAAAATAGGAAAGAGATACTAAAAATTTTAAAGAAAATATACATGATGCTTCTGCATTCCATGTTTGAGATCTTTTTTTCCCCCCCATAGTTCTGTTTTTTAACAATTCAGATATAATTGACATTAGTTTTGGATATGGAATATAATGATCGGATATTTGTATATATTGTGAAATGGTCACCACAGTAAGTTCTTTATCATACATAGACAAAATTTTTCTTCTTGTGATGAGAACTTTTAAATGATGCTCTCTAAGCAATTTTCAAATATGCAATACAGTTTCATTAACTAGGGTCACTATGCTGTACAGTACATCTCCAGGACATCCTAATTTTATAACTGAAGTTTATACTTTTAAGCAGCTTTCCCCCTTTCGGTTCAGTTCAGTTCAGTTGCTCAGTCATGTCCAACTCTTTACGACCCCATGGACTGCAGCATGCCAGATCTTCCTGTCCATCGCCAACTCCTGGAGCCTAGTCAAACCCATGTCCATTGAGTTGGTGATGCCATCCAACCATCTCATCCTCTGTTGTCCCCTCCTCCTCCTCCCTTCAGTCTTTCCCATCATCAGGGGCTTTTCAAATGAGTCAGTTCTTCACATCAGGTGGCCGAAGTATTGGGGTTTCAGCTTCAGCATCAGTCCTTCCAATGAATATTCAGGACTAATTTCCTTTAGGATTGACTGGTTGGATCTCCTTGCAGTCCAAGGGATTCTCGAGAGTCTTCTCCAACACCACAGTCCAAAAGCATCAATTCTTTGGTGCTCAGCTTTCTTTATAGTCCAACTCTCACATCCATACATGGCTACTGGAAAAACCATAGCTTTGACTAGATGGACCTTTGTTCATCTGCCACTAACCCCCCTTCTCTGGCAACCACTGAGATGATTTCTTTATCTATGAACTTTTTTTTCCCAATTATTATTCTTATTTTACATAAAAATTGATCATGTGAAATTTATCTTTCGCTGACTTATTCACTTAGCATAATGCCCTCAGGGTCCATCCATGTTGACAAATGGCAAGATTTCCTTCTTTTTTTTATTGTTGAATAATATTCCCTTGCATGTATTCCACATTTCTTTATCTATTCATCCATCAGTGGGCGCTTTGGTTGCTTCCATGTGTTGGCTATTGTGAATAATACCGCAGTGATGATGGGGGGTGCAGATACTTTTTTGAGTGAGTGTTTTTGTGATTTTCTCTTATTTATTTTTTTATATGAAGTGTTACATGCTTTGTCCTTGCATTGTTCAGTGGTCCTAAAATCCATTCTTCCTCTTGATCTAAAATTTGTCCTGTAAGAGTGATGATGTCTATGATGTTGTACGTCTAGAAATCCCTGTTTGGAAAATTTATAAAAAAAAAAAAAAACAAAAGCATCTAAATGGTTGTTGGTTGAGTTAATGATACTTTTTCTGGCCAGACGGTTTTCTCAGTTAACGTGGTTTTTTTTTTTTTTTTTGACACTTTCAGTATTTCTTTTATTATTATTATTATGAACTATAAAGTTTAAATCATACTTCAAGAATTTTACAAAGATAAATAGCAAATGACAAAAAAGAGAAAAATATTTGCAGAATAAATGGTTTTTAATGAATATACTTATCACATATCCAACTCTTATAAATCAAAAGGCCAGTAAACATTACAATGCTAAAATTAAACCAAGAAATGCAAATTAAAATAGTAAGTTAAAACTCAGTCTCAAATCCTGCAGGAGGATATTGATGGTTGTGGCAGGCGATAACCTGTGAATCTCCATCCTTTGCCATTCTCTCATCTGCTCTTCTTCCTGTTCGCATGTCAGACGCCAAGGGAAATGCCTTTTTTTTGTTCCCCAGCTCTCACTTACAGCAAAGGGTAAAGAAGAAGTTACCCAAGGCGAGAAGGTGTTGGAAAAGAACCCAAATTCCTTCGACAGTGGTAACATGAAACCAAGCCCTTGCTGGCTGGATTTCTGAGTGCTCAGTATTCAGAGAAAAAGCACTTCAGAGAATTGGATTCACTCTCACTTATAACCTCAGTTAAACAGCATACAGAGAAGGCAATGGCACCCCACTCCAGTACTCTTGCCTGGAAAATCCCATGGACAGAGGAGCCTGGTGGGCTGCAGTCCATGAGGTCGCTAAGAGTCGGACACGACTGAGCGACTTAGCTTTCACTTTTGACTTTCATGCATTGGAGAAGGAAATGGCAACCCACTCCAGTATTCTTGCCTGGAGAATCCCAGGGATGAGGGATCCTGGTGGGCTGCTGTCTATGGGGTCGCACAGAGTCGGACATGACTGAAGCGACTTAGCAAACAGCATACAGGAAACCTAATCTATGGAAAACCACAAAATATTCCACTTTACATATTTTTTTTAAGTAGTGATGAAAAGTTCTTGGACCAGTATACAAATCTCCAGTGTGACTTGTGCATCTGGGTCACATTTCTCGCCCTGCCCTGGTGACACTGAGCTATATCACTGTGTACGTATGAATGCCACACAAGCTCAGTTCTCTGGAAAGTAAGAACAGGAAAGTACAATTATTTTGATAACCTCCTTCTCAAAAGAAATGGCATTTTTGCTCTAAAATTTCCCCTTCAAGTAAAGCCAAGTTACTCAGTGGATTTTATCCTTAGAATAAATGAAAATTTGTGCCAGCAGATATTTTTAAAAGTCCTTTTATCTGGTTGCCAATGTTATGATAGCCATTTCTTTCCCATCAGTTTGACTCGTGCCAAATGCGTCCTTTGCAAGCCTTTCTGCCATGTCCATGTCAGCAAAGCTGCAGAGGTATTTTGGCGTTTGACCAAATAATTGCAAATTGTCCCAGTTATTCAACTGGAGAATTCATTTATTTTGGAGCTAATGACAGATTTTAAAAAACGGGTTTTTTCAGGTAAACACAGATGAAAAGCCTGCTGCCGTGCAAGTCCTGAGGGTTTATCAAGGCTTCCTGCCCCTCCCTCCATCCTCAGTAATCACAGTCTCCCAGAACAGTGCTTTCAGCTTTCCTTGGCTGTTGCCTGAGAGAGATTTTTACAACTGCAGTGACGAGCCTTGTCTACAGAGTCACTGACTTGTGGGTTGAGGCTCGGGGCGGTTGGGTGTGGCAGAGTCTCATTTGCTGCTCTTGATTGGGCTGTTGCTTTGCGTGTGTTTATACTTTTACACAGACTTTTTTTTTTTTTAATGAGAATATGCGGTAGGACATTTCTTAACTGCTGTGGTTACTGCTGTTATTGTTAAAACCATTCTTTCTACTTCTGACCCTCCACTATCCCTCAAAGAAAACTCTGTAAAGGACAAAGGAAAAACATTTAATCCCTGAATTATTTGCCATGACTTGATATATATATATAGATAGATAGATAGATAGATAGATAGATATAGGGGCTTCCCTGGTGGCTCAGAGGATAAAGTGTCTGCCTGCAATGCAGGAGAGCCAGGTTCAATCCCTGGGTTGGGAAGATCCCCTGGAGAAGGAAATGGCAACCCATTCCAGTATTCTTGCCTGGAGAATCCCATGGACAGAGGAGCCTGGCGGGCTACAGTCCACGGGGTCGCAAAGAGTCGGACACAACTGAGCGACTTCACACACACACACACACACACACACAGATATAGATAAATAGATAGATAGATAGATATAGTCCATTTCTAAAGTCTTTGTTGAATTTGCTACAAACTTGCTTCTGTTCCATGTCTTGGTTGCCCACCCATGAGACATACAGGACCCTAGCTCCCTGATCACGGATTGAATCCACACCCTCTGCACTGGAAGATGAAATCCCTACTTGCTGTGCCTTTGGATACCTAATGCAAAAATCGCAGCTAGAGCAGCATCTGCTCTGTTTCCTTACCTAAAGCAAAAAGAGGGGGGATTGTCATTGCTTATGTTAGAGTCACCATTATGTGTTTGAAATGTACTATTTGAGTAATCAGTATTAATTACCAAAGATTAGAAAGTGGGTTGGGAAGATACCCTGGAGGAGGATATGGCAACCCACTCCACTCTTGGCTAGAGAATCCCATGGATAGAGGAGCCTGGCAGGCTACAGTCCTTCGGGTCACAAGGAGTCGGACGTGACTGAGCGACTAACACTTTTCTCTTTCTTCATTATCAGAAAGGGCAGACAAGTATAAAACCATAGAAAATCTCAAAAGCCATACTCTCCAGGGGGAAAAAAAGGTGTTAAAATCTTGGAATAAATACTTTTCTTTCTTTTTCCTTATTTTTCTTATGTTTTTCTTTTTCTTTTTGTATTTCATTCCAGGATGGGGTGTGTTGTATACATGAGTTTATTTGGGTGCATACTAGAGTGTTTTATGTAGACAGAATTATTTTGTACTGACTACTCTAAAACCTGCTTCATTCATGTTTTAAAGAGGTGGGAGAGGGGAAGCAGAGTAATATCAGAAAGATTATGCTAGAACGGATGACCAGGGGAAATCCTTTCTGATGAGTGACATTCATGGTGAGATATTAAGGTTGAAATCTGTTCATGCTAAGAATGCAGAGAAAAACATTGTAGGGAGACATAGTAACAGCTGAGAAGGTTTTCTGTGGGGAAAGAGCTCATCTTCCTCTTGCACCTAAAAGGACCATGAGTTGAAGCACAAAGGAAGTGGAATGATAGGGTAAAAGTTGGGCAGGATTGGATCATCTGTGCACCTTCTGGGCCAGGCTTATTTCACTTGATATATTACGACTGTCTTTCCATGGTCCGTAATCTAAAGGCAGTATTGTGTGCTGTTAAGAGCCTGGTCTCTGGAGTCAGATAAATCTGTTGTGTAAACTTAGCCTAGTTAATTAATGTCTCCAAGTCTTAATTTCCAGATCTTTAAAATGGAGGTGGTTATAGGCACTACTTGATGGGGTCATTGGAGGAAAAGTCAGATAATATGCACAAAGCAGTGAAGAACCTGACACCACCTTTGATCACTTTTATGGTGGAATTTATTCAGGACACATTGGCAGAGTAACCAAGGGCTTGCTCAAGAAAGGTTATTTAGCAGAAGCTGTAATGGAGCTTCAAATAACAAAGCACTGAAAGCCTCAGTCTTCTTCTTTACCACCTTTGGAATAAAGAGCCGAGGTGCTCCATTGGGTGGTGTCCTCATCAGAGCCAAGTGCTGTTACTGGCTTTTAGGATATTAAGGGCAGAACCTTGGCCTTTCCTACTCTTTCTCACCTAGCATCTTACTCAGCACTTTTGAAGCAGAGGATGGTCAGTGAATCCCTGTGGAATGCATGATAAACAGTCACGGCCACCATGAACCTCAGCCTTTCCTTTTCCAGAAGGGAGATTGCTGCTGCTGCTGCTAAGTCGCTTCAGTCGTGTCTGACTCTGTGTGACCCCATAGATGGCAGCCCACTAGGATCCCCTGTCCCTGGGATTCTCCAGGCAAGAACACTGGAGTGGGTTGCCATTTCCTTCTTCAATGCAGGAGAGTGAAAAGTGAAAGTGAAGTTGCTCAGTCGTGTTCGACTCCTACCGACCCCATGGACTGCAGCCCACCAGGCTCCTTGGTCCATGGAATTTTCCAGGCAAGAGTACTGGAGTGGGGTGTCATTGCTTTCTCTGGAAGGGAGACTACATATAGAAAAAATGAAGCAGGCTTTATAACATGTTTAAAGTATACTGTGACTTTTAAAAAGGAGGTTGAAAATCTGTAAGATTGTAAGATTCTTATAAAACATGACAGAGCTGCTGTGGCACGTGTAGCTACTGGTACATCTCTGCAGACTATATAAAGTGGCATCGTTATGACCGTCCCCTTCTTCTGAAGTGCCACATTCGCTGCTAAATATATCGAAGATCACCTCTGCGTGCGGCATCAATATTGACGTATTAATGATGATTTTTCTCTGGTTTGTGAAATTATATGTATTTAAATATTCTTGTTTATATGTCTGTAATGAACACAGATTATCCTTGTGTTGAGAAAAAAATGGAAAGTAATTCAGAAATAATATTCTTTCATTGTTTTTACCCAATTCTTCATGCAACTTCATATTCACAATCCTAGCATTTCCAGCTCTAAGGGCCATACGCACATGTCTTTTTTAGAATTTTAAAAATAAGATCTGCTGAGTCTTCCAAATACTGAGATCTTAACACTTAATGTGGCTTTCATTAGGGTACCTGTTGGATCATTTTTTAAATGTGCAGTTTGCTCTCAAGAGACATGAATTTTGATTCTTACTTTGGTCATTTACTAGGTATAAACTCTTAGGCTTCATCATTTGCAAACCTGGGAAAACAGTGCCTCCCTTATGTAATTTGTAGATTATCTGGCAATTCACATTTGATAGGAAAGTACTTTTAAGCCATCAGCACAAACACCAGCTGCTGTTTTTTGGTTGTGATTCAGCATTGTAGTGTCTTATGAAGGCCTGCAGTTTATTTTGTCTAAAGTTACTTGGACAGTTATTTTACACTGAGATAATTTGTAATTTATTGAAACAGTTTCCTCTTCATTAATGGACTATTCTCTTTGAAAATTAGATATTAAAATTTATGATTTTTTGTAGGAACAGTGGAATGTGACCTGGGTTGCTCCTCCACAAAGAGATTGTTTTATTTTTTATTTTAAAGTGTTAGTCAGACCTGGGGATCTTTGCTTTTCCATCCTTAGACCAGCCAGTGCCCATTTTTAGGTTAGGCAGTACCTGATGCTCAGTGTTGAATATAGGAGTGTTTCCTCTACTCATGGTTGGTCAGCTGGCTTGGAAAACCCGGATTCTTCACTGTGACAAAACTATAGAAAAATACGGTCCGCTTAGATGACCACGCCGGAAATGAGATGGGTTTTGAGCAGCTGGGAATTTATTACTTCAAGCTTCCTTAAACTCAGTAGTCCAATCAGCTTCTTGGTGCTTCTCAATTTCATCTTTCACCAAAATATGCAACATCAAATAATGTTTGAAAATATCTTCGGTGTTCAGCTTATGGGTATTTTTTGATTCAGTAAGTAACAAGGAGCTACTTGACACTGTGAAATACGGAGGGCTGGCTTATCACACAGGTGAATGGGTCAGGAGGGACTGCTGACTTAATTACCTGCTGGGACAGTTCCTCCCCATACTGGTAATACCTGGGATTAATCTAGCCCCTCTGTAAGATTCCTGAGATCCTTCCAGGTGAGGGCACAGTTATTCCTTCTACCTGCTGCAGAGACTGGAAAGAAGTGTGGTAATTGCTGTGTCCTCTGGGCATCTGGAACCTCAGAGGTACTTTGAGGTTTCAAGAAGTGCTTGTTCCTCTGCCCTCAGGACAGACCCTGTCTTTCCACTGGGATGGGAGCCTCCCTCTTAGTCCAGTGCTGCCCAGTAGAAATGTCATGTGAACCACCTATATAATTAAAATTTTTCTACTAGTCATAGAAACATAAAAAGATGAAAAGAATTTTAATATATCTAATTTAACTCAGTATATCTAAAACATTATTTCATCATGTGTCATTACAAAAATTATGAATTGAATATTTTACATACTTTTTTGTGTATTAAGTATTCAAAATCTGGCACATAATTTATACCCATAGTGCGTCTCTATCCAATACACGATTAGTTACATTTCAAATGCTCAAAACCGCAAGTGGCTCGTAGCTACTACACTGGACAATGCCCGTCTAGTTTATTTCTTACCAGCCTGGCCAGTAGGGAAAGATGCCATTTCCGTGTACCAGCCTTTTCCCCTCAGATAATTAGTGGTCATCTAATATTGATATTGTTTACTGTGTCTTGGTTCAGCGACCACAAAACTTGAATTTCAATCAATGACTCAAGTGCTAAAAACGATAGCACATGGTTAGTAGTATAAGTAAAGAGAAGTTTCTGATTATCTGTTAATTGCATCAGACAGAATCTGCTGGATATGTTTTTTAAAAATTTAGAGGATAGCTTGGGATCATCTGAGTCACAATTATAGACTATATGGAATACAAGACGCTGGCTTTGGAGGGGCTCTGGATAACCTCACAAAGTGTGAGTGATTTTACAAAAGTAGGTGAAGTCAAGGTAGAAGGATGAGCTCCTGGGACTGCTGTTGAAGAGACATAGTGTACTGGTAGATGCCGCCAGACACAGAAGAAACTTTATTAAGAGAGGGTGGCAGTCATCCTGCCCCTCCAGTGTAATGGCAGGCATTGCCAGTTACAGTCATCAGTTTGTTTTTGAGGTTCACCTCTGTTGGGCATCTCCTGAGTTACGTGAAGAAGGTCTACCAGCAATGCAAACAATAGGACTGCCTTTTAACCAAGTGCTAACCTATGTTAGTCAACTTTCTAAGGGACTTACCTACTTCTTACAACTTAATTTTCACAAAAATGTTACCAAGGAGGCACTATTATCATCTCCATTTAATGGATGAGGAAACTGAAATATAGTGATGTTAGGAAATGGGCCAAAGGTCACATGGATATTAAGTGCAGGAATCAAGACTTTGGCCCAGTTCTATCCAGTCCTCAATGTTATATTTTAGTCTACACTGTTCCCCCAATTAGACAAAACTGTGGCTCAAAATATAAATAACTAGTCATAGATTATAAACACATATCTCTATTAATGGAGAAGCTTGATTACATGTTGTCTGCTTTTAGCTAGGTCAGATTGAAATTAAAATATTAAGTGCACTTAAATCATTTAACTTATTCAAGAACCAATTCAGATGCCACTTTCTATAAAGAGCCCTGCTTCAAGCCCCTCATTTGGGATTCATCTCTCCTTTCTCTGATCTCCCCAAACAATTTACACATCTCATGATGCATAATAACCTTCTCCTTTGATTGTTATTATAGATGAGCACGTTTTATCTGCCTTTCCTCTCTAGCTGCTACATGTGCCTTATATTAATACAAAGTATCTACTCAGAATATATATGTCAAATGGATGAGCTAAATGGCTAGACTGACAGACAGATGAGTAAACGAGTTGATTAATAAATGAAGAAATGGAAACATTCTTACCCCCTTCGAAATAAAAGAACTGTTTTGTATAAATTACCTTCAGAGTAGATTTGGGGTTAAACTCTTTATGATGATAACTTGCAACGTAACTGTTGTAAGGGAGCCAGTTTTTTAGAACCCAAATCATCATGTACTTGAAATATTAAAGATGTCTATTATATATGCTGGTTTATTATCTACCACATACAGGCAGTTCCTCTTTGATTTCACAGAGCTGGCTTCATACATTTTAGAAAACATCTTTTCTCCTGACCCTCCTCCAAATTGTACCTTGGCAGGGAGAACACAGAGCTTTGGACACCGCAGAAACCGCTGTGTGCTTTCAGCAGGAAAATCTATTTCCGTAACTGGTAGTTTTCAGGGAACAGGGGCCCTGTTTACTCTTTGTGACAGGTTTTAGAGAAAAATCATACAGCGATGAGCTTTAGCACTGTGGAAGACCTTACACTGATCTTGAAGAACTTTTCTTGGGATGTCCATTATCTTTGTCATCCCAATGCATATGCCAGACTCAGGAAACAGAATGGAGTTGTGTCCCAAGTGGAAAAGCGATCACCCTATTTCAAAGATACTTTGGACACCATTTGGAATGTTTAGAAAGTAGCCATGTAAAAGTGTTGTTTCCTCTCCAAACTGGATTCATTTGCTCATTCAGTGGCTATTTATCTATGTATGTGTCTCTCCCCTCTTATTCCACAAAGGATTTACAGTGGACATAGGAGCCTGGTGGGTTACATCCATTGGGTCACAAAGACCTGGACATGACTGAAGCGAGTTAGCACACACAGATGCACATACATATCAAAACATTTTGAATTCCAAAATATTTGGAATGTTTCTATAGGTCAAGGGCTAGAGTTTCCCAGTGAATTGATCTAAAGAACTGGAGTCCTGACTCAGACATGAATTCAGTTATGAAATATAGCTCTTTTGGTTATTTTTTTTTTTCCTGTAGCACATAGAGTAAGACACAAATGTAAATTTATGATGGCCTTTTCGGTTTTTCAGATCAGGCAGTCATCTACTTTTGATTGTGTATAAAACAAATGAAAGATCATTTTTTCCCCATTACTCTGTCTTCTGGATTTCTCTGTAAAAGATATTTCATATACTCTGTTGTTGCAGTTAATAATGAAGTGTAAAGATAAACGATTTTAATGAATGTATTACTTGCAACTGTGACATATCTCTTTTCATTGATATCACTGGAAAATTATAAATTCAGTCAAATGAAGGTGCTTAAGGGGAGCAAGGTCATGCTAATAGAGAACTGTATTCTTTTATTTTACTAACAAATTCCTGTTAGTTTTTCCCTAGGATTTTACCTTTTGCAAAAGATTTCCTTGACTTTACTCATGCCTCTGTAGTTTCCACCCAAACATCTAATTGACCAAGAGCAGTGAATGAAATTATTGCATTTTCCTGTCAATCAAGTTTTGGAACACACCTGGTACTTAACAACCCATTACTTTTTTATTTATTTCACTCCATTAACTATTATGACATCATAACTAAAAATGTTGCTTTGGTTATACTGCATAAGCCTCCTTTTCCCATAGTTTTTTTGAGGCGGTAAATGTAATAATTCATTCTTCACTCAGTTGCTACCTACTGACTCCCTTCTAGGGTCAGCGGGGAGTTTTATGGAAAGGACTTGACAAAGAACTTCACATGCAAGGCCAGTGGCGCTTGCTAAGCTATGGAGTGGGCCCCCGGGATGAATAAAGTGTTGAGTGAGCAGAAGATGTGACAGTGTGCGGTACCTGTGAAAGTCAGAGGGACATTTAGCTCAGAAGCAGGCACTGACCCTGAATCTGTCCTTTAAACCTCTGAGTTTACCCAGTCTGTGATGGCATAGTTTATTAAATAGCTAAAAGATACTGGGGCTTCCCAGGCGGCACTAGTGGTGAAGAACCCACCTCTCAGTGCAGGAGAGGGAAGACACGAGTTTGATCCCTGGGTTGGGAAGATCCCCTGAGGAGGGCATGGCAACCCACTCCAGTATTCTTGCCTGGAGAAACCCATGGACAGAGGAAGCTGGTGGGCTGTAGTCCATAGGGCAGAGTCTAACATGACTGAAGCAACTTAGCACGTGTGCAGGTGAAGGCATAATGGTAATACTTCATTTGAAGGCACATCAGTGTTTGCATTAGCATGTAGGTGCAAGGCATATATTAAGAATTCATAAATAACATTGGCTGGTGTGTTATTTTATTTTCTTCATCATCCTTATCATCATCAAATATAACCCATTCCTTCAAATACCTGACAGTGTAGTTGGGGAAAATAAGGTTGTGAGTGTGTGTGTTTATTAGAGATAGGGTCGAATTCTTATGAAGTATTACTTTCACTGCCAATGTGGATTTTGCAAATGACCAACACTTCCCAAAGTTTCAGGGAAGTTCAGGCTGAATATTGTTAAGAATTTAGGATACCAGAACCAAGGGAACTAAAAGACATAGGAGCTAGGCAAAATGAGACTCACATGAACATGGTCTGAGAAGCAGAGTTGGGAAAAGACAGAAGCCACCAGGGGGTATATAGCAGTCCAGGGGACCATGCAGTGAGCTGTGGTCCTCTCCTGAAAGGGTGCTCTTTGAAGGTTTCCTCATTGATTTGCTTCTCCTTTACTGCTACTGCTTGGCCACAACAGAGACATTAATGTAAGAAAAATTAAGTGATGATAAAAATAACATTGTAAGACATACCTCAAGGCAGAATGACTGTCAAATACTGGATGATGGTGGAATGAATTGTGCTGGAATCTGGAGGACATAGGTGTCTTATGGCCTGAGGTATAAAGGACTCCACTATGAGAAAGGAAGCTTTAACTTGGCTTCTGGAAAATTGGGCAGAGAGACAGGATCTTACTTATCATCCGTATTATCTGACACCTGCTTGGCCGGACTGGAAATCTTAAAGTTAACCTTTCTTCCATCTCAGCACCCTCCAACAAAAAGAAAATAGATACTCACTCTGCTGCTGCTGCTGCTGCTGCTGCTAAGTCACTTCAGTCATGTCTGACTCTGTGTGACCCCATAGACGGCAGCCCACCAGGCTCCCCCGTCCCTGGGATTCTCCAGGCAAGAACACTGGAGTGGGTTGCCATTTCCTTCTCCAATGCATGAAAGTGAAAAGTGAAAGGGAAGTTACTCAGTCATGTCCAACTCTTAGTGACCCCATGGACTGCAGCCTACCAGGCTCCTCCACCCATGGGAGTTGCCAGGCAACAATACTGGAGTGGGTCACCAGTGCCTTCTCTGAGATACTTACTCTAGTTGACTTTAATTTCTGAAGAATCGCTGGCATTTATTCCTGAAGTTTCACTTCCTAGCTACCCCTCCTCTCTGCAACCGCACCACCCCCCCACCCCAGCCCTCAGTGTATTCCTCCCAACCTTTGATCATGGGACCACTTGACCTTAGTAGACATCACTATCGGTTTTAAAATAAATATTTCTTGAGGCCAGTTTGTTGTGAATGATTAGTTTTCTGACTTTTCTCCCCAAATAGTACATGCATGTCCAATCCAGAAAATTTTGAAATAAGTTTTATCAAAATGAGATTCAAAGAATCTGTAATTAACCCAACCGCAAAATGGTATTAATGATTACAGTGATTATTTTTGCTTATATTTCCAAGTTTACCATATTATAAGTAACATTGCTATATCAATAATATTCATCATATTTGACAAAATAAAAGCTCACTTCTAATTTGATTGACCTGCTTAGTATTTTGTGAACGTCTTTTCTTCTCTCATGTATGTACTTCAGTAACATCACTTTTTCAAGGATAATTTTAGAAATATATATTGCTTGGTCAAGCTATATGCATATTTTTAATACTTTTGGTATGTATTGCCAGATTACCTTGAGCACATTTATATCAATTTTATGTCAAATGGAAGTATTTGAGAGTGCTCTTTCTTGGATCCTTAGCTAATACTGATATTTGTAATATAAATAATTAATTAAATGCTCTGCTACTTTGATGTGAGGAAAATGGAATTTCATTATAGTATCATTCTAATTTCCACTAACTTAATTACTAATGAGCTTCAATTTTTTTTCTTGTCTCTTCTGTCATTTATTTATATTTTCTTAATTATGATTTGTTTACTCATAATATTTGTCCGTATTGTTTTGACAGTGTTTTTTATTTTGCTATATGATTTGAGAGATGTGCATGCTCGATACATATCTGATTTGAGATTATATATATATTTCTTTATATTAAGAATAGTAACTTTCTGCCACATATGCCAATTTTTATTTCTCATGTCAAATATCTTTTTCTGTCTTTCCCTTGTGATTTATGATTTCCTAACAAAGATCTTCCTCACTCTAATTATTCAAATATATATCTGTATTTTTGCCTAGAATGTTTATGATTACATTTTTCATATTTAAGTTTCACCTTTCTTATGTTATTTTGGATGAGAATAAAGGATCCATTATATAATTTTGGCTGTTTATAAGATGTGGCCTCTTTTATTGTTCTGTGTATTCCTTGTAAGTAGCATCCATTGTAACATTAAGATGAATTTTCAATATCTAATAGTACACATCATGTAAAAAATATCTGGCTATCTTCTTTTTTCCATATGAAGCTTAGATTTATTTGTTAAAATTTCAATATAATTTCTAGTGGAACTTATATTTCTACTAGGAATAGATTACTTGCAATACTGTTTCTAATTATATAATAACATTTGTATCTCTCTATATTGAAGTCTTCTTTTCTGCTCTTTAGGGAAATATTGTGCTTTCATTCATGTAAACCTTTATGTGATAATTTCTGTTTACATTTTATCCTTGTCTCAGTTCTGAATCTACATGGAATCTCACAAATATTAGTCTCCAGTGTGATATTAAGGAAAATGCTTATTATTGCATATTACTAGACATTTTAAAATTAGAAATAAATGTTAAAATATTTCTAGGGTTTATTTGGTCATCTGTTGGGATATTTTCCCCCATTTTTTGACTTAGTTATTTCAGGGATTAAATTTAGAATATATTGGGGCTTCATTTTAGAAATATATTATATTGATATTAACTTGCATCATTGAACAAATTTTGTTGTAATATTTTATATTATTGCAGTATTCTTACTGACTTAATAATATTTATGAATTTATATTTATATTCACATGAAAAATTCATCTCTAGTCTTTTGTTTTTCCATCTTTTGGGGGAGTTCAGCCTTTGGCTTTAGTTTATGCTGAGCTCTTGCTCAATTTACAAACCATTCCATCCTTTTCAGTGTTCTAGAAGGTACAAAGTTTGAACAAATTCACCCAAAAGCTGGTTTTGGAATGGTAGTCCTCAGAAAGTATTTTTAAAATGGGCAGAAGATCTAAATATACATTTCTCCAAAGAAGACAAACAGGTGGCCAGAAAGCACATGAAAAGATGCTCAGCATCACTATCAAAGAAATGCAAATCAAAACTACAATGAGGTATCACTTCACACTAATCAGACTGGCCATCATCAAAAAGTCTACAGGCAATAACTTCTGGGGAGGATATGGAGAAAAGGCAACTCACTTACACTGTTGGTGGGGTACACCCATTGGGGAGAACAGCATGGAGGGTCCATAAAAAATTAAAAATGGAACTACTATATGATCCAGCAATCCCACTCTTGAGAAAAATCATAATCTGAGAGGAAACTTGCATCCCCACGTACACTGCAGCACTCTTTACAATAGCCAACACATGGCAGCAACCAGATGACCACTGGCCGAGGAATGGATAAGGAAGATGTGATGCATGTGTACAATAGACGGTTACTCAGCCATCAAAACGAATGGAATAATGCCATTTGCAGTGACATGGATGGACCTAGAGATGATCATACCCAGTGAGGTAAGTCAGAGAAAGACCAATATCATATGATATCACTTATACGTGGAACCTGATCACTTTTGAAAGTTACAAATGAACTTACCTACAAAGGAACAAACTTGCAGATATTGAAAAGAGACTTATGGTTACCAAAAGGGAAAGGATAAATCAGGAATTTGTGATGAACACATACACACTACTATTCATAAAACGGATAATCAACAAGGACCTACTGTATAGCACAGAGAGCTCTACTCAATTTTCTGTGATAACCTATATGAGAAAAGAATTCAAAAAGAATGAAAAAATATATATATCTGTAACTGAATCACTCTGCTGTACACCTGAAACTAACACACTATAAATCAATTATGTGCCAATAAAATTAACATATTAACTTAAAAAAAATGTTCCAATTACTTACTGGCGAAATTGTAGAATGTCTTGGTTGTCCTTAAAAATAATCCCAGGGACAGTGTGGGGAGCATCTGTAGGAATACCAAGAAACTTTGAGTTTCATATTCATGTGGGAGTTGGTTTACTGTATACTTTTTCACTTTTACACACATTTGACACATTTCATAGTAAAAAGTATCTAAAATTAAATAGCCTGAAAAATGTTTTCAGTGATTATAAATTTGGGAGATGGTAATGGACAGGGAGGCCTGGCGTGCTGCGATTCATGGGGTCGCAAAGAGTCGGACACGCCTGAGCAACTGAACTGAACTGAGCTGAAACTTATTTAGGTTTTCTAATGCCTCTAGTTGCTTTGGTAATTTATACTTTATTAGGAGTAGCATGAGCTGTTATTAAGTGTGTGGTTTTATCAAGTTTCCCATGTCTAATATAGTCCATTTCTATTTTATTTCTTCTAATTAGATTAGAAGTCTGACTGTTTAAAATCGTCTTTCTGTACTTCTGATCGTATCACCCATCTTAATCACATTCAGAATTTCCTGTGGGCCAGGCAACAAGGCCTTTAGGACTGTCCCCCAGCCTGCTTCTCAAACTATAGCTCTAGACTTATTCTGTCCCCTGTTTTCCCACATTCTCAAGAGATACTTGGAACATTCTGTCTTCTCTGCCTGGGGTATTGTCAGCTTGAAAACACCCTACTTATTTTCCAAGACGCCTGAAGAATGTTCCTTGTTCTAAGTCTTCCATCAGCTCTCTCTGGTTTCTCCCTCCTGTCCCTTCTCTGTGACACATAACATTTCAATCAGACTATGGTGTAGGCTTTACCATTGTGTATTGTTTGTGTATTTGGAAACTCACCTTCTTCTTTCCTCCACTCACTCTGCTAACAGAGGCCCTGGTACCCAGGCATGGGGAGGATTTTTTTTTTTCTAATTTCTTTTTTTTTTAATTACTTTTAATTGGAGGATAATTGCTTGTTTTGTTGGTTTCTGCCCTATAACTATGTGAAGCAGCCATAAGTATACATATGTCCACTCCCTCCCACGCCCCACAGCATCCCACCCTTCTAAGTTGTTACAGAGCACAGGGTTAAGCTCCCTGTGTTATACAGCAACTTACCACTAGCTGTTTGTTTTACATATGGTAATATATGTGTTTTAAGGCTATTTTCTCTATTTGTCCTATACTCTCCTTCCCACATTGTGTCCATAAGTCTGTTCTTATTCTGCTTCTTTATTCCTGCTGTGCAAATAGGTTCATTAGTATCATTTTTCTAGATTCCATACATATTGATTAATATCCGATATTTGTTTTTCTCTTTCTGACTTCACTTTGTAGAACAGGCTCTAGTTTCATCCACCTCACTAGAACTGATTCAACAATCTAATACTATTAGAAAACCTTAAAGATACCATCAGAAAATTACTAGAGCAAGTCAATGAATTTATTAAAGTCACAGGATACCAAATCAATACACAGAAATCCCTTGCATTCCTATACACTAACAATGAAAAATCAGGAAGAGAAATTAAGGAAACAATCCCATTGACGATTGTAACAAAAAAGAATAAAATACCTAGGAATGAACCTACGTAAAGAGACATGGGGAGAATATTTATGGGATGGGGACACCATGGGACAGGCTGTGTATCTCCCTTGGGCCAGCAGTCTTATTATATGTCCCCAGTGCTGAGCAAAAGTAGGTGCACATTAAATGTTTGCTAGGTGACTGGTGAGTGAGTGGGGTGGACATGATATATTCAGAGAATCAGAAGCCCGGTGAGGCTGGAACCCAGTGGGATTAGTGGAGAGAGTAGTGGAAGATAACTTTGGGACATGCTGTCACCCGGTTTATGAGTGGGAGTGAGTACAGAAGGCAAGGAACATGTCCATGGGCTGTTTGAATATGATAAGCTAGTGCTCTTTGGTATTTAACACAGAGGTGTGTATCATTTCCAACTCATAATTTACAAGAAGTGATGTCTGTTTAAAGTGACAATAGTATGTCTCTGAAACAGATTCTTATCATATCTAAATCACTTTCTCATCATTTTCTGTAGTGTAATTTCATTAGAATGACTGTAAAAGAATTTAGAAAGACAGTAGTCTCAACTCCAAATCTGTTAACTGTGGTCTTCCACTGAAAATCAAGCCTATTTTACAGGTTCCCTTGTAGGGTTATTCAGATTTCTTGTAAGCATGAACTACATCGGTGAGCATAGTTAGGTGGAAGGAAACCCAGTAATGATCCAGTCCAAGTGGTTTGGTTAAGTTGGCCATCAACAGAGGCAGACAGAGAGTGCAGTTTTTCCATCATATAGTCTTTTTAGACTTCTGACTATAGTTCAAAAGTAATATGTTAGTCAAGGCCTTGGGCCCTTTTTGATAATTGGCTCATTTACTTCTCTGTTGGTATCATTTAGATGGCAGAACTTCTGTTGGAGGAAAATGGCCAGAATTCATAACAATATGTTTATTGATTGGATTATATATATAATAGTTACTAGTCTATAGTTCTTATATGTTTAGTTACTATTCTATAGTTCTTGTATGTATGTTGAGGGTGAGAGAGGAGGGATATATATGACATTTGCATACTATATATTTGCAGGTGATAGAGAAAACGAGGTCTAAAGGAGGAGAAAAAATCTGAATTGACTTTAGATATTTAAGCTTTCGTCTAATCTATTGCTCTGTGCATTTGATTCATAGCTACTGAAGTAGATACATCTTTTGACCACTGTAAAATTTCTTCTCTACTGTCCTGCAGGCCCCAATGGGCTTCCCAAATAAATTGAAGGTAGTTAACTGTTATCAGCAATTATATTGGCAACTATCAAAATGATTAGAGCTGTCCAAAGATCCAACAGACTTTCTTGAGAAATGTGCAGTATGAGCTGGATAACCACTTGGGAGGCATGATGTAGAGGGAATTCAGGCACAAGATATAAAGTAGCTTTGGTCTAACCTAGCTGACTTCGGTATGTATAAAATTGGATGTTTGAGAGCTGTTCAGGAAGATAATACCAGTTGATTCTACACTGTTCAAAGGGAAGAGAATGAATTAAGCATTTCCATGTTTCTAGGACCTAACATAGTGCATGGTATTATGTGGGTACACATTAGATGTGTATGGAATTAGATCTGAATCTGAATAATTGATTACAATGTCATACTCCAAGGAAATTTGTAAAGGCCGACATACTGAGGTTGTGGTTGCAAATATGAACTGCAAATTGGAATTAATTATCCTAGTCCTCTTTAGGGAAGTACTTTCTCTTGTCAATCCAGATGAATGATGCAAAAACACCTTCTGGAATTGAATTAGCTGGGTAATTCTTGACTTTGCTCAAGACTTTAAACTGGTAGGAGCTTTAATGGATATTAATTAGTTTGAAAGCTTTTTATTCTTTGAGGGTCTTTTTTCTTTTTTCCCTGAAAGAGAAATCTATCTTGATTGACAGATGGATCCCTCTGTTTCATGTTTTATTGTTTTTGAAGAAAGGGGCTTTGATTTCCTGCCAGGGAGCTTTCATAAAAGGACCTTAGCATGCTGAGTCCTGATTAAACATCAGGGAAAGGTGATGATTTTTTTGTATAGCTCTTTTCTGAAAGGTGAGGAAGCCAAAATTACAATGACTCTAGGAAAGTTATCTGCTGAAGGACCACATTCAGCTACAGGAAAAATAAAAAATCAACCATTGCATAGACAGCAGTAATACTGGGATGCAAATGTCATTTGTCCCTATTTTATGAATACTTTAAAAAGGTCTGTACAATAAAGGGTCATAATGATACTTTAGTGGAGAGAATATCAGGTTAGTTTTATTTATTGCTGTAGAGTCTTGACCTATATTGAGAGCTTTTTATAAAGTTAAATAGATTTTTATTTAAGGATTCTGCTAATTTTAGCAAGTAAAAGAGATTTACTTCATTGACAAGTGTTTGTCTAAATTAAACTACTCACATTGTTCTGGATTTACAAAGGTTGTTTTTAAATCTTCTGTTGTGGCAGTCCTGTTAACTCAGTCTGTCTCCCCCACCCCCCTCCAAATCAATGATCAAATTCAATTTATAAATAAACAGAGCTGGATTGTCAGCAAGGTTGAGTATCAGAGTGGAGTTCTTGAGATTATAGTAGTCTCAGCTTTAATCTTCAGGTGTAGCCTGCCTATGCCACTTGCTAGTCATGTGGCCTTAGGCAAGGTTTTAACTGCTCTGAATCTTAGTAAGTGAAGTGAAGTGAAGTCGCTCAGTTGTGTCTGACTCTTTGGGACCTCATGGACTGTAGCCTACTATGCTCCTCCGTCCATGGGATTTTCCAGGCAAGAGTACTGGAGTGGGTTGCCATTTCCTTCTCTAGAGGATCTTCCCGACCCAGGGATCAAACCCAAGTCTCCTGCACTGTAAGCAGACGCTTTACCCTCTGAGCCATCAGGGAAGTCCAGTAAGTGTATACATTGACATAAACATAATTACCTGGCAGAAGGATTGTGGGAACTTAATCAGATAAAATGCACAAAGCATCTAATGTGCTCTGGATTTTATAGCACTGCTTCTGGCAGCCACAATAGTATAATGTTAAGACTTCAAAATAAAACTAACCAAAGAGATTATAATTGATGGTTGATTTATTGTTATTACTCTTAGCCAGAGATAAAAATAAATTAGTAGAAAATTTGGGGGTCGTTTGCAATTCTTTTAATCACATGACCATATAACATTTACTTATTCTGGGTTTGGCCCAAAACACATTCCACAGCTGATCAAGAAGTGCCTAGGAGCCAAATGCCAGTTTATCTTTTCCTTTCTCTTGCTTGTGCCCATGAACTGAATTCTTAAAATCCTAGCTCCTGTAATTTTAATTTTTCACATAAAGGAGAATGTTCATAGTCTAAACCTACTAGAAGTTAAAGTTGGGTCAAGTGTTCTCCTAAAAATGAATACACTATTGCTAAGATGACTAATTCCAGCTCCTAGAAGTGAATATTAAGTATCTTGGGATCAGCTTAATATGGTACAAATGAGCTGTTTGATTCATTATTAATTAATGTGAAAGAAAATCATGTAAGTTGAGGGGATTTCCCTGGTGGTCCAGTGGTTAAGACCTTGCCTCCTAATGCAGGGGTTGCAGGTTAGATCCCTGGTAGGGGAGCTAAGATCCCACATGCCTCACCTCCAAAAAACAAAAACATAAAAAAGCAGAAGCAGTACTGTAACAAATTTAATGAAGAATTTAAAAATAGTCCACATTAAAAAAATTATTTAAAAAATCATGTAAGTTTAGGAATATAACAGGAGATGACAACCTGACTATGTACGGTTAGTTTAGCATCTCTATTTATTTAAATCAATTGATTTCATGTTTTAGGGCCCTTTTAGATTTACAGCATAACTCTGAAGGCATGGTAGCATCCTTTGGAGAGCTTTTCACACAGTCTTTGGTGCCCATCCTTGAATGCAGATATTCTGGTTTAAAACTTTATCCTCCTATCCCACCCCCTCCACCCTACCCCCAACCCCTTCCCAGGCAGTTCTCTTAAGTTTCCAGATGCTTCCAATGCAAGGCCAGAGTTGAGACCAACAGCATTAGGGGCTTAAAAATCTCAATATTGATTTTAGTCAAGAGATATGAAACTATTTGAACTAAATAGCTATATAAAAATACATTGTAAAGAATTTAATACAGTATTTTAAAACATAAAAGCTCATGGTTTATCAGGCATTGTGTCTGTAGTTCTCAAATTATAAAAGCATAAAGCAAATTAAAGGAACAGTATAATTCTCCATTTTTCTTTTCCATTGAAAGCTTGATAAGAAAAGTAAGCAGAGAACTGCTGAAATGATTAATAAGTATCACACCTCTTCCCAAGGGGTCCAGAGACATGAGGCGGTATGTAACTGGTATTCTTTTTTTTTTTTTTGATGACAGTTAGGAGTTAATATTTAAAATTCACAAACCAGGGATTTCCCTGGTGGTCCAGTGGCTAAGATTTTGCATGCCTGACGCAGGGTGCCCAGGTTTGATCCCTGGTCAGGGAACTAGATCCCACACGCCACAACTAAGAGTTCCCATGCCACATCTGAAAGACCCTGCATGCCACAGCTGAGACCCGGCTCAGCCAAAGAAATACCTAAGCAAATATTTAAATAAAATTCACATGCCATTTGGTCCAGAAACTTACATTTAAAAATGTACCCAGCAGGGATAGATTTTCATTGCAGCGTTACATGTAGTAGCAAAAACATAACTACCCTAAATGTCCACAAAGGGAAGGGTGACTGAATAAGCATCAGATATAATCATAATGTAGACGTCTGTATTTAAAATGTTTACGTATGTGTATCTTTAGGTATTGGGATGAATTATATCAATTAGCAATAGAAACAGAACAATTTTTAACATGTGATACTATTTTTATCAATATAAACTCATTTTCACCTGCTGTAAACAATTTGAAAATCTTTCTTTATGTGTGTTTTCATAAAAAAATTAATTAAATTTTCGGCAGTGCGGGTCTTCATTGCTACACAGGCTTCTCACTGTGGTCACTTTTCTTTTCACAGAGCACGGGCTCTCGGGAGCGTGGGTTTCGGTGGTTGCGGCATGTGGGCTCAGTAGTTGCAGTCGCCTCTTTCTAGAGTATGGACTCAGTAATTGTGGTGCGTGGGTTTAGTTGCTCCACCTCAGGTGGAATCTTCCTGGATCACAGATTGAACCCGTGACTCCTGCATTGGCGAGTGGGTTCTTTACCACCGAGCCACCAGGGAATTCCTGTGATTCTTCATATTTTGGAAAAAGACCTGAGAAGATATTCACTAAATGGTTAGCAATGATTAAATCTGGAGAATGGGTTTGGGAAATAAGAGAGTACTTTTTATTTAACCAACAGTTTAATTTTTTTTTAATATTTATAATCAACTGTTACTATATTTAAAACTTAAGAGAGAAAATGAGACAAGCTCCCCTAACCCTTAGGGTTTCCATTACGTTTTAAAAAATGACATTTCTACAAAGCAGAGTGCACTATATTGTAACGCTTTGGGAAAAATTTAGCCAATCATGGATAACATCCTAAAAAATATTTAGCTTTGTGTACAGACACCCTCTACTCCCCATCTGCTCAGCTCCTCAATGTTTCTAAAATTCCAGCAGTACTGATCTGAAAAAAAGTTGGATTCCTCTCAAATGGACCTTGACTATGTGCCTAGGAATTAAATATCATAATTTATTGAGAAACATCTGTAGGTGTTGCAATAGGGACTTCCCTGGCAGTCCAGTGGTTAAGAATCCATGCTTTCACTGCAAGATGGCATGGGTTTGATCCCTGGTCAGGGAACTAAGATGCAGCATGGTGCAGCCAAAAAAAAAAAAAAAAGTTACAGTATATCCAGTTGTAGAATAGTGAGAAGATTTGTATCTACAACTGGGTGCTTGGATTAAATTCCATTTCCAAATGCTCAAACATGTCTCAGTAGAGCCAAAGCTTCTCCCTTCTAAGGGATAATGAAGCCATTCACCTGATTCTTTATCATGCTTTTCTTTCCCAAGCTTAGGAAGAAATTGCCCATAGTATATTTCCATAGCAATCCAATTGCCATGAATAAAGCCAGGTTGAGGAGCTCAGTGGAGCTCCAGGATCCAGAGGCATTTTCACTGTCATTGTACTCTATCCAGTGGTTTAGAACCCCATGCACTGTAGAGGCACCTAAGTTGATTTCCCCAAGAGAATGGCTGGACTGAGCTGGCCAGACATTTGCTAATTTGTAGAAGTCCTCCAGGTGATTTTGATTTGTGGTCAGGATCATGAGTTATGTGTTTAACTGGGTCCCTTTCAGGAATACTGTAGAAATTTTAGTTAAATACTAAATTTGTCAAAGAAGCTTTGCTAATAACCAGATCAAGTTTTTAAGTTTCTTCAGGTTAGCCCAAGTGCAGATGAAAGTCTTCTCCATTTTACCTCAGAGTCTCCATGCTCATACCTACCCACTGCCAGTCCCATGACTCTGGGCCTGTTGTTGTCTTGGAGCTTTGTAGAGTTGTTCCATGTGGGGTGGTCCAGCTGAAATGAACTCATGTGTGACACAGATTATCATCATTGCCTTCTGTGCAAATAGAACTCATGAGTGCTCTATGGAGCGTCACTGATGGCGTGCAGATCAGGGAATGTATTCAGTTTCAACCCCAACTGATATGCTTCTGTTCAATTCTGACACTAACCATCTGGAGTTCTTACAGACCCTGCAAGTTAAAGGGCATGGTCCTCCATAGGACTACTCTCACTCCGGACATCTGGGGGCTCCCGTGACCCTATTCGAGCTTGATAATTTACCAGAATCACTCAAAGAACTCAGGAAAGTCCTATACTTATCATTACACTTTTATTAGAAAAGATAACACAGAGCTTCCATACCCTCTCTTTGGAGGATCAGAGCTCAACACTGTCCTGAACATCAGTGTGTCATTCACCAATCAGGAAGCACCAGCGAGCTTTGGTGTCCCACGTTTTTAAATTGGGGTTTCATTACATGGGTATGATTGATTGCACATAGACCTCAAGATCGAACACAATCTCCAGCCTCCCTCATCTCTTCTTTCCTTGAAGGTCAGGCTGTTTTAAAATCCCAACTCTCTAATCACAAGTTTGGCTTTTTGTTGAGCAGCCCATCCTGAGTCATCTCATCACATTAGTATAAACTCAGGTGTGATCCAAGGGGCTCTAAATAATAAAGATATTTACTTGGAAAATTCCAAAGATACATATTCTCCTTCCCAGGAAGCAGAGACAAGACCAGTCAAAGTCTTTATTATAACAGTAGCTCTTTTTGAAGTCCCTGAATTGGTACAGGATGCTCCTGGCAGTCCTCCTCTGGTCCACTTATCTTTACTCTTGTTTCCTATCTCTTCTTGGAAAGGGGTCTGAGGATTAGTGTTCCGTTTTCCAGGCTCTCCTCTCTGCATGTCCCTTCTTGGGATACATCCATGACCCCACCCTCTCTTGCATTTCTACCCCTACATCCTTTTCATTCTGAAAACTCTGAAAACGTAAATAAAATGAAACAGCAACAAAAACTCCACCTACTATTTTTTTTTCCCTAAAAACTTAATAGCCCATTAACCCTAGAAGAGGAGGTGGAGTTTCAGGAGATACCAGTTTCTAGAGGGACTGTACTTCTAGAGTTTCAGAGAGTAAAGTTTTTGCATTTCATTCTTCAAGAAAGATAATAAAAAGGAAACCTTTACAACCTCTAATAGTCCTAATAGTTCAGAAAAGTGCTTGTAAACTGCCTGACATAGGTGGTAAAAGGTTCTTCAGATTCTTTCAAAATTAGTTCTGAATTTACTTTCAAAGATAAAGTTATTTGGCACAGTAAATTGTATTGAATTAGCTCTAATGTGACATTTACTCATGTGTCATCCCTTTGAAATGTATTCCGAAGATTATACGATCCTCCTGTTGGGTTTCAATTGTCTTTAGGCAAAAACAATGCAAAGAAGCATTAATTATTTCTCAGTACAGATCACATTGATGTATTTCCATTTATTTTTAATGTTGTTTTAAAAGTAGGGGTATTTGATTGCTTTCAGTAGTAGTCTACAAGGTCTTCTGGGTCTTTTGGGGTGACTCTGGACTTAATGAAAGAGAATTAAATCACTAAGAAGGATGGATGGAAACTAGCACACGGAAACGTTTGCTTCATGACCATGACAAGCTTCGTACTAGAACTTCTCAGATCCATGATTTTAAAAAAAGGTTTATCTATTCATTTTATTTTTGGCTGTGGTGGGTCTTTGGCGCCGCACTCGGGCTTTTCTCTAGCTGCCGTGAGCGGGGGCTACTCTCCATTGCGGTATGCAGGGTTCTCCTTGTGGTGACTTCTCTTGTGGAGCGCAGGCTCTAGGCATGCAGGCTTCGGTAGTTGAAGCAAGTGGGCTCAGTAGTTGCAGCTCACCAGCTCTAGATTGCTGGCTCAGGAGTTATGGTGCACAGGCTTAGTGGCTTCTTGGCATGTGCGATCTTCCTGGACCAGGGGTCAAACCAGCATCTCTGGCATTGCAAGGCAAATTCTTAACCACTGGACCACCAGGGAAGCCCTGATCCATAATTTCTTTTTTTTTTTTCTTTCTGCAGAACAGCATTTATTTATTATTTTTTTTAATATAAATTTATTTAATTGGAGGTTAATTACTTTACAATATTGTGTTGGTTTTGCCATACATCAACATGAATTCTTAAATCACATTTAATCCAACCTCACAGCAGCTTTTCAAGATAGATACACTCCAATTTTATAGATTAGAAAATTGAATTTAAGGAGATATTCTCTTCATTATTTGAAGTGATTAAGTGATACACACAGGATTCAGTAATTTTGATAATTCAATTTTTTTCCACAATGCCATATGGGTAATTGTTTCCAAAGTATTCTATTCAACATACACTTAACACTCAATTTTCAGTTTGTAATTTTGCAAAGTACTACTTTCATTACCACAGGATCAGGGTATATTCCTAGCAGGTTATTAAAGATAAGCTAACTATTAGGTTCATTCATTCAGTGCATTTTTACTGAGTAGCTTCTATGTGCCAAACCACTGATAGAAACGAGGTTGGCATACTCACTATTTGGTCCATTCAACAAACAGTGAATCACTTAGTTCTATAATATTGCATGGTGAAGTGAAAGAGAAAAATGCTCAGTCATGTCCTACTCTTTACAACCCCATGGACCTCACCAGGCTCCTCTGTCCATTAGAATTCTCCAGGCAAGAATTCTGAAGTGGGCTGTCATTTCCTTCTCCAGGAGATCTTCCCAATCCAGGGATTGAACCCCGGTCTCCTGCATTGCTAGGGTACCCACTCCAGTATTCTTGGGCTTCACTGGTGCCTCAACTGATAAAGAATCCACCTGCAATGTGGTTCGATCCCTGGGTTGGGAAGATACTCTGGAGATGGGAACGGCTACCCACTGCAGTAATCTGGACTGAAGAATTCCATGGACTGTACAGTCCATGGGGTCGCTAAGAGTGGGACCCGACTGAGCAACTTTCACTTTCACTCCTGCATTGCAGGCAGACTCTTTACCATCCGAGTCACGAGGGAAGCCCAATGTTTCATGGTGAAGATGGTTAAACGTCATGACAAATTAATTTGACTTTCTGAAATCCTTTAAATCATGAAATAAAAAGACTGATTTATTCTGTCATTAGGTCTTAGAGATAGAACCAATATTTGGAATCTTTCATTTGAATTGATGTTATTTAACTGATTTTATTTAATTTTTAATTTCATGAGCTTTCAAGTTTGTATCTGGAGCAGTCATTGCCAGGCAGATCCCAAATTCAGAAGTTGTAGTGCATTTGACAGCACTTACAACAACTAATAACCAGGTTCACTGACAGTGATCTAGTTTCAGCAGGTACTGTAATTGTAGATTATACTCTTCATGGTTTCTTCATTGTGTGAATAGTAAGGGTATGAAATCTTGAGTCAACATTTCCTTTTCTGTTGCATAAACAGTGCTGAAAGCTTAATGATCAGCTGGAGAAGAGGCGTAATGAATAGTTGCAGCATTGTTCATTACACACCGTGGTGGTTCTTTCTTTGCCATCATTTCATCTACGCTTCAGTCTTGCATTTCCTTCTAGTCTGTCATTCTTGAACATCGGACACTCCCCCTGAAGTAATTGCTGTGACACACGTAGAGCTTCTATCATACGACAATGGAAATGTCTCTTCTCCTTGAGCTCACTTTATTTGAAGAGACGATTCTTTTGAGGATGGTGAATCTGCAGAAGGTGACTCATGCAGTCAAGTCATAATAGATTTTTTTAAAGTTTATGTGGTCTTTTGGATAATAAAACACTGTGCTGCTTTTCTGTAAATTAAGAGTAAAATGTTAAGGGAATTGGAATTGAGATTTGTAGCTTTTTGCCCAATTAATTTTAGGTCACTAATACTTATTTGTATTTTTGTTTCCACCTTTATATCCTTTGTGTTATAAATATTGAAAAAACATGCTCTTTCTCTGTTTTTTGAATTAAATTGCTAATTTACTGAAATGGTAACATACGCAGTTATTGGGTCTTGTCTTTAGTGGCCTGTTAATAGATTTTGACAATGTGTTATTCATATCTCCCCAGGCTAAGCCTCAGTTGGGTGCTAACCCAGTAAGAGGTCTTACTCAAAAAATGGAGTCCAGAAGAAATGATGAAATGAATAGAAATACCTTTTATTTCACCCAGAGTATTTAAACCATGGCTGTTTATTATATTATGCTCTCTTTTAAAGCTTTGGGCTTTCGTAAAGGAAAAGATTCCCAGAGACTACTCTTGCAAAGTGTTCTTTGGTGTAAAGCATAGAGGAAACAAATTTCTAAATGAATGAGGGGTTAGCCTCTTTATGTTGTTCTTCAGAAAGCATGGACTTTCTTTGGAACAGAGTATAATTATCTGTAAATATGAGTTAGGCAGGGTAATTCCATGTCATTTTTGGGGAAAAATAACTCAATGAAGTTTTATTTGTTATATAAACAATTGATGATGAATAATTCCCTAAGCAACATTAGAAGCCCCTAGATGATAATGTTTTAATTTGCAAAGCATATTTGTTGTAATAGGTTGACAAGTGAGTTAGCAAAAGATAGGTTTTATTAGCTGAGAACCTTTAGAATTAGGCTATATTTAGGTGGATTTAACTGCCATATTTTGTTACAATGGCTAAAGTAACCTATTTGTCATCTGTGATCTATTTCAGGGAAAAAAAAAAAACAACAAAAAATCTGTTGGTGAAATCATCCCCTCGTCATCTTTGTTTTTCTTTTTGATACATTCTTGATAGTAGGATTAACTGCTTAAAAGGGTTGGCATTATTTTGGATATCTTGCTTACTCAATAAATAGATTTTTATATAAACTAGAATTTTAAATGAAAGTAACGTTTTAAAATCAGAGGTATTATCATAAACATCCATGAACTTTTGATGTCGTGAAAATAAGTGAAACCACATGCCACACTGCTAAAAGTCACCAAATCCCAAATTTTTGTCTAAAAAGATACATATTTTCAGTCCTCAGTCTCCACAAACTCATTTTGTTGCCTAGCTGCATTTATTGTGTCGTAATTCATTTTACCCCCAATGGTTAACCGTTCTTCGCAATAAGTTCTTTATAATTCCAGCCTATGACAGAGTTCGTGCTGTTTTCATCGTATCTTTGGCCAGGGAAGCACAGCATGGAATTCTTTAAATGTATTGAAATGGTTTGTAGATTCTTTTTCTGCAATTGCGGGTGCCTGATTGCCAAGATACGTTGAGAAATAAAGGAAAAATGAATGGAAAGAAAAAGGAAAACAGGGAGGAGTGAAGTAGGGAAAAAGGGAAAGAAGGAATATAAAAAAGGAGACGTAAGGGGAGACAGAGAGGAACAGAAATTAAGGGAGATATGATAGTGAAACTAAGATCAGAAGGTTTGTCAGTGTATTTATGTTCATGACAGATGGCACGTTTCCAT
This sequence comes from Oryx dammah, assembly GCF_014754425.2. Classification (NCBI taxonomy): domain Eukaryota; kingdom Metazoa; phylum Chordata; class Mammalia; order Artiodactyla; family Bovidae; genus Oryx; species Oryx dammah. The sequence continues at coordinate 23,221,133 of NW_024070190.1, read as the reverse complement.
TTACCTTTGAATCCTTTCCCTTTAAAGCCAAAGATATTTTCAACTGAGGAGGTTTAAAAATTCTTTTTTATTTGAAATACGTAGTGACTCTAGGAATAGGTGTTTTTGAGTTAAAATAATATTGTATTCAAAGTATTTGTAGTGTTCAATTGCAGTCTAAAATAAAGGGAGCTTTATTTTTACCTTGTGTTTATTGTCTTCATCATGGTCTTTTGGATTTGCCAAACAGCAGAAACAGTTTTTTCATTTCACATTCACTGAATCATAAACAATCCCTTCCCTCCCTCATTTTCCTGTATGCACACAGTTTTCTCCATTATAGGCAGAGAGATTAAAAAACAACAACAACAACAACAATAACAATGAAAAACCAAAAAAATCAGAACATGTTATTTCTTTCTCAAGCCCTCTGGTGACTTCTTATCCTACTTGGGATAAAGTCTAAACTCTGTACCCACTCTGCAAGCCCTTCTTTCATGTGTCTTCTAACGACAGTCTTGACCTCTTGTCTATGAAAAGCCATGCTTGCTTATTACTCAGACATACGGGCGATTTTCTGCTCATGATGTCCACTTTTCCCTTTTTCATGGACCACTCTTCCCTTAGACCTCCTCTCATTTCATTCATATCCCTGCTGTAGTACACCTTCTTTGAGGAACTTTTCTAATCAAGCTATCTGAAATAAATTCCCTTTTCTTCCTGTGCAGTCACTCTAACTTCTCAGTGTACCTGGCTTTTTTTTTTTTTCATAATACTTTTCAAAGCTGAATACACACACACACACACACACACACACACGTGTGTAGCTATACAAATGTACATATGTGTGCATATATCACACATACACACACACACGTGTGTGTGTGTAACCATTTCCTCCATTAAAATGTCAGCTCTCTGAAGACAGGAATTGGTCCTGTCTTACTCACTGGTATTTGCATAGTACTGGGCTGTTTCAGTTATCGTACCATTCTTTGTTAACAGAATAAGTGACTAGGCATTGATGGAAAAAATTAATTATAATTATATAATTATAATTAATTATAATCTTTTGTGTTAAGTGCTATGAAAAATAAATGGAGGGAATTCAGGGAAAAAAATGAATTATTCTCCCTGGGCCTGGAAAAGGTTTGAAATTGGAGCTGACATTTTCATACATGTCAAAAGATTGGCTTGGCACTGGCTGAGAAGAAAAGGAGACAAGATAATTCCACTTAGAACATCATGGGTAACATCTCTGAGTTGGGAAAGAGTATGGAGAATTCATGAAAGAGTGAACTCTCTTTCACTCCATTGGAGTTGGACATTCCAACACAATGGTTGCATGAGAAAAAACAGAATGAGGTGGGTCTGGAGAGGAATGAGAGTTACATTTTGAAGGGGTTCATAAAGATTACTAGGCATAGTAACTTTGTGTATGATGGATATACTCAGACAGTTCTGAGAAAGATGGATTGGAGGGAGGCAGAAATGAGTCAGAAAGTCCAGAGACAGAGTTTATTCAGGAGTCCATATAGGTGGAAGCAGGGAATCAGAGTTGACTGATGTTAGCTATGATCTTTTCATATATGGCTTTGCAAGGAGATCCAACCAGTCCATTCTGAAGGAGATCAGCCCTGGGATTTCTTTGGAAGGAATGATGCTAAAGCTGAAACTCCAGTACTTTGGCCACCTGATGCGAAGAGTTGACTCATTGGAAAAGACGCTGATGCTGGGAGGGATTGGGGGCAGGAGGAGAAGGGGACGACAGAGGATGAGATGGCTGGATGGCATCACCGACTCGATGGACGTGAGTCTGAGTGAACTCCGGGAGATGGTGATGGACAGGGAGGCCTGGCGTGCTGCGGTTCATGGGGTCACAAAGAGTCGGACACGACCTAGAGACTGAACTGAACTGAACTGAACTGATGTTGAGATAGTATCCTTCTATTTCTATTTTGCTGAGATTTTATCATGAAAGGGTGTTAACAAAATAAATTTTCTTTCTCTGTTAATTGAGCTGGTCATGCGGTTTATGTCCTTCATTCTGTAAATGTGGCGTATTACCCTGACTGATTTTCGTGTATTGAACCATTCTTGCATTTCAGGAAGAAACGCACCTGGTCATGATGTAAATCCTTTTGATGTATTGTTGAAAACAGCTTACTAGTAACTCTTAATCATTTATTAGTGATATTGACCTGTCGTTTTCTTCAGTGGTGTCTTTGTCTGGATTTATTTTCACTCAGACAAAGACTTAACTCCTTCATTTGAATTTGGAAGTGTCTTCTTTTCATTTTTTGAAAGAGTTTGAGAAAGTTTGGTATTTTTTAAAATTTCGTTAACAGTTTTTCAATTTTTGCTTATCTTTTCAAAAATCCAGCTCTTAGTTTTATTGATGTTTTCCTGTTCTATATTTCATTAATTTAATTTCTGGTCTGCTGCTGCTGCTGCTGCTAAGTCACTTCAGTCGTGTCCGACTCTGTGCGACCCCATAGACAGCAGCCCACCAGGCTCCCCCGTCCCTGGGATTCTCCAGGCAAGAACACTGGAGTGGGTTGCCATTTCCTTCTCCAGTGCATGAAAGTGAAAAGTGAAAGTGAAGTCGCTCAGTCGTGTCCGACCCTCAGCGACCTCATGGACTGCAGCCTTCCAGGCTCCTCCATCCATGGTATTTTCCAGGCAAGAGTACTGGAATGGGGTGCCATTGCCTTCTCTGAATTTCTGGTCTAATCTTTATTAATTCTTTCCTCAGCTTATTTTGGGTCTAGTTATTTTTTTGTTTTCTAGTTTCTTGAGATATAAAGTTAGGTTGTTGATTTGATATCTTTCTTCTGTTTTAATGTGGTCGTTTACTGCTGGCAGCTTCCCTCTTAGTACTGCTGTTGTTGCATCCCATTTTAACTTTCATTTGTCTCAAGATAGGTTCTAATTTCCCTTGTGATTTCCTTTTTGACTCATTGGGAGTTCAAGAGGATATTGTTTAGATTCCATATATTTGTGAATTTTTCAGTTTTCTTTTTGTTATTGATTTCTAGTTTTATTCCACTGTGGATAGAAGAGATACTTGGTACTTCAATATTAAATGTTTTAAAACTTACCATGTGATTTATCCTGGAGAATGTTCCATGTCCATTTGAGAAGACTGTGTATTCTTCTGTTGTTGAATGGAGTGTTCTGTATATTCTTCTATAGGGTTGTTCAAATCTTCAGTTTTCTTATTAATATGTTTGATTATTTTGGGGTTTTCTTTAAAAGAAAATTCCAAGAAGCTGCTTGCAGTTCACTGGCCTATTCTCACTGGCTCTCCTTGGTCATGACGAGCTACGAAGAAGCTTGAAAGTAGTTCAATTCTGGTTGTCTATATGCATACATGAAAGTAAAGATTGTATTACTATGGTAAAATTGGTCAGTTGATATTCAGGGACATATACCAGACTGTCTAAAATATTAGATCAGAATCTATTATAATACTTTTAAGGTGCTGAATCTATGTTTTATTATATCTTAATTCTGATGAGGCTTCCTATTTCATTAATGAAAGAAGCTCTGAAGCCCTCCCTTGAGTGTCTGTGATATATGAGCTTTTACCTTCTCATTTATGAAGTTACAATAGATATATAATTCTTACCTTATTATGTATTCTCTAAGAAGCACAGTAAAAATAAAATGGAGCTTTAAAAGTTTAAAATGATCCTGCAGGGACTCCAAGATGAAAAAGATATACAATGCCAAATTACTTCCACCCATGTTGTTACATACCCTATTAACAGCGTGCACAAGAGACAATTCTATTTCTGGATTTTACTATCCCGTTGCATAATTTTTACTTGTGACTACCAGGGAATATGAAATAAGATAGTCTATTGGGAGGCATTATACATCTATGTCATTGAGTCTTGCCACTGAAAATTGTGCTTATTAATCATTTCTCCATCAGTAAAAATTGATAACAGGTAAAATGAAAATAAATTTTAGTGAGATCATTTTGTCATTTGGTGCCTATTTTAAATTTGCATTTATGATTTGGGGAGGGGATAATGATTCAAGGCAACTTACATTACTATCTATATGTTCATATATTATTTTAGAAAAAATACTATGAATAAAAACTATACATGTATAAAGTGGGAAAAATCATATCACTGGAAGACTATAATAAAAATTAAAGTCTTTCTTATACTGGCTATGGAATCCTTTTAAAATTATTATATTTTTTTTACATCAATTTTTTGAAATTGGTATGATTTAAAGAAGAGAAGAAAAATGAGCTTTGGAGAAGTTATAACAGTGACGGATAGACCTGTTTTTCCTTTTTTCCTTTCAATGTGTTCAGTTATTTTTGTAATATATTTGTAGTTCTGGAGCATTCTGGAGAAACTTCTCCAGGATTAACATGGGATTGTTCTTGGAGCTTGAACAGAGAAGTAAATTAACTTTCTGGGGGCCAGGTTCCAGGATATCCAACCTCCTGCCACCACAGAGTTTGCACATGGTACTTTTATATATTGTATCCTACATACCTTTTCCCTGAAGAAAAAAAAAAGAAAAGTGGTTTTGAGGCCAAAGGAACTGCTGCATTAAATCTTGTTGCATATAATTTTCCTCCAACAGAAGATCACATTTCAGAAGTAGTTTCATCCAAGTTTAGCTCTTTTTCATCCAAGTTTAGCTCTTTTTCATCCCTCCCCTCTCTGCCACTTCTTTGCAGACCCAAAATTCCATGATTTATTCCTGTACTTTAAAATATATGCTTAGTGGTGGAAGATTTATCTTTGTACAAATGAATAATTCATAGAATAGAATTTCTCTGAGATTAGTTTACAAAGTGAAGACTTTGACCCCAGGATTGAAATTTCTAGGGCATCAAAGATGTTTGTGCTGTTTCCTTTAGGCATCAGAAATGTGGTTGGGTTTCACTGTTTCATTCTGAACACAATCTTGGGAAAAAGAAGTGGAATGCATGACCCAGCAGAAAAGGCACATTATATACTTCAGATCCTACCTCTTTTCCAAAAAGATGTGTAGTCCTCAGCTTTTGCTATGAGTAGAACTCATTACACTGATTCTCTCCTCAAGTTTTTCTTTTTTCCCTCCTGGGGAGGATATGTTTAACTCAGTCACTTACTGGAGAATATATGTGATATATCGATTCATTTTTAAAAAATCTATGTTTATGACGTTCTCAGTATGGGTTGTATCTCATTTTATTTTGTTTTTCTTCGTAAGTTGTAAATAAATGTAAATTGCATCCAAAGTAATATATCCCCTCTATAATTAGAGAAGAGCTGTTGCCAGTCCATGACTAGTGACATTTGCCTTGAAAATTTTATTTTTCTTACAAATCTTAGGATATATCCTAAACTAAGTAGATGTTTAAGTTGTGAAGACAAAGATTCATCAAGTTTCCAAATTCTCTGCTGAGTTACTACCAAGCCCCACTTGGTAGGGCCTTAGCTGCTCCCGCCTACTGCTCTAGTTTCAATTCTTCACTCAGCTTATGTTTTTATTAATTCCATTGGAGTACCTTATACATACAGCAGGTGAACCCTGTTACTATACCAGCACCTAAAAACCTGGAAGCCAGCAACAGTTGTTTCCAGACAGCATGGTGAACTCATTATGATATAATCATTAAATATAAATAATACACACGCTTTTGTGATTAGTCTTTTGAGGATGGATTAATAATTAAAGACTCTACAAACATTAAGATAGATCCATCAGTTTTTTACAATATTAAAATTAGGTTATTCTAAGTAAGAATGGCTTTCTGTCAGTTTTTGTTTTCTCCCTAAGTGTGTGTGCTAAGTCACTTTAGTCATGTCGGAATCTTTGAAACCCTGCGGACTGTAGCACACCAGGCTCCTCTGTCTGGGATGCTCTAGGCAGGAATATTGGAGTGGGTTGCCATTTCCTTCTCCAGGGGATTTTCCTGCCCAGAGATTGAACTCGTGTCTCTTATGTGTCCTGCACTGGCAGGCATTACCACTAAAGCCACCTGGGAAGCCCTATCTCCCTGTGACACTCCCCACCCCCCTTTTTTTCCCTATGTATATTACCCTTATCACATGGATGTACTTTTTATTTCCTACCTTCTATTTCACTAATTATAGAATTAGTTGCATTAAAATTTTGACTGGTGTATGCCATCCTTAAAAAAAACCTCTGGCTTCTCATTTATCTGTACATCTGGAAAGCATCTCTTGAGAGAGTCTTTTCCAATTTCCCACTCAAATGCCCACTAAAAAAGACTCCGGAGGAGAGGAACCATTACAACTGCCATCTCATTTCCCTCTCATACAAACAGGCAACCCACTGCCTGGATCTGAAAATGGTGGATATAAAGTCAGTCTAGGTTGAGAATAAAACAAGTGATATGAACCAGAAAGTTTTGATATGGACCAGCAGATTATTCTGAAAAAGGAAGGAAAATATTTCAAACCCCTCTTGTTGTTTACTGCCTGGTTCAAAGGCCAACAGCTTCAGCAACTAGAAAGCAGAACATCTTTATAAGTTGCTTTTACTGTGGCTTAACATGGTATTCTGTCACTGATGATTTTTTTCCCCTTATATTCACTCATTGATTGCACTTCCCTGATAAGACTGGGGTGCCCTGAAGAGGAATGGAAACCAGTGACTTTATTCACTGTAGCTAGTGTAGTCTCTGCAGAACAGGGCTGCTGCTGCTGCTGCGAAGTCGCTTCTGTCGTGTCCGACTCTGTGCGACCCCATAGACGGCAGCCCACCAGGCTCTGCCGTCCCTGGGATTCTCCAGGCAAGAGCACTGGAGTGGGGTGCCATTGCCTTCTGCGCAGAACAGGGCTAGCATAGTAGAAAGAATCTGGGTGTAAGAGTGGGTGTGCTGAGACTGTTACACTCCTGTTCGGAAGGACCGCAGTGGGTACGTGTTTGTGTTCACCAGGTACAGTTTGTGGTGTCCACATATTTTTAACTAACTGTAGGTCTGAGAGGGCTTCCCTAGTGGCTCAGACGATAAAGCGTCTGTCTGCAATGCAGGAGACCCGGGTTTGATCCCTGGGTTGGGAAGACCCCCCTGGAGAAGGAAGTGGCAGCCCTCTCCAGTATTGTTGCCTGGAAAATCCCATGGATCACGGAGCCTGGTAGGCTACCGTCCATGGGGTCCCAAAGAGTGGGACACGACTGAGCGACTTAAGGGGATTTAACAATCACTCAAGTGGAAGTAAGCAGAGATAAGGAAATCCACATGCCATGCCTAAAGGAAGCACCAATACAGCATAGGATCTGTAGTATACAAAAGCTGTAGTATACAGCTTCCAGAGTGCTGGCAACCTACATATTGAGAGCAAGAGTGTCCTTCTGATGCACCAGGGATAAACGAAGATAAAACTTGAAAAAGTAATTACATGGAACTTCCCTGGTAGCGCAGTGGATAAGAATCTGCCTGCCAGTGCAGGAGACATGGGTTCGATCCTTGGCCTGGGAAAGTTTCATCCTTGGAGCAACTGAACCTGTGCTTCGCAGCTACTGAACCCTGCACACTCTAGTGTCAGTGAACCGCAACTAATGAGCCCCTGTGCTGCGACTATGAAGCTCGTGCTCCCTAGAGCCAGCAAGTTGCAACTGCTGAGGCTGTGTGCTGCGACTATACAGCCCATGTGCCTAGAGCCTGTGCTGTGCAACAAGAGAACCAACACAGTGAGAAGCCAGTGCATGGCACTAGTGAGTAGCTCTCGCTTTCCACAACTAGAGAAAGCCCCCAGATAAATAAATAAATATGGCAGTGTGTACATGTCAAAAAAAATTTTTTTAATCTAAAAAAGTAATTATATAGCTATAAGAGAATTTAAAAATCATGTAATAATATCCAAAGTCTCAAGAAATTTACCACTATATCCCTTTTTGGAAAGCATAAAAGAAAACTTGACTTCCTGAAAAAAATGATGAATAAAAGTCAAGTGCCAAAAACTGAAATGTCATTATAAATGTAGTGAAGTGAAAGTGGCTCAGTCGTCTGACTGTGACCTCATGGACTGTAGTCCATGGAATTCTCTAGGCCAGAATACTGGAGTGGGTAGCCTTTCCCTTCTCCAGGGGATCTATCCAACCCAGGGATTGAACCCAGGTTTCCCACGTTGCAGGTGGATTCTTTACCAGCTGAGCCACAAGGGAAGCCCGAGAATACTAGAGTGGGTAGCCTATCCCTTCTCCAGGGGATCTTCCTGACCCAGGAGTTGAGCCGGGGTCTCCTGCATTGCAGGTGAATTCTTTACCAACTGAGCGATCAGGGAAGCCCTATAAATGTAAGGACAATATTCTCTGAAGGCTATTGAATTTAAAGATAATGATTGGAAATGTGGTTAGAAGCCTGAATGATTCATAAAGGTTAATGAGGGTCCAGGAAAGGGAATGCAAGGTAAGGTTTCAGTATCCCTTATCTTTCATGGCAGGAATTGAAAGACTCAGTTTTATGCTGGGCTTGCATAGCACTGAAAAAGAAAGGTGACAGTGAATCACAGGGAGTCAATTTGAATAATGTGATGAATGAAACTTCTACACACCTTGAGCTGTAAATCACAAATGGAAATTACCCATTCTATTAAAGTACTCAGGGCACATTTAAAAAAAATGTTTCAGGTTTATTACACTGTGATATGTACTAAAGGCAAACCCCTTGGGATAGCTTGATCTGGACCTCTGGGCCTGCCTTCCCCTGCCACTCTAAGCCCCACCCACCACTTCCCAGCACCAGCTCTGGCTCTATCCAGATTCCTTAGCTTTTGACCTCAAGTCCAGCACACTTCTGGGATGATCCCTTGTCTTCCTCCCTCGGGCCACCTAGACTTGTGGCCTTTTTAAGCTCATCCTCTTCAGAGAGCCCATTTGTGGCTCACCCACCTCTCAGTCATCTTTCTCTGCCTGATTCAACCTCCTAATCATTGCCTGAATATCTCGTTTGACACAGTTGGATTCGGCTTTACATTGTTTCATTTTTATTGTTTTGTCTCCATAAATTGATTTTAATTTCTAGAAGACGTGGATGGCATCATCTCTACCCTTTTTTTTAAAAGTTTTTAATTAAAAATATCTGTAAGCTTTTGCTCAATATTAATCACTTGGTTTGCTGAATGAACAAGAATAAAGATAGTAAGACCCTTTAGCAATGCTGAGTTACATTTTATCTTCATCTCCATGTTCTAATCTGTGATTTTTTTTCCCCATAAGTGTATTCTTGGAATTGAGCCATTGGTGTTTTATAGAACACATGATATTTTTGCTCAGAAAACAAGGCTAATCTTGTACTTAAAAATACTCATATAAGTGCAGTTAAAAAAAGGCAGACTTTTACGTGGTCGGAGGAGCCTGGTAGGCTGCAGTCCATGGGGTCGCTAAGAGTCGGACACGACTGAGCGATTTCACTTTTGCTTTTCACTTCCCCATGCATTGGAGAAGGAAATGGCAACCCACTCCAGTGTTCTTGCCTGGAGAGTCCCAGGGACAGGGGAGCCTGGTGGGTTGCTGTCTATGGGGTCGCACAGAGTCGGACATGACTGAAGTGACTTAGCAGCAGCAGCAGCAGCAGGAGAGCATATAAACAAAATAACCTAATGCTTAATTTTTTTTTTTCCAAAATGACTGAATATATCCTGTTGGGGCTTCTCAGGTGACACTAATGGTAAAGAACTCACCTGCCAATGCAGGAGATGTTAGAGATACAGATTTGATCCCTGGGTCTGGAAGGTCCCCTGGAGGAGGGCATGGCAACCTACTCTAGTGTTCTTGCCTGGAGAATCCCAGGGACGGGGGAACCTGGTGGGCTGCTGTCTGTGGAGTCGCACAGAGTCGGACATGACTGAAGCAACTTAGCAGCAGCAGCAGTAGGGGACAGTGTTATGGGTTGACTTGCCACCCGCCTGACATCAGATTCATCAGATGAAGTTCTTACCTCTAGTGCTGCAGAATGTGTCCTTATTTCGAGATATGTGCACGTGTGTGTGTGTGTGTGTGTGTGCCCACACACATGTGCATGCTAAGTCACTTCAGTTCTGTCTGACTCTTTGCAACCCTGTGGATGGTAGCCCACCAAGCTTCTCTATCCGTGGGTCTCTGCAGGCAAGAATACTGGCATGGGTTGCCATGCCCTTCTCCAGGTGGTCTTCCCGTTCTAGGGCTTGAACCCATGTCTCCTGCAGCTCACGCATTGCAGGCAGATTCTTTAGTGCTGAGCCACTAGGGAAGCCCAAAATTGGATATAAGGCCATTGCACATGCAATCAGTTAACCTCAGGTGTGGTCTTACTGGAGTAGTGAAGTGAAAGTGAGTGAAGTCGCTCAGTCATGTCCAACTCTTTGCAACCCCATAGACTGTAGCCTACCAGGCTCCTCCATCCCCTTCTCCAGAGGATCTTCCTGACCCAGGGATTGAACCCCGATCTCCCACATTGTAGGCAGACGCTTTACCGTTTGACCCATGTGGAGAGGACCTCTAATCCAGTATGAGTGGTGTTTTTATGAAGAGGAAATTAGATACAGACACAAACACAGAGAGAATGGTATGTGAGGAAGTCAGAGATCAGGTTAACGTGTGTACAAGACAAATAACGTCAAAGACGGCCAACAAACCAGCAGAAACCAGGAGAGGAGCATAGACGAATTCTCCCTCATAACCCTTGGAAGGAACCAACCGTGTCCACACCTGCCTCTCAGGCTTACTGCCTCCAGAACTGTGAGAATAAACTTATGTTGTCAAAGCTCCCCAGTCTGTGATGCTTTGTTACTATAATCCTGGCACATTAATATAGCTGGTATTTTTTTTTTAATTGAGTAAGAGATAGGGAAAAAACCCTTTTTTTGTCTGTATGCTTACATTAAAGTCTAGCTGACCCTTGAAGAACATGAGGGATAGAGGCGCCGACCTTCCCCAGTGGAAAATCCACCTGTGATTTTACAGTCTGCCTTGCATACCCGTGATTCTGAATCCACAGATTCAACCCATCACAGATTGTACAGTAGTGTAGTGTTCTCCATTAAAAAAAAAAAATCCGTGTGTAAGTGGACTTGTGTAGTTCAAGCCTATGTTGTTTAAGGATCAACTCTAGTTTTTCTTTCCTTGTAACTTAAATCACCAAGTGAAACCCAGGTTGAAAAGATGCTGTGTCGGCACCTAATTGCCCTGGAGGACTCTTGGCAGCTTGTGAGACCCGGTATACCAGATACTCGGACTTGGGACAAAGGGATGTTCCATACATTGGGAGGTCAGCTTTTGGTTTTCTGTAATGTGGTTATAAGAATGAAATGTGTGTGGGTTTTGTGTTTGTGTGTATGTGTTTTAACAAAGAATGGCATATACATCTGAAACCATGGGATTATGCTCATGAAAATATTTTGTGACTAGATGAGTTTTCCATCAGCTGCGTGAATTTACTAGTTACCATGGCTCTCTCATGCTCAGGACTGACCTCTATGATCTTGGAATTATGCTTGGAAAAGACTTTTCCAGTTCACCAGGCTGAAAATGAAACTCAGGCCCTTGCTTAGGAATGGACTTTGGACTCTCTTGGTGTTGTCTTCTTCTCCCAAATTAATTTCTTATTTTGCTGGTTTCCTAGGGCTGCCATAAAATAGTAGCACAATCTGGGTGGCTTAGAACAATGGAAATTTATTGTCTCGTAGATCTGGAGGCTAGAAATCCAAGACCAAAGTATCAGCAAGTTATCTGAAATGTGTTGGGGAGGAATCTTCCTTGATTCTTCTAGTTTGTAGTAGTTTCAGACATTCCTTGTTTTGTGACAGCGTAGTGATTTTGGCCGTTTGAGGATTTTGTCAGTCAGTTTAGAGATTATCTCATTCACACTACAATGAGGGAATCTTGGTTGCCATTCAGCCATTTCTGCAGAAGCACCCTGTGTTTTTCTGAGATATTTGCTGCCTGTTTCAGCAGGCTGTACTGTGGGGAGACACTGGAGGTGGAAAGAAAGGCTTGAGTGTGAATCCTAACTATTCATTAGGCAAGCAGCTTCACTTTACCAACCTCTGTTTTCTCAAAGTGCGAGACTGGGGACATCTACAAGACCCTCCTTACTTCTAACACCCCTTGCAAATTGGGGGATCTGACACCAATTGCCAATTTATGGATTCAGAGACCACCCTTAGGTTCAATGACGCACTAGAAGGACTCCTAGAACTCACTTAGAGCTCTTCTACTCCCAGTTATGGTTTAGTACAGGGAAAGAATGGGGCTTCCCTGGTGGCGCAGATGGAAAAGAATCTGCATGCAGTGCCGGAGACCTGGGTTGGGAAGAGCCCCTGAAGAAGGGAATGGCTACCTACTCCAGTATTCTTGCCTGGAAATTTCATGGACAGAGGACTCACGAGGTCGCAGAGAGTCAGGTGACTGAGAGACTTTCACTTTCAGATGTTAGTTGCTCAGTTGTGTCTGACTCTTTGCGTCCTCATGAACTGTGACCCACCAGGCTCCTCTGTCCATGGGATTTTCCCATCAAGAATCCTGGAGTGCAAGGCCATTTGCTTTTCCAGGGCATCTTCCTGACCCAGGGATCAAGCCCAGGTTTCGTGAATTGCAAGTGGATCCTTTACCATCTGAACCACCAGGGAAGCCCTTCACAGAGAAAGAATATAGATTAAAATCAGCCATATGGGTTGGAGGTGGGAGGGGGGTTCAGGATTGGGAACTTATGTACACCCATGGCTGATTCATGTCAATGTATGGCAAAACCAATACAATATTATAAAGCAAAATAAAGTAAAAATTAAAAATTAAAAAAAATAATAAATAAATACTGACTTTCTATACTGTTTAAAAAAAAAAAAAGACAGAAAAAGAAAAAATCAAATCAAATCAAATCAGCCAAGGGAAGAGGTGCGGAGTCCAGGAGTGTTCCATCATGGAGCTTCCAGGTGTCCTCTCCTATGGAGGGTGGGCACACTACTTTCTTTCCTGGCAATGATGTGTGACACGTGCACAGAGTGTCACCAACCAGGGGTGTTCACTGGAGCCTTGGTGTCCAGAGTTTTTATGCAGACTCCCATCTTGTGGACATGGCTGACTTTGGCTGTATCTGCTCGCAGGAAGCTGAGCTGAAACCATGTGACCCTCACTCTAAGTCAGGATGTCACCATGGTCTCCAGCAATACAAAGACATTCCAGTCAGGCTTGCCATTCCAAGTGTTTAGAAATTACCTCTGGAGAGCTGAGGGCTAAAGCCAGACCTCATTTTCAGCAAGGTTAAATTCTCTACTACATACGCTAGAAAAAGGGGATAAATAACCCGTAGAGGCCCTGTTCGCCTTTATGATCTACAATGGTGTAAGTCGAAAGCCCTGCCTGAGGGCATGACCACTGTTGCCTGGTTCCTGGACTATCGGTCCTGCTCTTAAGTGCCTTCTCTCCAGCCTCCACTGGGGTTTTTATAATGGTCAGATTGCCATGGTGGCGTGCTGATGCTGTGTGTGATGTGTCCCAGGATTTAGGACTGGCTCAGAAGGGAAGTTATATCTGGCTAATGAGCAGCTGTTAATTATTGTATGACATAATTTTATGCATTTAGTGTTTAAGATTTAGCGAGGGGCAGTATGTGAAAAATACGTGTTAAGAGGATGTTAGAATCCTTACATTCAGGCCCAGAGAAATGGGTACTTATTAAATGCCAGTTACCTGTGTCCCTAGGGTACCAGCAGGAGGAATTAATATTCTATTTCATTTGTGGAGATATTTAGAAACATTAAAGCCTTTGGTCCTCATGTGAAAAAAATCTCCGTGAGAACTGAAAGCATCACAGCAGAAAATCTTAATACCACATTTCCTGTGAGCTCAGCAATTAATTGCACCCAATTTGGTCAGAAGATTTTTCTGATTCAAATCAAACTCAAGCAAATCCAGGCAGGGCAACCTTGAAGGCTATATCACTACTCCTCTAATTTCCCAGGGGACTCAGAAATTAAGCAGAAGCCCTGTCCCAGGCTCAGCTGTTTGGACAGACATGGTTTGCAAAGAGATTCTTTTATGCCAGATTCTCTTAGAAGCTTCTGGGAACCGTTCAAATGATTAATATTCCAAATAGTCTTGTCTGGTTGGGTCCTACTCTTTTATTCAGTGAGATTGGACTTTTCGAGTTTTATCCTCCCATGTTTGTCAAGACTACATTCATATTTACCCTTCTGAGCGTAGGTTGTAAAAGCTGGTCTCCATTATACAAAGCTTGGATTAAGGGGTAAACTTGCATGCTAAGTCACTTCAGTCATGTCTGACTCTTTGCGACCCTATGGACTGTAGCCTGCCAGGCACCTCTGTCCATGGAATCTTCCAGGCAAGAATACTGGAGTGGATTGCCATGCCCTCCTCCAGGGGATCTTTCTGACCCAGGGATTGAACCCATGTCTCTTATGTCTCCTGCACTGACAAGTGGGTTCTTTACCACTAGCGCCACCTGGGAGCTGCCATCATGTTGGAAAACCTACTTACTGTGTGCCAGCCACCCTGCAAGGCACGCTTCTTTATGGGTGAGAAAAGTCAGGCTCAGAGAGGCCAAGAAAATCACTGAAGGCCAAACAAGGTTAAGTGGAAGTGAAAGTGTTAGTTGCTCAGTTGTGTCCAACTTTCTGCACATCCCATGGACTCTGCTAGGCTCCTCTGTCCATAGGATTCTCCAGGCACGACACTGGAGTGGGTTGCTATTCCTTTCTCCAGGGGATCTTCCTGACCCAGGGATGAAGGCAAGTCTCCTGAACTGCAGGCAGATTCTTTTGCTGTCTGAGCCACCAGGGAAGCCGTAAGTGGAAGAGCGAGGATTTATTTGCACCGAGGCCTGTGTTCTTGCTTCTGCTTCAAGTGTTAAAAATTCACTTCATCCAAATGATGCCCCTGCTGATACATGAACTGGTCAGAGTGCATCAAACCAGGGAAAGCGTTTTCTGCAGGAAAGTAACTGCCCCCTTTCTCTTGATGGTGTGTATTTATGGACATCGTCAGTTGCTCAGCATTTCTGTTTTATCTGAAAAGTATTTTGTTTATTCACTGGCATGTTCCTTGTGAATAAGATGACAAGAGGACATTATTGAATCTGCTTCTTTGCTGTCTTCATAGAAAGGATAATTCAGATAAAAAATCAGTGTTTATCTCTTGCGAACATTCTCTGGTTCATATGTGCTTTTATTCAAACATATATTATTAGTGAATTTAACTGTAAACTAATAGCTGTTGTGTTTGAATTTTTAAATATCACATTCTTGCCCTTGAGGAAAAAAATTGAATTAAAAAATGCTTAGTTTATGTTTATGTGCTTGCTTCGACTAATTAGGATGTGCCTGTAAACAATTAGATATCTCAGATTGATCATTGGAAGGTTTTAAAGGTCAGAGTATCAGCTGATCTATGACTGATTCATAGTCAGCCAGTATGTGGCTGTTGAACTTTTCCTGTAAGTCACTATTTTTCATCTTTATAAGTAGGAGACTTGTGCCACCATTCAAATTAGCATTGATTAGGAAGGGCCAGGGGAATTTCCTTCTCCTTTTTCAGAATGATTTTCTCAGGCAGAACAGAGAACCTTCAATGGTTCAGCAGCTGTTGTCTGTCCTCTTTTCTCCCTGTAAAATAGTTCCTGGTTTGCAGTCATCTTCCTTCCACCAGACCTGAACCATAAAAATAGAAACAAATTAGATGTGTGTCAGAAATGAAATACCTCCTGCTTATTGAGAGTTTAAAAATCATCTTCATAATAAGCGTTTCATATCCTGGAAACTCCTACTGTTGTGCTTGTACACACACAGGGACTTTTCACCCCCAGTGCATCCTGCACCTGGAGAAATCAGCTGCTCCTGTGGTAGGTACTGATACATTGCAACTATTTGATTATTTACTTTTTATAAAAGAAAAATTGGAGTATAGTTGCTTTACAGTGTTGGGTCGGTTTCTGCTGTTATAGCGAGTGAGTATTTTTATTCAGTGGTTAACTGCTCATTGAGGAGCCCCGACCTGTTGAGGGTATGTTGTTGCTGTTGTTCAGTCCCTAAGTCAAGTCCAACTCTTTGCAACCCCATGGACTAGAACGTCCCAGGTTCCCTGTCCTTCGCTGTTTCCCGGAGTTGGCGCTCATTCATGTCCATTGAGTCACTGATGCTGTGTAAGTGTCTCACCCTCTGTTCCCTTCTCCTCTTGCCTTCAATCTTTCCTAGCATCGGGGTCTTTTCCAATGAGTTAGCTCTTTGCCTCAGGTGACAAAAGTATTGGAGCTTGAGTATCAGTACTTCCAGTGAATATTCAGGGTTGATTTCCTTTAGCAGTGGCTGGTTTGATTTCCTTACAATCCAAGGGACTCTCAAGAGTCTTCTCTAGCACCACAGTTCAAAAACATCAATTCTTTGGCACTCAGCCTTCTTTATGGTCCACTTCTCACAGCTGTACATGACTACTGGAAAAACCATAGCTTTGAATATATGGACCTTTGTTGGCAAAATGATGTCTTTGGTTTTTAATTCGCTGTCTAGGTTTGTCATAGCTTTCCTTCCAAGGCCCACCAGGTTCCTCTGTCCATGGGAATTTTCAAGTAAGAATACTGGAATGGGTAGCCATCCCCTTCTCAGGGGATCTTCTCAACCCAGAGATTGAATCCAGGTCTCCTGCATTGCAGGTGGATTCTTTATGTATTAGGCACCAGGGAAGTCCATTGGAGGTATGTCGGCCTTTAAAATAAAATAGTCAGTTATTTTCTCAGAAAAGTGAACTTACTAGCAGAGAAGCTGCAATTTGAGATATGCAGGCTATGGCAGAACCGTAGGTAGTTCTGGTAAATAAAGCAAAGGGATATTACTTTACAGAGAAAATGGAGGAAGTTGGGAAGGGCTGTTTTGAACAAGACCCTGTTGGAGGAAACTAAGAGTTCACGGTGGTGGTATTTATCGTTGGCTGGGACTGTTCCTGGGCAATGAGAAAATCTTCTTTTCTCCTGCTAGAGTGGTAAAATAGTAACCTTCCTCTTGGAAGTGCAACCTATGTCTCTTCCTGCTTGGGGTTAGTGGTAAGGAGTGGTAGAGTGAGAGAGCGCCCCCTTCAGGACTTCCTGACTCCATTGTAAATGAGATTTCCCTTTAATTTTTGTGTTTGCAAGCGTGACATGGATCTTTTTCCTTCTGTGGCTGACACCTCATCTCCATGAAACTGGGCGGTGAGATCCTTTTGAGGCATCTCAGATTTTATAACTTTTAAACTACATTTGAGTATTTAAGAAGAGTCATGCAGTAATGCTTTAATCTTGGCTCTTCAGATGTAAACCCGTAGTTGAGGTCTTCCTTCCCCTTTCCCTCAGTGGGCTAAATTTGTGATGATGATAGTGTGTGTGAGAGAGAGAGAGAGAGAGAGAGAGGAGGGGGGGGTGGGAAACACAGGCACCAAGACACAGAGTGACACCTAGAGATTGGGAAGGAAGGGACCCCCCCCCCCCCCGCTCCAACCCTTTTAAAATCCTATGGATAGAGTCAGGAGGAAGTAGAAGAAAGCAGGCATCTCTTTCTGTGACCGCTCCTTCGAGGTGTGTTTCAGATCACTGATGATTTTCTGCATGTGATGCAGCCGCAGAAGTCAGCACCTCAGTTAGTGCCACTGATGAGGGCTTCAGTCCGGAGAGGTGTAGCTGGGGTCAGTGGACACTTGGCTGTAACTTCTGACTGGTGGCCAGGCTGGCCAGGCCAGTGTTTTACTGATTGGCTGGCTTCTTTAGCCGCTGGGCAAAATCCTCAGCAAGTTGGCCATCTGCAGTTTCACATCTGCTCCTCACAGCCTTGATTTAGGGACTGTTGTATGATTTATGAACTCACATTTCTTTTCTTTTCTCTTCCTAGCTGCACTGCCAGGCAACCTCTCTTCAGTGCTCCTTTTTAAATCTAGGAGTGGTGTGGACAGTCTGCAAATTTGTCGCTAAATAGATGTCCACAACAGAACTAGGGGTTGGTTTCTCTGCTCTTGAAGATGGCTTCCACACTTTATGAGTCTGTATCTTGGCATCCCATCCCCTTCCTTTTGACGAGAAACTTAGGGAGAGGGATATGCCTTGGATATGCCTCTCAGAGGTGGTTTCCATTGGCTTCTTGGTCCTTCTCCAGTATTTTTAATGTCTCTTGGCTCCAACCTCAGAAACTGATTCTGAACAGAGTCCTGGCTGTCCTGTAATTGCTGTCTACTCAGCAATATCTAGGGGCCAGAAAAGTCTTTAATCTGTACCTTTCTGTCTGATCTGGTACATTTTATGAATCACCAAGTTTGTCTCTTTTTCTGTGTTAGTTTATAACCCAAGAAAATAAGGAGTTGATAAAGTATCAAGTTATAGAACATTTAAATACTCAGTGCCATAGAGTTCATTGCCCGGCTTCCCAGAATGTGAGTCATTGCCTTTCTGATTATGACACAGTTTGTAACAAATATAAAATGGCAGAGTTTCATTCTGCTCTAGTGGTTATCAGACTCTGAGAACAAAACATATTTCCAGAGATTTCTGTTTTCTTAATGGTCTCAAATTTTAAATTTCTTTGATTTTTATAAAGTGAAGGCAGAATGTTTTTCTTCCTGTCTTTGTTGATGGCTTCTGTTGTCTAAGCAGGAAGAGCCTGACTCATTAAGACCTTAACATTTTTGGTAGAAATATAAAGTGCTTTTCAGCTTTTTAATCTGAATATCTGGAAACTCAGATATATTGAGTTAGACTTGAAATTGGATAATTCTTTGATGTGTTTTCAGATCAACTCGAAAGTTATGAAATCCTAAATCAGTGTATTTCCTCTTTCACATCTTTTAAAATAATTAAGCAAATATAGATGAGTCAGTACATTCCTATCCCTTTAAATACATTTTAAAAAAGATATAGCATGGAACATTTTGGATAAATATTCAGTGTGGAATGAGGGGGCTTGGAAGAGCTGAAGTCGTAGAAGCAGTGTTAATTTAGGAAACAGCCCCGTTATGCATTGGAATTATTTGCTGCTAATGTCTGACTGTTTTTCTATGGTGTGGCTGACAGACATTTTCTTTTTGTTTATTATCTCAAGCCTTTTGAATACTGGCAGGCCTGACACTTAGGAAAATTTATACTCTATGTTTAATGTCCTATTTCTTTTTATCTTATGGAATTTAAATGTTTTCCTCCTTTGATTATATGCATACAATGGGTACTTGTAAAAATCACCCTCAAGTGATTCAGCCATTAGATTAACACACCCATTTGCCAAACAAATTCCCCAGAGTCTATTGGAATAAAGAAGAAATCACAAGAAAACAAGCTAAGCTTAAGCACTTTCTTTCGTTTTTTTCCTTTTGAACCCCACAATTTTCCTGCTGTGTCTTGGGATCCACTCCAAATTAATCTACCGCTAAAGCAACCATTTTGAACACTGAGAATAAAGAATAAAAAGATCTGCATTCACAGAAGGAGGGGTGTGAATAAGGGCATTCCCCAAAGGGTATAAACATTGTAGGCATTTGTTCTAGATAGGTTGTTAAAAATCAGCACACATGCCAACATCCAGGAAAGGGGGAAAGACCATTCTGAAAAGCAAGCATGTATATATATCACTTTGCCCAACAGTATCACCACTTCCACTACTGTGCTAAAACCAGTAATAGCTCCCTAAAGTGCATAACTTTCAGACAGGTTTTTGCTTGGTATTGATTGGCGTTATCTAATTTCACATGTTATTTTTATAAGTATTCAGATTTCTGAACTAGTGTGGGTTGTGCTCATGAAAAAGTATAGCTAAAATCTATATTAGGATTCTCCAGAGAACTAGAACTGATATGATTATCTGTCTATGTATCTGTCTAGCCATCCATCCATCCATTCATCCATCTATCTGGAACTTAACGTATTATAAGAAATTGGCTCACATGACGATGAGGACTGGCAAGTCTAAAATCAGCAGAGCCAGTGTCCCAGTTCGAATCTGAAGGCTGGAGGTTGCTGTAGAGACAGAAATAGCCAGTGTCCCAGTTTGAAGGCCATCAAGCAGGAATAACTGATGTTTCTCTGGGGAGGATGACTTATGGATCATTTCATCATTTCTACAGAAACAAGAGTGCCTTTTTTTAATTCCTGAGTTTCACTGTTTTGTGAATGAATATGATGAGAACTGATTAGGGTGTAAGAATTCAGAATAGATCCTATAGATCTTGACCTGTTGTCAACATAGGTTTAAAAATCATTTTAGCTACGTTTCATTGTGAGTATCATGTTCTTTAAATATATTTAAATACCTGCTTTGTATTAATATTAATAACTAAAGAATGCATGCTAAGTTACTTCATTCATGTCCAACTCTGTGCAGAGCCATGGATTATAGCCTGCCAGGCTCCTCTGTCCGTGGGATTTCCCAGGCAAGAATACTGAAGTGGGTTGCCATGCCCTTCTCCAGGGGATCTTCCCGACCCAGGGATCAAACCCGCATCTCTAGGGATCAAACCCGCATATCTAACCTCTCTTGCATTGGCAGGTGGATTCTTTACCCCTAGCACCACCTGGGAAGCCCAACTAAAGAATAGGTCAAAACATCAAAATCACAAAGTGAAAGCTGATACTTCTAGAGAGTTAAGTTCTTTTGAGCTCAGTACTAAGTTCTCTTCCTCCTTTCCAGCTAAACTTTCCTGTGGGCTATCTCAAGAGATTCATGACTTTAATAATCTTCTTCACGCTGATAATATCAAAATATGTCTCTCTGGCTCTCACTTCTACAGTAAACTCCAGATTAATTCATCTAACTGCTCATCAGCATCTCCAGTTAAATATCTAATAGGCACCTTTTAAACTTCATATATCCAGAGTAGAATTTGGAGTCATTTGCCCTCCAAAATTTGATCATCACCCAGTCTTCCCCCTTGTAATTAATGACTCCTCTTTATCTTGTTGCTTAGATGTGCTGGATTGTATTTCTAAGTGACCGCAATGACCACATTCTGAATGCCTTTCTTATAATGTGAATTTTGCTCTCCTCCAATGAGAGGTGGGGTCTGTATTCTCTTTCCTTGAAACTTGGTGGGGACTCGTGACTGTCTTCACAAATGGAGTACAGTGCGTATGATGCTTGATGGCAAATGGTAAAACAGCTTCCCTCTGGCTCTCTCTCTTTGGAGTGCTTTCTCTGCTTTCTCATGCACCATGAGGCAAAGAAGCCCAAACTAGTCCACACATGGAGTGGTGGATATGAAGAAGCACTGAGGTCCCCAACTCAAGCCAGAATCAGCTGCCATAGCTGTGAAAGAACAAGAGTTCATTTCCTTCCTGCCCCCAGCTTTTGAGACATGTAGCTGAGGGCCCGGATGCTCTGGGGCAGAGAATACTGCTCAACTTTGGATGACTTTTGTATAATTCTCAGGGAGGAAGAAATTTTCTCCTGCCCATCTTGGTTCTCCTGGATGGTCTAAGAATTAAATTGACATGAGACAGATTAACAGGAGAAAATCAAAGACGTTTAATAACATGTATACAAGGGAGAGATCCAGAAAAACTGAGTAACTTGTCAAAATGGCTAAAACCGTCACTTTAAGTGTCATCTTCAGTTAAAGGGAAAAGAGGATGTTGGGTTGTGGTTTTGGGGACTTCAAAGGAGTGGGTGGCAATTCACATGGAAATCGAAAAGCAAATATTTGGTAATCAATGTTTGGTGGACCATGTAGAGACAATAGTCATGGAAAGGACTCTGATATCTGGGCTCTGCTGAGTTTTTTTCACTATACTTAGCCCATATTCTTTGCAAATGTCCCTGGTGATAGCTCTATTTTGGGAAAAGGTCCTCTATGTAAATTATTTTAGGCAGATGGGGGAAGGTCAGGGTTTCTTCTTGAGTCTTTTGAGCCTTGATTGTTTTCAACTCAAATTAATCCACTTGCCAAAGAGATATTTTTGGCTGGTAAATTTTGCCCCCCTCTACAACCATAGTAACTAGATCATTGCTAAAAATACTCTGTCCATCCTGATTCCTCTTATTCACTCACCACTCACATCAGTACATTTTACAACTCTACTTTCAGGATATTGCCTGTATGTTCACCTCTTCTTAACTCCTCCATGGCTTGTCCTCTCAACCATGATCTATTGTCTTATCTACTGGATACATTTTGTAACTAGTTTCTCTTTCCCTGCTATAGATTATATTCTCCAGTTAGAAGACAGATTGATCTTTTAGAAACATGAATGAGATCATGTCTTTTGCTCAAAACCTCAAATGTCTTCCTGTCGCCTTTAACATACTACCAAATGCTTTACCATTCCCCATAAGGCCCTAGGTTACTTCATGCCAGTCTTTCCCCCTGAATTCTCTCCTAACACTCTTCTCCACACTTACAATGCTCAAGCCACACTAACCCATAACTCTTCCTCATGTCAACTTAAAAGATGCACAATGTGAGAGTTATAAGCTAAGTTTTATTTGGGGCCAAATGAGGACTGTAGCTCAGGAGACAGCACTTCGGATAACTCTGGGGGAGTGTTCCAAAGAGGTAGTGGGGGAAAGTAAATATACAAAATTTTGATGAAGAGGGAGTTCAACGCAGTCAAGTGTTTACTTTACAAACAGTTTTCCGCTCGTCAGGAGGAGCCGATGTCTCTAAGAAGGGATTGAGTGATTTTCTAGATATGAAGAATGCAAATATTGGATCATAAAATCAGCTCCTGAAAATCTCTAACCATCTAAAGCCCTGTTCCACCAGTTTCCCTGGAGCACAGAGTGCCCCATTCTCCATCCTGAATTCCCTGTAGCGGGTGTTGCCGGTCAGCAGCTACAGAAGCACAGGGTTCAGTCTCTGCAGAGGCAGATGGCAAATGCCCTTGTTGTTGCTCAGTCCCGGGCAAATGCTCTTGGCAAGCAGCACTTTGTAGTTGACACTTAAAACATTCATTTCTGAGTGAGAGATAGCTAATAGCAGAATACATGCCTGACCTTCAATAAGTCTGAAATTGCCCCTGGGTCTATGATGTCCAGATTGTTTTACATCCAGTGAGGTTAATTTTTACCAATGACATGGTACTTCTTGGATAGTTTTATTAGGAAACAAGTGTGCTGCCTCCGTTCTCCAGACACAAAGCTCGCTATAGCCCCAGGCATTGGCAACATTGCAAGGTGGAAGGAGCCTGGGTCCCTGAATCACCATATGGAAGCTGTCTACCAACCAGGAACCCAAGCGTCTGACTGAATGAAACCTACTGTGTTAAGTTACTGAAGTTTCAGGGTTTATTCATTGTAGCAGCTGGTATTTCTGTACCTAATACAATGTTATTTCCTCTTCACAGAATTTATACATGCTACTCTTTCTGTCTGGGGGACTCTTCCCACCCTTACATCTTTCAAGACCTTGCTTACATTTAAAATAATCCATTCTCCCACCTCCACTCATGCACAGTGGCACTTTCTATACTATTATATTACTTATTTATTACTGATTTTTTTTTGCTTTATTGTACTTATCACTACCTGAAGCACTACTCATGTATTTTGTTTGGCTGTTGCCTTTACTAGAGGATAAGGCTCGTAATGACAGGGGCCTCATCTGTCTTTTTGTTACTTTGTCCCCTGTGCCTTTGTGGTTCCTGGCCTGTAGTGAGTGCTCTGCAAATCCTTGTAGAATAGATAGATGAGAGGACAGTACTCTAGTAATAGAAATGAAATGCTGGGAATTAGGGTCCTTCATAATTAAGTTAGCATTACTCAGTGAATCACTCAGCTGCTTTGTGCTTTAGTTCCCACAATCATCAAATGGGGATGAACATATCTATTTCATGGAGTAGTCGTGATGAGTAAATACAATTTGTATGTGACCTGCTGAACCCTTGACGGTCTTACAAATAAATATGTGTTTTCTCCGTTCTTTGTTTTGTTCTTATGGAAGTTTTTGGGGAAATACGGTGAACCTTAACACTTCTAAATAATTTGGGACATGTTTGGCTGAAATCTGAGAGGGTAGTCTTTCTGGATTGGAGTAGTCAATGACTAAGAGCCATTTATACTGCTTTAACTGAGGATTTTTTAGATACTCTGACAGATACTCAAGCAGGAGATTCTATATCCCTGGCAAATGTTTAGACCATTGTACCATCTCTAAAAGCTGTGTTATAATGACCACATTCTATTTTGATGGTGCTGTGCAAATTCTACCCTTATTAATTTCTGGGTGGACCATGAGTTCACGGTCTGGGGGAGAGGGAGAAGTGTATATGACAAATCTTTGCTCATTCAGATCTCCAGGAAGCAAATAGAATTTTTTGCAGAGTGGCCAATTCAGGAAAAAAACATGTTTATAAGCCATTGTTATTTTGTTTTCTAATTAAAAAATTATGAATAAAACATGGGCATTTCCTCGTAAGACTGAAAAATGCTGGCAAACATGAGATTCTCTTTTCACCTCTTTTGTTTTCTGTTCCAGGCAAAGTTGGAACTGTTCAGTAATTTGCTGAGTGACTGTCTAAAGGAGGCGATATCGCCCACAATGGGGCAAAGATTTGTTTTTGGGAGGAATGAAAATTTTCTTCTCATTTTATGTATAAAGTATAGCTTACATAAAGTATGTCAATGGATATACATTATATCTGAGGTATTAAAATTTCACGGTGGGATTTTACTGGGGGATGATTAGGAAAGTTTATATCCAAAGAGGGTCCTTAGGGGTCTGATAAGTATTGGTTCATAAACACTGAGAATAATGGTTCATAAACACTTGTTTAATATTTTCACTTAAGTCCTCCTTTATGTATCTGCACACTATATGTATACATATTTTTATCGCTGACTTTTATAGTCATCAGAGAAATAATACTGAGTATATTTTATTTTACTTTTTAAAACTTTTTTTCTGTCCTATTTCATTTAGGTCTTCCCCAAATTTTGGGCAGATTTTTATCTTCTGTAAAATGGATGACCTGTACTTTAGATATTACCCTGCTATTGAATGTTTTGCAATTGTAGTGTTACTAGGTATTGTCTGTCCTGCATTCTCTTGCCCCCTTTGTCCTTTCTAAGAAGTCCCATTTTATTTTATTTTTTGTTTGTTTATTTTTCAATTGGAGTAGAGTCGCTTTACAATGTTGCTTAGTTTCCGCTTGTGGGTCAGCTATATGCATACACATACCTCCTCCCTCTTGAGCCTCTCTCCCACTCACTCCCATCCCACCCTGCTAGGTCATCACAGAGCACTGAGCTAAGCTCCCTGTGCTATACAGCAGCTTCCCACAAGCTATCTGTTTTATAGGAGGTAGTGATTATATGTCAGTGTGACTGTCAGTTCGTCCTACCCTCTCCTTCCTCCCCCAGCCACCCCTGTGTCCACAAGTTCATAGAAGTCCCATTTTAATCTGTGTGGTCGTGGGCCTCCAGGGAACCTGATGTCATCTAAGCTTCTGCAGTGGACTTGAAAGTGTTCCCATCCTTTTTCCATGGGTTTTGTAGGAGTGGGCAAAGGAAAGCCACTAGGGGCCAAAAAAGAAACAAGGACAATTCTGCTCAGGGGTTCTGGGATGCAGAGTCCAGTTACTTTCTTTTCGATGAAACAGAGATAAGGAAGAATGTTCCACAGTCATTTCTGGAAGCCATCTGATAACCACAGGGGGACCCAACTCTTGAGTGAAGCAAGTATTGTCGATGTCAGAGGAGGGCAATGGAGAAACCTAACTGCCTTGAGTTATCACTGTGCTGCTGATGCAACCATTGATGAAACAGACCTCCCCCCAAGACTTATCAGTACATGAAATCATGTATTTCCTCATTTTTTAAACCAAATTGAATCCTGTTTTCTGTTACTTATAATCAAATATATTCTATCTGAAAGCATCCTATTTCAGTTAACAATATTGCACACATTTATATGTGAAAAAGTTGGCTTAAAGCTCAACATTCAGAAAACTAACATCATGGCATCTGGTCCCATCACTTCATGGCAAATAGATGGGGAAACAGTGGAAACAGTGTCAGACTTTATTTTTCTGGGCTCCAAAATCACTGCAGATGGTGATTGCAGCCATGAAATTAAGACGCTTACTCCTTGGAAGGAAAGCTATGACCAACCTAGATAGCATATTCAAAAGTATAGACATTACTTTGCCAACAAAGGTGCGTCTAGTCAAGGCTATGGTTTTTTCTGTGGTCATGTATGGATGTGAGAGTTGGACTATAAAGAAAGCTGAGCGCCGAAGAATTGATGCTTTTGAATTGTGGTATTGGAGAAGACTCTTGAGAGTCCCTTGGACTGCAAGGAGATCCAACCAGTCCATTCTAAAGGAGATCAGTCCTGGGTGTTCTTTGCAAGGAATGATGCTAAAGCTGAAACTCCAGTATTCCAGTGTGAAGAGCTGACTCATTGGAAAAGACTCTGATGCTGGGAGGGATTGGGGGCAGGAGGAGAAGGGGACGACAGGATGAGATGGCTGGATGGCATCGCTGACTCGATGGACGTGAGTCTGAGTGAACTCCGGGAGTTGGTGATGGACAGGGAGGCCTGGCGTGCTGCGATTCATGGGGTCGCAAAGAGTCGGACACGACTGAGCAACTGGACTGAACTGATATGTGTGTTCATACGTGAAATTTTCTTCACAAAAGTTCTTGGAATGGGATTTGCAGGGTCAAAGGCTTCCACTTTTCATTTAACCTCAGTGATCACTGTTTTGATTTATGGAAGAGCTTCTGTTTGTTCACGTTGTTTGGTTTGTCTTCACGTGATGGCTTCTCAGTCTTTTCAATTATGCCTCTAGGTTGTGTCTTGCTGGGAAAGACCTTCCCAACCCAATATTATAAATAGTTCCCATTCATCTGGTATGGTACTTTCCTAATTTTACTTTTTATGACTTAAGTTGTGTAGAGCTCATGCTTGTTTGTTTGTGGGCATGTGTATATGCAGCGTATATTTGTAACTTTATTAATTTTTTCCTGAATCAACAGCTTATTTTCATGTCACTATGTGGTGAGAGTAAAGAATCTGCCTGTAGTGCAGGAGACCTGGACTGGACCCCTGAGTCCAAAAGATCCCTTGGAGAAGGGAATGGCAGCTCTCTCCAGTATTCTTGCCTGGAGAATCCCATGGACAGAGGAGCCTACAGTCCATGTGGTCATAAAGAGTCAGACATGACTGAGCGACTGACACTTTCACTTCATGTATTGAGTCTTGCTTTCTTTTCTTATTGCTTTAGAATTCTCAGTTACATACATTGTATTAGACTATGTGTAAGGATTTGTTTGTAGATTATCTGGCTGATTATCTTCATGTCTCTGCATTTTCTTGTGCCTAGGTTACCCTCTATTAATTACTCTAATTTCTTTGTTTTGTGATATGGTTGGAGCATATCTTCAACCCACAATCCTCTGAGTTTTTCATGCAAACTTTTTCTCACTATGATATATTTAATTCAAAATGAGAATAGTTTCATTAAGTTCTAGGGTTGGATGAGCAGGAAGAAGTGTGGGTGTTCTTATTTAAGACTTAACTTACATAACTGCATTGATGATTATAACTTGAACAAATTCTCAAGATATGTTTTTAGCCAATAAAAGTGTTCATATCTAGCCTTTTTAGGAAGTAACTTGAAAGCAACATTTTTTACCCTTCCACCCTCACATCTATATGGCACATTATAATTTACCATGTTTGTTTGCATTCTCTGATTTGCTGCTCAAAAGAGTCACATGAAATGCTTGTCATCATAATGCTTATCTTTGGAAGTGAAAACTGATACTTAGGAAATTAAATGATTGAGTAATTCTTTAGCTGAGTCATCCAGCAGGGCAGTAGCACCAGTGAAAATGGTAGTGTATGCCATTCGGTGCAGTGAACTCTACCAAATGTTTCAACGATCAGAAGAAATGACTTTTTGGTATCAAGCGTTATGCTAGGTGTTGAGGATATAGAGATGTGTAAAGTTCACTCCATACCCCACTTGCAGCCCAGGACTTCCTTTGCCATAGTTGCCGGATCTCTTCTTTGCTTGAGCAAAGCAGGGCAGGGAAGGTAACCCACAAGAGCACCCTCCATCACCTGATTTCAGACTTGATGGAGTACAACACTTTCTGTCTCGAGGTAGTGGTGCTAATTTCTGGCATTAGAGGAGAACCTCTCTCTAAGGGCTCCTAATCTACAGTTATTTCTGATGTTTTTCTCTTTTGGATCCTTCCACTTTGCACGACCAAAACTCAGTATCCAAAATTCAGTCTTGGGTTTTCTGGTAATGCTAGTGGGGCTCGCAGGAGCTCAGTTTTGGGTTACCTGCTCCTTCTAAACCAACACTACTGTCCTCCTTGATGAGCTAGAATTTCAGCTACTTATACTCTCTGTTTGGATTGCTGTATTAAATGTTTATTTATTTATTTAACTTCAACACATCTTAGTTGCAGCACACATGGGATCTTTAGTTGCAGCGTGAGAACTCTTAGTTGTAGCATATAGGATCTAGTTCCCTGACCAGGGATAGAACTTGGGCCCCTGCATTGGGGGCACAGAGGCTTAGACACTAGGTCACTAGGGAAGTCGGTAGAATGCCGTGCTGAAGGAGGCATGACTTGAGTTTGGAAATGAGGTGGCAAATTATCCATATGTGAATTAACATGCATAGTTTTAATACACATCATGAATAATGAGGAACTGCCAAGTTTGACTTTATCCTCTAAGAAGAGAATAACGTTTATTTTCACTTCCCTGTATATTTCATACAGTAAATACAAAAATTTGATACTCTGGTTCTGCAGATACAGCTCAATGATTTACAGTAGCTGTGACTGGGCATCCCAGGCTCTCTGTTACAGTCTAAACACTTTGAGGACAGGGACAGCTTCCTTTTTTTTTTTTTGTCCCCTCCCTCCTGGACTTCCCTCTTATCTCCCTCCCTACCACACCCTTCAGCCTGTCACAGAGACCCTGCTTGAGTTCCCTGAGGCACACCGCAAATTCCCATTTGTATCCATTTTACATAAGGCGTTGTAAATTTCTGTGTTACTGTCTCCATGCATCTCCCCTTCTCCCTCCATGTCCATAGGTCTGTGCTCTATGTCTGTTTCTCCACTGCTGCCTTGAAAATAGATTCATCAGTGCCATCTCTTTAGATTCCATATGGCTTGCCTGGTGGCTCAGATGGTAAAGCATCTGCCTACAATGTGGGAGACCTGGGTTCAATCCCTGTGTTGGGAAGATCTCCTGGAGAAGGAAATGGCAGCCCACTCCAGTACTCTTGCCCAGAAAATCCCATGGACGGAGGAGCCTGATTGATAGGCTACAGTCCATGGGGTCGCAAAGAGTCAGACATGACTGAGCAACTTCACTTTCACTTTTCACTTTCGTACAGTATTTATATCTCTCTTTCTGATGTACCTCACTCTGTATAATAGGCTCTAGGTTCGTCCACCTCCTCAGAACTGACTCAAACATGTTCCTTTTCATGGCTGAGTAGCATTCTATTGTATACATGTACCACGGCTCCTTTATCCATTCATCTGCTGATGGACATCTAGGTTGCTTCCATGTTCTAGCTGTTGTCAGTAGTGTTGCAGTGAACATCGGGGTACATGTGTCTTTTTCAGTTTTGATTCCCTCAGGATATACGCCTAGGAGTGGGATTGCTGGGTCATATGGTGGTTTTATTCCTGGTTTTTTAAGGAGTCTCCATACCGTCTTCCATAGTGGGTGTATGAGTGTACATTTCCACCAGCAATGCAAGAGTGTTCCCTTTTCTCCACACCCTCTCCAGCATTTATTGTTTGTAGACTTTTTAATAATGGCCATTCTGACCAGTGTGAGGTGGTATCTCATTGAGCTTTGATTTTCATTTCCCTAATAATGAGTGCTGCTGAGCATCTTTTCATGTTTGTTGGCCATCCGCATGTCTTTGAAGAAATGTCTCTTCAGGTCCCTTTCCCACTTTTTAACTGGGTTGTTTACTTTTCTGATATTGAGTTGTATGAGCTGCTTATGTATTTTGGAAATAAATTCTTTGTTAGTTGTTTCCTTTGTTATTACTTTCTCCCATTCTGAGGGTTGTCTTTTCAGCTTGTTTGTAGTTTCCTTTGCTGTGCAAAAGCTTTTCAGTTTAATTAGGTCCCACTTGTTTATTTTTTGTTTTTATTTCCATTACTCTAGGAGGTGGGTCATAGAAGATCTTGCTTTGATTTATGTCATCAAGTGTCTATGTTTTCCTCTAAGAGTTTAATAGTTTCTGGTCTTATGTTTAGGTTTTTAATCCATTTTGACTTTATCTTTGTGTATGGTGTTAGGTAGCATTCTAATTTCATTCTTTTGCATGTAGCTGAGGGACAGCTTCTGAGTAGGCTTTATCTCCTTGCTTCCAAAGACATGGTCACTGGGCTTTAGCATTGACTACTTGCTGATTAAGTGAATGAGTGAATGGATGGATGAAGACTACTTTTCACTTCACACTTATATCTCAAGTTTCTTTATTTTCATATTCTTAAGCCATATGGTGTCTCCTTCTGATAACAATATTGACACATCACTTTTCACATCCTCTGCAGTGGTATATTGCCATTAGGAGGGTGCAGGGGGCAAAATCAGAAGGGAAACAGATTTAACTGTGTCAGTTTTGGGCAGCTGTTCTTTATAAGGTCTGTGATGAAACTGGACACAATTCAGCAGATGTTGTGTGAATTAGGTATACTAGCATTAGCTGATAATTTTTGGTCCTACTGACACACCAGGAGATTGTTTGTACGAACCTATTTCACAAGAAGTACTGTCTTCTCGGAGAGCAAAAGCAAAACTTGTTTTATATTTTCTCCAGGTTCCTACTCAGAGGAGGTCATTGTCAGAGAAGGAGAGACAGCCTGGTCAGGAACGAGGCTTCACCGAGGGAAATCTCTGTATTCTTATCTAGAGGTTTACTTGAAGTTCACTCAAGACTGCCCTCCAAACCTGCTAACCTCTTGGAGTGGGACCCAAATAATATGTGTTTTAATAAGTTGCTGTGTGATCCTGATGACTATGAAAGATTGAGAATCTTTAATGGAAAAATGCAGAGAGTCTGAATCAGCCAAAGCTGGATCAGAATTTTTAATTTAAAAATTTTTAATTGTAATAAAATTTGGCACATATTAATTGTGATTTCAACTAAGTTATTTAAGATTTTGAACATTGGTTTCTTCATCTATAAATTGTAGTGATGGGTATACTTCCTCACCTCACCACCTTTATTGAGATATAATTAACATATAACATTCTGTAAATTCATTCCTTCTGTTGATTTGATATACTTACATATTACAGAAAGACTACCATGCTTGTGTGTGTGTGTTCAGTTGCTCAATTGTATCCAACTCTTTGTGACCCCACAGACTGTAGCCACCAGACTCCTCTGTCCACGGGATTTTTCAGCAAGAACACCAGAGTGGGTTGCCATTTCCTCCTCCAAGGGATCTTCATCACCTAGGGATCGAACCTGCGTCTCCTCCGTTGGCAGGCATCTTCTTCATCCCTGAGCCACCTGTTAACACATCCATTAAGTCACACAATTACTTTTTATGTGTGTGGAGAACATTTCAGATCTATTCACATAGCATCTTTCAAGGATGTATACAGTGTTGTTAACCATAATCACTATACTATGCATTAGATCCTCAGAAATTATTCATCTTATATCTGGAAATTTGTACTCCTTGACCAACGAGATTCCTCTTTTCCCTCAATCCCCAGCCCCTGAGCCCCTGGTAACCACCTTTCTAGTCTCCATTTCTTTAAATTTGACTTTTTAAGATTCTCCAAGCCATGAAATTAAAAGACGCTTACTCCTTGGAAGAAAAGTTATGACCAACCTAGATAACATATTGAAAAGCAGAGACATTACTTTGCTGACTAAGGTCCATCTAGTCAAGGCTGTGGTTTTTCCAGTAGTCATGTATGGATGTGAGAGTTGGACTGTGAAGAAGGCTGAGTGCCGAAGAATTGATGCTTTTGAACTGTGGTGTTGGAGAAGACTCTTGAGAGTCTCTTGGACTGCAAGGAGATCCAACCAGTCCATTCTGAAGGAGTTCAACCCTGGGATTTCTTTGGAAGGAATGATGCTAAAGCTGAAGCTCCAGTACTTTGGCCACCTGATGTGAAGAGTTGACTCATTGGAAAAGACTCTGATGCTGGCAGGGATTGGGGGCAGGAGGAGAAGGGGACGACTGAGGATGAGATGGCTGGATGGCATCACTGACTCGATGGACGTGAGTCTGAGTGAACTCCGGGAGTTGGTGATGGACAGGGAGGCCTGGCGTGCTGCGATTCATGGGGTCACCAGGAGTCGGACATGACTGAGTGACTGAACTGAACTGAAGATTCTCCATAAAAATAATGCCATATTTACTTCCTTGATTTGTTAAATGAGCTATGAAAAATCATACTGGATTTGCTGCTAGAAGCCAGTAAAAAGATGTGGCCTTCCTATTGTCTCTACCATGCTATGAAATCTAAACTAGATATCATAATATTTCACCTATGAAATGTACTATTGCATATGATATATATTTTCTAGACCTTGACCTTTGGAACTGGCACTTTTCTGACCCAGCCCTCCAGGCTCCTCTGTCCATGGCGCTCTCCAGGCAAAAATACTGGAATGGGTTGCCATTTCCATGTCCAGAGGATCCTTCAGTGCAGGGTTCAAATCGAATCCTGGTCTCCTACATTGCAGGCAGATTCTTTACCATTGAGCCACTGGGGTAACCCTCCCTTGCCCCCCAAAGAAAATCTCTTTGCCAGATAAAACTGTATTCTCTCATTGTTCTAAAGATAGTTGTTCTGGTAATGGCCACGTGAATCAGGGACGTTCCAGGTATCTGTTGCTGCAAGCAAGCTACCTGACAATTTTGTAGTTAAAAATACAGACCATTACAGACTGAATTTAGTTGACCACTGTAGTTTGCTCACGAGTCTGTGGGTCAGAAATTCAGGGAAAACTTGGCTAGGGGGTTAGTCTCTGATCCATGTGGCCTCAGCTGGCATGGCTGGGGGGTGGAGGAGTTCATCAGAGGAGGCTCCTTCAGTTACATATTCAGCTTCCTCAGTGCTGCATGGCCTTCTTCTCCATATGGCATCTCATCCTCCAGGGTCTCGCCACTTGGCATGGGATCCTGACAGCCTGGTGATCTCAGGAAAGACCTACTTCTTGCACTGTGCATTTAAGAAGTAAGAAGTGGAAGCTGCTGGGCAGCTGAGGGCTTTGTCCAGAACTGGCACTTGTTGTATGTTAAGTGGTTCAAAGCGGTCAGAGAGGTAGCCCATACTTAGGGAGAGGAGAGATTCCACATCTTGTGTGTGTGATGAGTGGCAAGCAATAGAATATGCAGAATGGGAGATGTGGTTCTGCCCATCTTTGGAAGTCACTGTAAGGGGCATTCGGAGAAGGCAGTGGCACCCTACTCCAATACTCTTGCCTGGAAAATCCCATGGACGGAGGACTCTGGTGGGCTACAGTCCATGGGGTCACTAAGAGTCGGACATGACTGAGCGACTTCACTTTCAGTTTTCACTTTCCTGCACTGGAGAAGGAAATGGCAACCCAATCCAGTGTTCTTGCCTGGAGAATCCCAGGGACGGGGGAGCCTGGTGGGCTGCCGTCTATGGGGTCGCACAGAGTCAGACATGACTGAAGCGACTTAGCAGCAGCAGCAGCAGTAAGGGGCATTGCGAATGGATAGTATATTGTTACTTTTAGATGGGGGAAACAGTGGAAACAGTGTCAGACTTTATTTTGGGGGGCTCCAAAATCACTGCAGATGGTGATTGCAGCCATGAAATTAAAAGACTCTTACTCCTTTGAAGAAAAGTTATGACCAACCTAGATAGTATATTCAAAAGCAGAGACATTACTTTGCCGACTAAGGTCCATCTAGTCAAGGCTATGGTTTTTCCTGTGGTCATGTATGGATGTGAGAGTTGGACTGTGAAGAAAGCTGAGTGCCGAAGAATTGATGCTTCTGAACTGTGGTGTTGGATAAGACTCTTGAGAGTCCCTTGGACTGCAAAGAGATCCAACCAGTCCATTCTGAAGGAGATCAGCCCTGGGATTTCTTTGGAAGGAGTGATGCTAAAGCTGAAACTCCAGTACTTTGGCCATCTCATGTGAATAGTTGACTCATTGGAAAAGACTCTGATGCTGGGAGGGATTGGGGGCAGGAGGAGAAGGGGATGACAGAGGATGAGATGGCTGGATGGCATCACTGACTCGATGGACGTGAGTCTGAGTGAACTCCGGGAGATGGTGATGGACAGGGAGGCCTGGCGTGCTGTGATTCATGGGGTCGCAGAGTCGGACACGACTGAACGACTGAACTGAACTGAACTGAACTGTTACTGAAAATGTTTAAAACAAGTTGAATCTACCCACTGCATTTAAATGTAAATGCATACATTTAAATTATATTTGCTGTTTACATTCTGTCTTTTAATCCTTAACAATTAAATCCTTAGCCATTTTAGACGCAAGTTAACTGAGCTGCTCCTGTAAGAGTGGACTGTCATCCCTCCATCTATCAAGCCCCTGCTTGGACTTTGTCTTACACGATGGAACATGTGTTCACAGTACATGAGGCATTTCTAAGGGTTGCTTTGGCAATGTGAAAACCTCTACCAAGCCCTCAGGGCATGTAATCTAACAGCTCTATGGTAAAGTTACGTGCTTCGATGCTGAAAGAAGTAACATTTTCATTACTTTATTTCTGCTTCCTCTATAGTGTGTCATATAAAAAAGCAGAAAATTTGTGTCCTGTTCGACCCCCAACCCAGGAAGTCTTAATCATTCTTTCATCTGTATTTTCATAGCATTTGGATTATTACATTATTTTCTTACTGATTAATTTATTTTTAATCATTCAAGAAATACATGAGTACATTCTGTTTATAAAAATTTCAAAAAAAAAAACATAGAAGAAATTCTTCTGTTCATCTACATCCCTTTTCCTATCCTAATTCCTCCTGGAGATATATAGTCTTGCCAGTTTTGTTTGTAACCCTTCAGACTTTTTTTTTCTGCACCTGCACATGTATATGTATGTGTATAATTTACTCAAATGGATGCAAATTACACATACTGAATTGTGATTTTATTTATTCCTACTTTATTATGATTTTATTTGTTTATGACTTGGAGAGAGTTATGTATAGACCAATTTTACTGTTTTAAACAGCTGCATAGTATTCCTTTGTGTGGCCCTCCAGCCGTGAATTGAACTGTTCCCCTCCAAATGGACACAGATAGCTTCCAGGATTTTCAGGGAATATGACAGAGCAAACATTTCTGAGAAAGCTCTTTGTGCAGCTGGGTGAGTATGTGGCCAGGTCTTATCAAAAGTATCACCAGATTGTCTTCAGAAAGGATGTTTCACAGATTCTGGCCCACACATCCTCAGCAACACTGCATATTTAATATTTTCTAAGTTTTGCTTATTTGATAGGAAAAATAGATATATCTCTTTGTTTTCTTTCTATTTCCCAGATTATTAGTGAAGTTTCACAAAGTTTCTTATTGAGCATTTGTGTATTGAACATTTCTGTCTTTTCTGGGAATATGTTTTACCCACTTGGTTATGGATCCCAAACAGGTGTATATGTTTCCCTGGACCATCTTACTTTTCTTCTGTTGCTAATTTTATTTCTATTCTTGGGCCAATAGCGTATTTTGATCCCTATGACATATAAAACTATATAAATATATGTATACGCATGCATACATTATAAGTACATGTGAATATATATTACATTTTAATGTATGCATTTACCTATATCATATTTACAAGCCTCATCCTGAACATCACTTAGCGGCAAGCATTACAAATACAGGGGTAAAACCAAATAGACAATGTCCTGTGTTCCTGAGGAAGTTTGGAAGTTTTGTGGGTATTTTCTCTCCTGAGAAAAATCTGTTCATCTATTTTATCATTGTAATTTATCATCTATCAATCAGTATATTCCTCCATCCATTTATCTAATAACTACCTACACAGTGCTCACTGTGTCAAGCAGTTGTCTAAGTGCTTTATGAATATTAACACTTTTATGTCTTGACTTCCCCATTAAGCAGGTAATCTTTTCCTTTGTAAATTATTTATTTATTTGGCTGTACTGGGTCTTAGTTGTGGCCTGTGGGTTCTTTACTTGAGGCATGCAGGATCTTTAGTTGTGGATGTGAACTGTTAGTTTTGGTGTGTGGAATTGAGTTCTCTGACCAGGGATTGAACCGGGCCCCCGGCATTGGAAGCACACAGTTTTAGCCACTGGACCACCAGGGAAGTCCCAGTACTCCATTTTTATTATCCCATATTTTTATATGAAGAAAGTGAAC
The DNA here is from genome assembly GCF_014754425.2 of Oryx dammah. NCBI lineage: Eukaryota > Metazoa > Chordata > Mammalia > Artiodactyla > Bovidae > Oryx > Oryx dammah. Next base: position 23,184,877 of record NW_024070190.1, on the reverse strand, counting down.
CACAGAGAAGCTGCCCATGGCCTTCCATCTAGTAGGTAGTGGATCTACAATTTGGACCTAGGTAATCTTGTCTGAATTGATGCTTTTGAACTGTGGTGTTGGAGAAGACTCTTGAGAGTCCCTTGGACTGCAAGGAGATCCAACCAGTCCATTCTGAAGGAGATCAGTCCTGGGATTTCTTTGGAGGGAATGATGCTAAAGCTGAAACTCCAGTACTTTGGCCACCTCGTGTGAAGAGTTGACTCATTGGAAAAGACTTTGATGCTGGGAGGGATTGGGGGCAGGAGGAGAAGGGGACAACAGAGGATGAGATGGCTGGATGGCATCACTGACTCGATGGACGTGAGTCTGAGTGAACTCTGGGAGTTGGTGATGGACAGGGAGGCCTGGTGTGCTGCGATTCATGGGGTCGCAAAGAGTCGGACATGACTGAGTGACTGAACTGAACTGAACTGAATCTTGTCTGGTTTTATATTTTATATTCTTTCTTTTATATTTAAAATAAAATTTTAAGTTTTAGTACTTGTCACATTTCATGGAAAACTCTTTTGGGATTTTATAGACATAGTTGACTATTTAATAATTCATTAGACATCTGTATAATATTTAGTCTTTCTATTTTGTTCTTTAGTAGGTCTTCATTAAATAATTTCTGCTTTTATATTATTTACATAATATTCCCATGCTAATTAATTGTTAAATTTATCCACAGGTATTTTTGGCATTGATATAAATGGGATCTTTACAATATCATCTAATTCCTTTGCAGTGTAGTAGGAAATATAATTTTTAAATGTTGATCTTGATCTTGCTGAATTTTTCTTTTTTGTTCAGTAGTTTGTCAGTTGTTTTCAGCATTCTAAGAGATAAAAAGTGTTTTGTTTTTTCCTTTCAAATATTTATAATTAATTTCTTTTTCTTAAACTATTATTATTTTATCTAGATGTTTGTTAAAATATTATCTGAGGTAATAGGGATATCTGTGCTGTTTTGAATATTAATAGAAAATGATGATCTTTTTTTTTCAACCTTTAGTTTGTCTTCCTACTTTTATAATGGGTGTGCAGCTGTGTGTGCTGTGCTTAGTTGAATCCAACTTTTTGCAACCTGAGAGACTGTAGCCCTGGAGAAGGCAGTGGTACCCCACTCCAGTATGCTTGCCTGGAAAATCCCATGGATGGAGGAGCCTGGTAGGCTGCAGTCCATGGGGTCGCTAATAGTCGGATATGACAGCGACTTCACTTTCACTTTTCACTTTTATGCACTGGAGAAGGAAATGGCAACCCACTCCAGTGTTCTTGCCTGAAGAATCCCAGGGACGGGGGAGCCTGGTGGGTGGTAGTCCATGGGGTCGCACAGAGTCGGACACGACTGAAGTGACTTAGCAAAAGACTGTAGCCTGCCAGGCTCCTCCATCCATGGGGATTCTCCAGGCAGGAATACTGGAATGGATTGCCATGTCCTCCTCTAGGGAATCTTCTCAACCCAGGGATCGAACCCAGGTCTCCCACATTGCAGGTGGATTCTTTACTGTCTGAGCCACCAGGGAAGCCTAAGAATACTGGAGTGTGTAGCCTAACCCTTTTCCAGGGTATCTTCTCAGCCCAGGGATCAAACCATAGTCTCCTGCATTGCAGGTGGATTCTTTCCCAGTTGAATCCAGAGAATCCCTTATAGTGGATACCTTTTCTCAATTTAAGTAGTTTTGTCCTATTTCTCTTATGCTAAGAATTTTTAATCAAGAACTGATTTTGAATTACAAAAATGCTTTTCAGCAACTTTAGAGATTATGATACTTTTTCTTTTTTTGTTTTTTTACTTTATATCAATTAATGAAGGAAGTTATATTAATGTACTATTTATTGTTGAACCATCCCCCTTGGTATCATCTTTTAAAATCTCCATGTGGTCATAATATGTTCTTTTAATATACTCCTGATTTTTTATTAGTATTTTATTATATATATGTCTTCTTTTTATAATAGGTGAAAAATAGGCCATTAAAAAAATTCTTTTCTGGTCTTAGTGTCAGGATTAAACTGGCTTGTCAAATTAGTTGATTTTTCCCATGTTTTCTATTCTTGAAAGTAAGTTTTCTAATATAAGAATTATCAGGACCTGAAGTTGGATAGAATCTACCTGTAAAACAATGCATGTCTTGATGTCTTCTTTAGAAGTAATCCAACTAGCTTATCAATTTCCTCATTGGTGATTTTATTCCATTTAGATAATCTTCCTTAAACCAGTTTTGGCTGTGAATGTTTTCCTAGAAAATTAGTCCTGTCTTCCAGGTTGTCAGTTATATTTGTTTGAAATTACCCACAGTAAAATTAAAAATTTTATACATTATTATTTAATTATAATTATTAAATTAAAATTTATAAAATGTTATATTGCATATAAAATTATTAAAACATTTATATCTTACACAGGCATGTTCCTCTACATGTTTTTATATCTGTTTTCTCTCTTTCTTGCTTTTAATATGAGATAAGCTGTGGTGTTAAGATTTGATGCTCTTCTTGTTACTATTGTAAAGATATTTGTATTTTCTCTGATAGTATTTATTCATACCAAGTTTTCCATCAAAGTTTTAGTTTTAGAAGTTTTTAGTTTTGTTTTTTATATTACTTTCCAAATAGACTCTGCTCATTTTATGGGAGGGATTGATGGTGGTGGTGAGAAGTTCCTAGAATCTGTGCTCTTCCTCACTCTTGGAATTCTCTGCTTGAACACCTTGAGCCTGTAAGGACCTACTGGGATCCTGTTCAGGATTTTGACTGCCTAATTATCAGTCACTCCTGGGGGTGGCTGTTTTGGAGCCAGGGACGGTAAAGGATGGACAGTTTTTGGACACGGGACTGAGTGGTCCACTTAGGGGTATACCAGACTACTTAACAGAAAGGAGCTGAAGGGCAAGAAGAGAAGGGTTCAGCGAGCCCCTGGCCCTCAGAGCCCCTCTTGCATAGTTCTGAGGTTGGGGGACTGGTACCCCTCTTCCAGCTACCATGTTTTGGTGGAAACTTAGAATGATAAACTTAAAAGTGGCCTTTCAAGACATCATGTAATCATATTTCAAAGTTAGAAGCATAGAGCATATTTTATTTAACAATTCTGACGTCTTGATTTATTACTTTTCAATATTAAGACATTTATGTGAGCTGTAATTTCTGCCTTCTGGAAACCAAACCTTAGAGGAGGCCTGGGAAGGAGTTAAATTGTTGGGGAAAATAGAATCTAAAGAGAGTGACCTTTTATTCCTCCATTCCCTCAAACTTTTGTTTATGTAACCTACACCCTTCTTCTAATTTAGAGTTGGGTGTTCTTCTGAAGTTTGCTAAGCCAGAACCCACAGTAACAGCCTTTTGGGGAGAATGAAATAGGGCAATATTATTAGGTACAGGGTACAGGAAGGTCAGATGGAAGCAACCCTGTTTGGTGGGAGTGACAAGGCTGCAGGTATACCTGAGTTTTCTGTGGGTAAAGAAGAGGCCATCTCGTCAGATCCCTGAGAGATCATGTAATGGGGTAGGGGCCACGGAGCGAACCCCTTTCTGGGGGCTCCAGGGAGGACATGGCTTTCTTTGGCTGGGCTGCCTGGACCAGGGACCTGCACAAACGTTCCCTGTCTCCCCTTTCACCTCCAGCAGAGCACCAAAGGGTGGCCACTATATCCTTTGGGAGCTGCTTTTGGAGCTCTACAATATAGAGGGCACCAATAACCTGCTTGCATTACAGAAAAAAGCAGCTGAGAGTAATAAGGCCTGTAAATGCAAATCTTTCCAGTGGTCACTTACGGTTGTGAGAGCTGGACCATAAAGAAGGCTGAATGCCAGAAAACTGGTGTTTTTGAATTGTGGTGCTAGACAAGACTCTTGAGAGTCCTTTGGACAGTAGAGACATCAAACCAGTCAATCCTAAAGGAAATCAACCCTGACTGTTCATTAGAAGGACTGATGCTGAAGCTGAAGCTCTAATACTTTGGTCACCTGATGTGGACAGCGGACTCATTGGAAAAGACCCTGATGCTGGGAAAGATTGAAGACAGGAGGAGAAGAGGGCAACAGTGGGTGAGGTGGCTGGCTGGCATCACTGATGCAATGGACGTGAACTTGGGTAAACTCTGGGAGATGGTGAGGGACAGGGAGGCCTGCGTGCTGCGATCCATGGGGTCGCAAAGATTCAGACATGACTAAATGACCTAACAGCAACAACAAATAGAAATAATCATCTTTAGACACCGAGGTAAATGGAGCCCTCTTCCCTCTATTCACACAAACACATCTGGGCCTTTTGTTCTGGTTGCAGGTAGAAGGTAAGCGTAGAGGAGGGCCATGACGCATGGAGAACACAGGCCCCCAAGAGGTTTCTAGCCTGAACTGGCCAGTCTATTGAGAACACATTTTAGAACAGATAATAACCCCCCCCCCCCACCCAGCCACCCATTTTTTGTTTGTTTGATTTTTAACTATGACCAGGAAGTTATGAGATAAGCTTGAGATACTTGTATTTTTGACCAGATTGTTTTCTTTCATGTAACCAGTTTCCTAGATGTTGAGAATTCAGGAAGCAAATGTAATATCAGTTATTAGGAAAAAAAGTCATTCCATATTTGCCTGTTGCTAAGTTGAGGGTATTTAATTATACCTGTTATGTTCTGTTCCCCCACATCTGAAGGTTTTGAGTATGGTGTGTGCATGCACGCGTGCAGGTGTGTGTAGAGTGTGCATGTGTTTATAAGGCTGAGGGCTTGTGCTCCATTGATTGTTTTAGTTCATTCTCTACATAGAATTTTGTGACCTCCACCCCAGCGTTTATCACAAGATGTTGCTGTATTTTAAAGAGACCGTCTGGACTTCCTTAGTGGTACAGTGAAAAGGAGCCCGCCTGCCAGTGCAGGGGACAGGGGTTCAATCCCTGCTCCTAGATGATCTCACATGCTGCATAGCAACTAAGCCTGAGTTCTGTAACAAGAAAAGCCATCGCAATGGGAAGCGCCTGCACCGCAGCTAGAGAGTAGCACCCGCTCGCTGCCACTAGAGGAAGCGTGCACACAGCCACAGAGGCCAGCGCAGCCAAAAATAAAACATTTTAAAATTGTCTCAAAAAAAGCCTATCTCTTCTTTTAGAAGATTGCTTAAAGGAGACTGAGATATAATTTTTGAAACTTTGCTTTTATTGTAGTGCCAGACACATAGTAGGTACTAAAAAAAGCCTAACGTATTTGATATTTCTGCTGATGAAAACATTTCTATCCATTCATCTTGTATTTTTGCCAAGACCCAGCGTGAAGATATTTTAAAAGTAACTTTCCTAGATTGTCAGTTAATGCTTGGGCACCATTTTTATAGCAACAGAAGAAAAAATAAAATAGGCAATGAGGAAGCAAGTACTTTTATCTTTGTACAGTAAACGTGACTGTGCATGGAACTGGCAATTACTGGTAAGTCAACATGTCAGAGATATGCTATTTGTTACTTGCTCTGTGAGTAATTACCCCTCTAGATATAATCAGTGTTAAAGGTACTGAAGTGCAAAATAATTGTAAGAACAACAAGGTCTATGACTCATTTCCACTAGGTTTATAGAGTAAAAGATTTTTCCCTCTCAACTTGAATATTAGCAGTTTTTATTGATCCCGTAGCTTTACAGTAGTGAAAAAGGTAATTCACAGCTTAATTCTTAATGTCTCATTTCCATATTGCAAATTTAATTATGTTAGACTGTTAAGGCTGTGGATTATCATGTTTTAGGTAAATTAAATGTTGAGAATCCACCATGTGCTGAGTGACGTGGATAGCAAAGGTGTGGCAAAACCAGAGACGGCTTTGTGTAGCAAGAAGATTGCTAGACAAGCCAAAGAGCAGAGAGAATGTATGAAGCAAAAGTTTTCAAGAGACTTGAAATCTAGCATGGCAGGCAGTGATTCTGAGAGATAGTGAACGAATGAGGAGGGTCTTAATGATTGTTGTAGTTTTTTTTTTTTTTTTACTGCATGGCATGTAGTTCCCCAACCAGGGATCGAACCTGTGTCCCCTGCATTGGAAGCATGGAGTCTTAACCATTAGACCACCAGGAAAGTCCCTGTAGTTTATTGCTTTAAGACAGCTTACCAGTGTAGCACAGGGAAGAGAATCCAGGCAGGGTCTAATGGTCTTCTTGAGTTGAGAGGTAGAGTAGAAAATCTGGGAGACCATGGTATCTGAGTGCACAGGACGGGATACTGCAGAGAGCAAGTTTCAGAGAGAACTCTAAAGGTATGTCCCCTTGAGCATTCAGTGGAGTGCTGATAACTGCTGGCACATGAGGGAACCACCCATACAGGGACAGAATTATCCAAAATATTTAGTAGGAAGACTGCTACACACTCATACTGGCCCAGGAATAGTGCCTGCTCCAGCTACCAGTCTGCCTGGAAAAATCTAATGCTCAGGACACTGGATAGAGTACTCAACAGGGTCTTGCATTAGTAATGGGGATTCATTAGTCCTAGAGTAAACACTGTTCAGGTCTCAGATAAGAAGGCTTAAAACAAGATAAGAAGGACATGAAACATTTCCAAGTAACTTAAATGTATCCTAGAAAAAAGCTGGAGAATATTAGTAGACTACAAAAACAAATATCTGCATCCAACAAAGTAAAAGTCATAATGTTTGACTTCCAACCAAAACCTACAAAGTATGCAAAAAGCAGGAAAATATGATCCATAATGAGGAGAAAGATCTGTTAAAATCAATCCAAGAAATGACATAGATAACAGATGAGGACGTAGCTACCATATTCACACTTGACTCATAATTCCAGTTCTGGGTATTCCCAGAATACTCAGAATTTTAGAATGGAAATAGACATAAGCATGTTATAGTGGAAATGAAACAAGCAATATCTATTGCAGTATTTTTTTTCCTTTTTTCTCCTCGAGATTAGTCTAGGGTATTCAGATTTGAAGAATTGCCTCCCATGGCCCCCTAGACAAAATGAGGTGTTTCTTCCCCTGTGCTCTTGTAGTAGTCTTTAGAGGCCTCACTCATTTCACTGCTGGAATACTATTCATGCAATGTCTGTGCACCTCACTAACGGTCTTCCTTGGTGGCTCAGCAGGTAAAGAATCCTCCTGCAATGCAGGAGATACAGGAGATGCAGGTTCAATTCCTGGGCTGGGAAGATCCCCTGGAGGAGGAAACGACAGCCCACTCCAATATTCTTGCCTGAAAAATCCCGTGGACAAGAGGAGCCTGACAGGCTAGAGTCCCAAGGGTCGCAAAGAGTTGGACATGACTGAGTGGCTCAACACAGCACGAAATGTACCTCACTAACCTACGTGTGCCCCCAAAGTCAGAGTGTCATCATCTTATTGTCCTTTCTCTAGCAGCTAGATCAGTCCGTGGTGTATGGTAAGCTCTTAATAAAATTAGTTCATCAAATCAGTGGATAGATGAAGTTGCCAAACTAATGCAATCTATTTATTATTTTACATTCAGGTATTACAAGTTGTGTTCTCTTCTGGCTGAGATCATTATGATTCTGTCTGAAGAACAGAAAAAAGTGTATCGTTCAGCTATATGATAACCTTCCATTATGTTGGGTGAATCGATAGGTGTGTTAGTCTTTTTACTGCTATCATGTTTTACTAACTTTTCCAAAGCATAATTTATCACTAATGAGAGCTAATGAAATAAAAGAATATAATCTGTGGTTTGGAAAGTTGGTTTCTAGTTCTACAAATAAATAATTGTATGCTGTTGCACTTACACTGTTTCAGCCTCAATTTCTCCATCTATAACAGGAAGGAAATAAAAATCCACTTATTTATTTAATTCATTTATTTATACTTCACAGAGCTATTGTGAGGATCAAATAAGCTGGATGACATGAAAGCAAATCATTCATATTCTTTATTATTTTATTTAAAATTTTTATTTATTTTTCGTTTTGGCTGCACTGAGTCTTCACTGCTGCATGTGGGCTTTCTCTAGTTGCAGCGAGCAGGGGCTTCTCTTCATTGTGGTGTGTGGCCTTCTTATTGTGGTGGCCTCTCGTTGTGGAGTGTGGGTTCTAGGGCACGGGCTCAGTAGTTGCAGCACATGGACTCAGCTGCTCTGAAGCATGTGAAATCTTCCAGACCAGGGATTGAACCCATGTCCCCTGCATTGGCTGGCAGATTTTTAACCACCAGACTAACAGGAAAGTCTAACATATATTCTATAACAACCAAGTTTAACAGTAAATTGATAAGAGGAAAACACAGTTTAGATTTAGATGGTAGAGCATCTTTAAAGGAAGGAGTAAGTTTATTCTCCATGCATCTTTCAGTGCTTGTGAATGTTGTTCTCTTTTGTGACTTAATTACTATAATGCCATTACTTAGAGAAATTTGGTGAAGAGCCATTCACCAATGGCTAAGTTTCACTCCAAGTTTCAGAACCTTGGACAGCTTCTTTAGTTCCTGACATAGCACGGAGTTAAGATAATGACCACCTAAATCACTGCAGATGGTGACTGCAGCCATGAAATTAAAAGATGCTTACTCCTTGGAAGAAAAGTTATGACCAACCTAGATAGCATATTCAAAAGCAGAGACATTACTTTGCCGACTAAGGTCCGTCTAGTCAGGCTATGGTTTTTCCAGTGGTCATGTATGGATGTGAGAGTTGGACTCACACAATTCTTCGGCTGAGCGCTGAAGAATTGATGCTTTTGAACTGTGGTGTTGGAGAAGACTCTTGAGAGTCCCTTGGACTGCAAGGAGATCCAACCAGTCCATTCTGAAGGAGATCAGCCCTGGGATTTCTTTGGAAGGAATGATGCTAAAGCTGAAACTCCAGTACTTTGGCCACCTCATGCGAAGAGTTGACTCATTGGAAAAGACTCTGATGCTGGGAGGGATTGGGGGCAGGAGGAGAAGGGGACGACAAAGGATGAGATGGCTGGATGGCATCACTGACTCGATGGACGTGAATCTGAGTGAACGCCGAGAGATGGTGATGAACAGGGAGGCCTGGCGTGCTGCAATTCATGGGGTCACAAAGAGTCGGACACGACTGAGCGACTGAACTGAACTGAACTGAACAAAGTGACTAATAAATATAGGTTTATTCTTAAACACAAGGTTTGTGGAAAATACAATGCAGGTTTATTCTTAATTGTCCTGTTGTTATAGCCTCCTCCAAGTTCATCTTTGATCTATGGCATATTTCTCTATATACTTCCTCATAAGAAGAAATAATATTATAAGAAAAAATAAAGATATGTTTTGTCATCAGGGTATCCATATAGTTGAACTAATTTTGTGTCTTGTATTTTACAGCTTCCTACTATACTGTTACATCTTTTTAAAAAAGTCCCTGGCTAAATTCAGGAAATCCAGAACATTTTGTGTCAAAGGTATCACTAATTTCCTACATAGAGTCTCAATGGGGAATACTGAAGAGGTTAGCACTCCCACCATAACTATATACTGATCACAAAGAGGAAATTCTGAAATCTTGCTTCTGTTGAAAGGGAACATTTTTGTGAGGCACTGTCCACAGATTGCTAGGGAGTGTCAGGGGAATGTATGCTCCTCAGTTCTGTCTCGTCACAACAAAGATTTGGAGCGATGGACATTAAAGCCCTTGGTGCGTCACAGCTCTCGGGTCTTGGACAAAACTTGTTACAGCTCTTAGACAAATCAGTGTTACAGCTCTCTTTTATTTAAAGATAGCAGGAGAATCCATCCTCAAAGCGTGAGGGCAGGCCAACCCAAAGACACGAAAAGAAGAGAGTGGAGGAGTGCGCCAGCTGGCGGGAGAGAGGAGAGAGAGAGAAAGAGAAAGAAATAGAGTGCACGCACGTGGGGGGCAGAGAGAGAGAGAGAGAGAGAGAGTGCTTTGGCTCCTCCTTTTATATGTTTTTTCCTACCCCTGGGCCTGCCCTACGCAGATTGAGCCAGCCAGGAGTGCTATTTGTTCTACCTGAAGTCCCCACTCCGGTCCTCGGACCTTCCTCTGACCTTCCTTTGTTCTATTTTCGCGGGCTTTTCCCTTCCTTGTCTTTTAGCCACTGCCATTTTGGACTCCTGTTTCCTATTCTAATAACAAAAGGAATAATTTAAAATGAGAAGAAATGGAAGCCCAGGTGGGCTGAAATGTATTTTGGTAACAGCCTTCTGCCCTGTCATTCGTCCCACTTAGTTCTCTCTTTGTTTAGTTTGATGTTGGTTTTTATTTTTGCAAATGGCAAATGTAGGCAGTAATTTGATTTATAATAAGAGCTTACATCAGAATGTTGTGAAGTTACAGGAAACACAATCCAAGTCATCCCTAGAGAATCATCTGTATAAACACACAGGAGCCTTAGTTGCAGCTACATTATGGATTTACAGAAATTATCTGTATTCCATTCGAGGCAGCTATAATGTATTTTATCAGATCCAAAGTGAAAAGCCAGATAAATTAATTGACAGTTTAACCCAGGTTATATTCAGTCACTTAGCCAATCAGTACACATTTGCCTGTGCATTCCACAGATAGGCCCACCAAGTTTAGAGTAACAAGAGAAAGGCCAGAAAGCTCTAGGAGGTCACAGGTATACCTGGATCAGGGAGTTAATCAGGCTAGAAAGGTGACTCATTATTATTTCAGTCCCTCGCTCCATCACCTTTCTCAATGTTTCATGAATTTTACATCTAAATAAGGAGGAATCTGATCTTAGTCAATTATCTATTCTATTTAAATTTAAAGCATTTTATCTTTTTCCCAATCTTTAAATGTATCTTGAAAAGAATCTGAGCTCCTTTGTTCTAGTAGAAGGGTTTTTTTTTTTTTCCTATACATTCTTGAAATTAAGTGGACTGGTATTTAATCCGAGATTTTCTTCTGCCAACTGATTACATTTGTAAATGTGGTCAGGTTAGTTAATGTTCGACAGACTCTTCTCATCAGCTAATGAGTGTGTTATCATTCCTGCCCTGTCTGCCATCTCACAGGACTCTTGGAAGAGTCAGATAGTAAGAGTGAAGTCACCTTGTCAGCTGAACAAATAAAACGACAATGGTGTTTCAACTATGCCCAGCGTTCATATTTAGACCATGACTTTGAGGACTTCCCTGCTGGTTCAGTGGTTGGGACTTCCCCTTCCAATGCAGGGCCTGTGGGTTTGTAACAAATTCAATAAAGGCTTTTAAAAAACAAATAAAGCATGGCTTTGAGGTATGCTATATTTTAAGACTAAAGAAAATGATCAACTTTTGTTTTTTTTTTTCTTCTGTAAAGAGAGTGTTAAGGTGATAATTTGGCATAAGGTAGCATAAGCACCGGAGAAGGAAATGGCATCCCACTCCAGTGTTCTAGCCTGGAGAATCCCAGGGACGGGGGAGCCTGGTGGCTGCCGTCTATGGGGTCGCACAGAGTCGGACACGACTGAAGCGACTTAGCAGCAGCAGCAGCAGCAGCAGCAGCATAAGCACCGTACATTTACAAAATGCAGTCTGTCTCTCGTGCTTTCCAAAATTTTCATTTGCTAACTCGAGTGCAAACTATTTGTATTAGTTTGAAAGGGCTTCCATAACAAAATACCATAGGTGGCATAAACAACAGAAATTTACTTTCTCACAGTTTTGGAGGCTAGAAGGGAAGATCAAGGTGCTGCCAGTTTTGGCTTCTCCAGAGGCCTCTCTTCTTCTCTTGCTGGTGGCTGCCTTCTCTCTATATCCTACAAGGCTCCTCTGTTCATGCTCACCCCTGATGTTTCTTTGAGTGCCCACATTGCCTCTTCTTTTCAGCACAATAGTCATATTGGGTTGAGACCCAATTAGAGAACCCTCATTTGAACTTGGGCTTCCCTGGGGGCTCAGAGGGTAAAGCGTCTGCCTAGAATGCAGGAGACCCAGGTTCGGTCCCTGGGTCGGGAAGATCGCCTGGAGAAGAAAATGGCAACCCACTCCAGTACTCTTGCCTGGAGCATCCCATGGAGGGAGGAGCCTAGCAGGCTACAGTCCAGGGGGTCGCAAAGAGTCCCTCACTCACTCATTTGAACTTAATCAACTCTTTAAAGCTCTTATTTCCAAATACAGTCATATTCTGAGGTCCTGGGGGTGAGTAAATGAGTGAAAGTTGCTCAGCCATGTTTGACTCTGTGACTCCGTGGACTTGAAGGTTTCAGTATATGAATTTGGCAGGGGACACAGTTCAGTCCTTAATATGATTAAATGAGCAAGTTTAGCAAAATGGTAAAGTTAGGAAATGACTTAGAAAGAAGCATAGACAGCCTCCACCACCTTGCTGTACTAGTGCCACGAGGAAGGAGCCAGAAGCTTCATGATTTAAAAATCCTGTTTCCTTGATTCTTGGGCAGGGGATCAAGAGGACCATGTGGACTGTAGCCATGGTGGGTGGAGATGCTGATGGGTTCTTGGCTCTCCGGCTTGTTGCATACAGATGGGCTACAGCAGGGGAAGGCGCTACTGGCGCTCCAGCAGTATACCCACATCTGGAGACATCAACACCTCAAGTCTGCGATCGCATTAACTGAACCCCAAATTGGGCTAGGAACATCAAACAATAGAGCCGGTAGGTAAAATTAGAATTGTCCTAGGACATCTAGAAGCCACAGAAGCTGCTCCTTTGCTTAGATGTTGGTTGCCCTAAAGGCTTTATCTGCTTTACTTTGGGCATGTTTTCTCAGACTTGTGTGCTTCAATAACACTAATATGCAAAGAACTCATATTAATACTTGTTTTTTTAAAGATTTTTTGATGTGGACAATTTTTAGTCTTTCTTGAATTTGTTACAGTATTGCTTTTTTTTTTTTTTTTAATATATAATGTTTTGGCTTTTTGGCCACAAGACGCGTAAGTTCTTAGCTCCCCGCACCAGGGATTGAACCTGCAGCCCCTGCATTGGAAGGCACAGTCTTAACCACTTGACCATCAGGAAAGTCCTCTACATTTGATTTTTAGTTTTCAGACTTTTTGAAATTGTATTTGGTGTGAGACAGTCAACATCTACATCTTTCACGTTAACTTTCTGAGGGCTAGTATTGATCTGTTGAATCTATCGTTTTTCATTTCTTGTAAGACAGTGATTACAACCTGTTGTGGTACTGGTCCCATTGCTGTTGTTCAGTTGCTAAGTTATGTCTGACTCTTTGCAACCCCACGGACTGCAGCTTGCAAGGGTTCCTGGAGTTTGCTCAAATTCATGTCTATTGAGTGGGTGATGCCATCCAGCCATCTCATCCTCTGTCACCCACTTCTCTTCCTGTCCTCAATCTTTCCCAGCATCAGGGTCTTTTCCAGTGAGTTGGCTCTTACTAGCTGCTGTTAATGTAGTAATGAAATCATCTTGCCTGCTTATGTTAAGATGCCTAAAACATGACAGAGCTCAGATAAGCTCAGTCTCTCCCCTCCTTTATTGATTTCCATTTATCACTGTGGTAGGCTTAATAATGGCCCCCAAACATGTGCACATCTTAATCCTTAGAATGTGTGCATGTTTCCTTGTATGGCTAAAAGGACTTTGAAGATGTGATTAAGCTGAAGATCTTGAGATGGAAAAATTATCCTGAATGATCAAGGTGGGCCGTATGTAATCATGATGGATATTCAAGAAGAGTCTGAGTCAGAAGGAAAGAAGGCAGTATAATGACTCCAACAGAGATTGAATGGATGCACTTTGAAGATGGAGAGGGGCACAAGCCCAGGAATAGAGGTAACCACTGGAAAAAGCTGGCTGAAAAGTCAAGGAAGCAGACTTTCCCCTTGGAGGCCCCAGAAGGAGTCAGTTCTGCTGACACTCTGACGTCAGAGAGACTGGTTTTGAACTTCTGACCTCCAAACAACTGTAAGAGAAGAAATTTACGTTGATTTAAGCCGCTAAATTTGTGGTAATTTATAATAGCAGCAATAGGAAGTTAATACAGTTACATTAGCAATTAAATATCAAGTTCAAGATCTTATACTTTTACCTGCATCCCTTTTGTCATCAGCTTCTTGTGCAGTCACAACTCCTGTTAATTCATAATCCTAAATTATTCTTAATACTTAACCTCACTCCCTCCAAACTTTCGTCCACAATTCTCCTACAATTGTCCTATAAAAACCAAATATGACCTCTTTTACTGCTTAGAATTCTATTATGCCAATTGAACTTCTCCTTTGCCAAGCTCCTATTCATGCTCTGAGGCAATCTGAATATTCCTTTTTCAGTGACTCTTCCCATTGACATAAACATTTGTATTATCCTGTATTTCCAAAACATTTTTAATCTTTTTCTCTGAATCACCCTTGCTATATATATAATTTATAATTACTTTTTTGTGTGTGTTCATTCCACCTCATCAGGTCATTAGTTCCTTTGATAACATGGACTGTATCATTCACAGACTTAGCATCACATCTGTTTTATTATTGTACATGAACAAATATTGTGCATGAACAAAAGAATGGGTGATGAAATAGATTAACTGCAAAGTTTTTCTGAAGATAGCATTATAAAATGCATAAGTAGGAGAAAAAATATATTTTAATAAACCAAAAAAATATTTTAATAAACCTTCAAAATGTATGTTTCATTAACAGCAGAGGCATGAGAGGAATGCCTTTTACAGTGCTCAGAAAAAATTAAGGCAGAAAATGTACCAAGATTTACATACATATGTAGACATGCTAGTGAAGGGATCAAAGAATAACAGAATAAATACAACGTTTATTAACGACTGTGTGTGCTTACTATGTGCCAGTATTGGTCTGAGTACTTTGTTTATTTTGAAAGTGGGGATTCCCTGGTGACTCAGATGGTAAAGAGTCTGCCTGCAATGAGGAAGACCCAAATTTGATCCTTAGGTCGAGATGATCCCCTGGAGAAGGAAATGGCAACCCACTCCAGTGTTCTTGCCTGGAAAATCCCACGGATGGAGGAGACATACCAGTGAAGGGATCAAAGAGTAACATAATAATTACAACATTTTTTAACATCTGTGTGTGGTTACTATGTGCCAGTATTGCTCTGAGTGCTTTGTTCAACTCTTGTTAATTCCTTAAACATCCCTATGAGATATTGTTGTTAACCTGTTTTACAGTTTGGGAAACTGAATACAGCATTGACATGGGTAGGATGAGATTTTAAGCCCAGGAAGTCTGATTCCGGAGCCAGTCCTCTTATTCCACATACTCCACTGTCTCAGCTAGAAGGTTTTATGTTGCCACTGTGTGTGCTGTTCAGAAGTGACCTTGGACCAAGCCTGATAACTAGAACAGTCCAAGCTTATCTTCTGAGGTTTGGACTTGATAGTGGCATCCTGATTTTTCACCTCTAAGTTCTGCTTATAATTATCATCTATTTCAAATTTACAAACATTAAAGTTTGTATAATCACAATCATTATTGTTTGTGACATATCCCAACAATTTTTAGAGAAATATGACTGTTCACTTTGTAAAGAACCTTTGCCTAATGAATGATTATTAATACAGGGGGCTTGGGAAGTGAATAGGAAGCAGGTAGATGGGAAGTGGAGAAGTTCCAGAGACTAGATGTGTTCAAGGCAGATGCTTTCAATGTGATGTGCCCAAATTTAATTTTTGATGCTTTTCTCATCTTCCATTGTGTTGTATAGCATAAATTAGTGTTTTTGAAAATGCTGATTGTGACCCTTGAGTAGGTAATAAAACTAATCTTGTAGATTACAATCAGCATTTTAAAAAGGAAAAGAAAAATAGTATAGAGTGGAACAGAACAGTATAATAATAATATATAGTACGCCATAATGTAGAAATATTTGCATAAATCTGTTAATGGAGAATTTGCATGCTTGACAAAAGTTACTGTGACAAATAACAGCTCACAAAGTGAGACAGCAATTAGCAGAAGAGTGCACTGAATTTACCTACTGGTAGAAATGGATTGTTTCATCATTTTTTTCATTAACTGTTCATTTGATTTTCTAGCCTCTGAGAGTCAATTTGATCATCACTGTAAAGAGAGAGTAAAATTCATTTTTATTTTTGTGTAATTAGTAGTTAATTGTGAGACAAAGCCAGGATGTTTTTGTGTTGTGAGTAAAAGTGTTGAGATTTTTCAGTCACGGTTTGGACTATAGAATTTGAGTGTTTTCCAGAAAGAACATTATTGAATTTGTAACAACTGCCACAGTTTAGTAAATATAGATTGCACTTAACATGGGTTGATTTATTATTAAGAAGAATGATGAACTAAAAAATATAGAGCTATGCTCAAATGCAGGATTTATAAATGTAAATAGTGAAATATTGATAAAATGTTGACTAATCAGGGACAGTTTCAACTTTAAACAAAAGTTTTAGAGGATAAATTTAGTACAGTTATGAAAATTAAGATATTTTAGAATAGTTTTTAAAATCAAATATACAAAATGACACTACTATATATTTTGCAATGATATTTTTAAAAATAAAAGCTTAAAATTTTCAAATTGAATTGATACTTGGAAAAAGTGTTAACTGTATTTAATCAATGTCTTTTAATTATTTTCAATGAAAGAAGAAACTTATAGTCATGGTACAATGAGTTATTTATCCCATAACTATTTATGTGAAACTCCTATTATTGCAGGTGTTTATTGGGTGGTAAAAGAGAAAATGACACATATAACTATTAAAAAAATTTAGCCTGTGTGAATATCATGGTATATTTTTAATGATAAGTTTTCTGATGAAAATAAAAACTTTATCTTGTATCATTAATCCAGTATCCCATCATGTGACTTAGAAGCAATGAAAACTAATTGACAAAATTCAGAATAGAGGTGCAATAGAACTTGATGAGAGAGATGATATTGCAAAATGTGTAAAGTTCCCAGTTAATGTCAAATATGTGTGGGAAAATGGCTTTTGGAGTATATGTACTATAGCTAAAATTTGATTAAATGTATTTTAGAATTAGAATAAGAGCATCGTTGATTAATATAAATGACAGTGGAACAATTATGTATGAGTTACAAGGGAGAGAGCAGCAAATATGGCTAGAAAATTATCAGAAGCTACTAATAATGACCTCTTCAAAATTACTTGTTAAATTCATCTCAGAGCTTTAGTATCCAAACATTTTTAGCTGCATCTCAAGGATATATTGAAAAATTCAGTGAAAAATGCTTTTTTTTTTTAAAAAAAAAGGGAACTCACTGAAATATTTTTCACATCGAAAGTATTTTTCCTGTGGAGGTACACTATCCATATTCATACACACTGTATCACACCAACTGCCTTTGACTGTCATGACTGGTAGTAGTAAACAGAGATATTTGTTAATCAAGGAATGAGATTCACTTTTGTTGGTTGTTATTGATGAATAGTCTCATATGATAATTTGTAAGATAATTTTTGCAATAAAATGGTGTATTTAATAAACCAGAAAAACAACAGGGATAGAACAAAAATACATTTCAGTTTATTGACCATTACCTTGACTTTCCAGGTGGTGCTAGTGGTAAAGAACCCACCTGCCAATGCAGGAGACGTTAAGAGTCGTGGATTTGATCCCTGGGTTGGGAAGATCCGCTGCAGGAGGGCATGGCAACCCACTCAGGTATTCTTGCCTGGAGCATCCCATGGACAGAGGAGCCTGGTAGCCTACAGTCCTTGGGGGTCACAAAGAGTCGGACACAACTGAAGGGACTTAGCATGCACACAAGGATAATACAGTGTAGTGTTACTTAATTCATAGAAATACTCTAAACTGTTTATTGCTATCCTTGTTTCTTTCAGTAGATGGTTCAGTGAAGTAGTGAGAGTTAACCCAACTTCTATATCAGGGAGCTAGTTAAGTGGTAGAGGTAAGATCTGAAGCCAGCTCATTAGGACTCTAAATGCTGTGTTAGTACCACTCACTAACCACCCTCCTCCCCAAGTCAAAAAGAGAGACTGTTTGAAACATGCAGGGCAGACATCATGGTGGCTTGCAGTAGGCTGTTGGGAGCAGAAGTGATTATGACGCTGTATTTAATACAAACTGTGGAGATAGTATTCAGGTCTTTTGACTACTCTGGATGGAGAAGGGAGGAACCAAAAGCAGTCAAGAGAATCTTATTTCTGGCTGTAGAATAGGTAGAGTGCTGTGGACAAAATTGGAAAGACAGAGTGTGAGCAGTTTTTTGGGTGGTGGCACATTAGGAGTTCTGTTATAAATGCACGTTAGAAACCCAAGTGGAGTTAAATGTACAATTCAGTAAGCCAATTCAGGGTTGGAGGTTTAAATGTGGAAGTTATCAGCATGAAGAAGTTGAACATCATTAGCATATAGACATTTAGGATGAGATCACGTAGGAAGAATCTAGGTAAGAAAAGTAGGACCCAGGATTATGTCTCAAGAGAGTCAACGTTTAGAAATTGGACAGAGAAAGAAGAAGCGGCACAGAAACCTGAGAGTGACAGAGAGACGGGTGGGACCAAAGAGACACGGTGGGCAGAGGAGTCCGGAGGTGAGGCTGTGTCCTGAAGAAGCTGACGTCAGCTCGCTCACACTGCTGCGAGGCTGAGTGGAAGGAGAGCTGAGCACTTTGTCCTATGGTGACTTGCAGGTTATTGGTAACCATGAAAACAATGCTCTTCTAGCGAGATGTCAACAAGAAAGAGGCTGTAGTAGGTAGAGAAATGGACAGAAGGGGGAAAAGTGTAGAAAAGTCTCCCCAGGAGGTTATGAAGAAGAGCAGGTACATGGAGTTAGTTCAGTTGAGTTTCAGTTCAGTCGCTCAGTCGTGTCCAGCTCTTCGCGACCCCGTGAATCGCAGCACGCCAGGCCTCCCTGTCCATCACCAACTCCCGGAGTTCACTCAGACTCACATCCATCAAGTCCGTGATGCCATCCAGCCATCTCATCCTCTGTTGTCCCCTTCTCCTTCTGTCCCCAATCCCTCCCAGCATCTGAGTCTTTCCAATGAGTCAACTCTTTGCATGAGGTGGCCAAAGTACTGGAGTTTCAACTTTAGCATCATTCCTTCCAAAGAACAGCCAGGGCTGATCTCCTTCAGAATGGACTGGTTGGATCTCCGTGCAGTCCAAAGGACTCTCAAGGGTCTTCTCCAATACTACAGTTCAAAAGCATCAGTTCTTCATCACTCAGCCTTCTTCACAGTCCAACTCTCACATCCATACATGACCACTGGAAAAACCATAGCCTTGACTAGACGGACCTTTGTTGGCAAAGTAATGTCTCTGCTTTTAAATATGCTGTCTAGGTTGGTCATAACTTTCCTTCCAAGGAGCAAGCATCTTTTAATTTCATGGCTGCAGTCACCATCTGCAGTGATTTTGGAGCCCCTAAAAAGAAAGTCTGACACTGTTTCCACTGTTTCCCATCTATTTCCCATGAAGTGATGAGACCAGATGTCATGGTCTTCGTTTTCTGAATGTTGAGCTTTAAGCCAACTTTTTCACTCTCCGCCTTAACTTTCATCAAGAGGCTTAGTTGGAAGGAAGTTAATTGGCCAAGGGCCTTTTTTTTTTTTTTTTTTTTTTTTACAGAAAGGAAATTATAGACTGCATATGGATAACTAGGGGAATCATGCTGGAGAGGCTGAAGATCCAAGATCAGCTGTGGATAATGTTTGGGGCATGGTTCTTGAGTAGAACCATGTTTGTGATGGAGTTTGTATCTCCAAAGTTACTGTCCCTATTTTTATCTTTAGATCTATGTCCTCATCTGAGGACTGGAATTAAAAACAGTAGAGTAGGTCTGGATTATTTCTAAGCATCCTTCTAACTTGAATATTCTACAAATTTATTCCTGTTAGTCATGCCTATGCTATTAAACAGAGATGAAGGGAGATGTATCCTGAGGCTGTTTACTCTCATATTAAATGTGCAAAATTTGAAGATGAATCTAAAAGATATTTAAGTCTGTTTTCTCCAAGGGAATATTTTTATGGTTTATTTATGAAGTCATCTGTATTGTTTTATGTGGGAAAACTGGTTTCATCGGTTCTTTAAATTACAAATCCTCTTGTAGAAATTATAACTTTTAGAAGTTGAGTCTGCCATAAAATCACATTGATTTCATTGCTTTAGTCTTATTATCACCAATTTTGCCAATTAACTATGAGATTCTGATGCAGTAGGGAGAATTCAGGATGTTAAATTCACTAACAGCAATAAGTAGTATGGAAACATATCCATTTCTGATATATGTTAACTACTGTATTTTTTACTATTCTTTGGTGCTGGAAGGTTTCAGGTGAAATTCCCAGACTAGAGATTAAAATAGTCATATTAGTAGCAATTAGAGTATTACTGTTATTAATGCTATAATGTTATCAATATTTGTATGTAATGTTATCAGTATTTTATGTTATATGTAATGTTATCAATCTTTGTATGTTATCAATGTAATATATGTTATGTATGTAAGTAATGTTACATAACATACATTACATGTTATATAACAGTTGCTGCTGCTGTTGCTAAGTCGCCTCAGTCGTGTCCGATTCTGTGCGACCCCATAGACGGCAGCCCACCAGGCTCCCCCGTCCCTGGGATTCTCCAGGCAAGAACACTGGTGTGGGTTGCCATTTCCTTCTCCAATGCATGAAAGTGAAAAGTGAAAGTGAAGTCCCTCAGTCGTGTCCGACTCCTAGTGACCCCATGGACTGCGGCCTACCAGGTTCCTCCGTCCATGGGATTTTCCAGGCAAGAGTACTGGAGTGGGGTGCCATATAACAGTTACATAATTGTAACATTGTAATGTAATGTAATGTAAATGTAGTATAATGTAACATTGTAATATAATGTTACATAACATGCATTATATTACAATGTTACATTATACATACATACATACATTACATTACAATTACATTATGTATGTAATGTAATGTTATGAATATTTTATGTTGTAGGTAATGCTATTAATATGTTATCAATATTTTTATATAATGTTATCAATATTTGAGAAAAAACTAGCTAAATTATGTTTGTGAAGATAATTTTTTCTCTCTAAGAGAAGACTCCTTGCTGAAAGCTCTTACTTATTTTGGTTGAGCCAGGTCCTCCATGCTGCACACTTGCTTCCTCTGGCTGTGGCAAAGCAGGGGCTACTCTCTAGCTGCAGTGCTGGGGCTTCTCGTTGTGATGGCTTCTCTTGCTGCGGAGCGCGGCTCCAGGTGTGCGGGCTTCAGTAGCTGTGGCGTATGTGCTAAGTTGCTCTGTGGCATGTGAGCCTTCCCCAAATATGAATCAAAGGTGTGTCCCCTGCATCGGCAGGCAGACTGTTATCCACTGTGCCACCAGAAAAGTCCCTCATTGCTGAAAATTTCAAGCAGAAATAAATGTGGTACTTTTTCACTGCTAATGAAATACAAACTCAGATTTGTATGTTATTAGTCTTGCTCTCCAAACATTGAATTGATTGTTTAGCTAGCTATCTTGGTAACCAGGATATGGAAAAGTAGATAAATTGAGTCAAAAACCTGAGAACACTGTATTAACTATTCCCACTGATAGACTACTGATTTATGCAAAGGCAGGATACATCTTTATGCCCTGATATCATGTATCATAACATATCATATATGTTATGATATAGGCTTTGATACAGATCTGTAGAATCAGAAAGGGTTGGGCATGAGAGACTGCTGATTGACAGGAACTCTTAAGTTATTTCAGTACTAATGAGGATTTTCAATATATACACTGTCTATGTGAATAATAGTTTGCTTTGCAAGGCTTCCCTGGTGGCTCACCAGTAAAGAACCTGCCTGCCAATGCAAGAGAAGCAGGTTTGATCCCTGGGTTGGGAAGATCCCCTGAAGAAGGAAATGACAACTCGCTCCAGTATTCTTGCCTGGGAAATCCCATGGACAGAGGAGTCTGGCAGAGCACAGTGGATGGGGTGGCAAAAAAGTTGGAAATGACTTAAAGACACAACAATGACATTTTGCTGTACAAAATGGACCCATTAATATTGTTTTGCTAATTTCTCTGACCCATTCTTGTTGAGAAAGTGGTTCCTATATCCTCAGGGTCATAGGACAAAAAATCATGAAAAATCACGTAAGAAGCATAGGGCTTGGCTCCTAGTAGACACTCTAGTTCAAAGTACAAGCTCAAAGGATGCTAATGAGAATGGAAGCTGTTGGTTTAGCAGGACAGAGCAACCCGCCTGCCAATGCAGGAGACGTAAGAGATGGGGGTTGACTCCTGGGTCAGGAAGATCCCCTGGAGGAGGAAATGGTAACCCACTCAGGTATTCTTGCCTGGAGAATCCCATGGACAGAGAAGCCTGGCTGGTGGGCTATAGTCCTTAATATCACAAAGAGTTGGACATGACTGAAGTAGTTTCACTCGCGTGCACACGTGCATGCATTTTTGCTGTTACTTTCAACTTAAAATAGTGTCTGTTAACTCTTAATATATATTTTTTACATTGAAGTATAGTTATTTGAGTATTGTGTTAGTTTTAGGTATACAACAAAGTGATTCAACTATACGTATATATATGTACATATTCTATTGCACATTCTTTTCCATTATAGGTTATTATGTTGAATATAGTACTTTTTTCCCCATTTTTCGGTTTTGCCATGTGCACGTGGGGCCTTAGCTCTCTGACCAGGCGTTGAACCTACACCCCTGCACCGGAAGGGCAGAGTCTCAACCACTGAACCATCAGGGAAGTCCCTGAATATAGTTCCCTGTGCTAAAGAGTATGTCCTTGTTCATCTATTTTATATGAAGTAGGGTGTATCTGTAATCTTTAATGTTTGAAAAGTGATAATTCTTTAATCTTCAGAATGAACTATGGAAATTCCTGAGAACCAATCATTTTCCTGAATATTGATAAGCAAGTTACATATTACATCATAATTTCTGGCATAATCAAGTGAGACAAAGTTTCATGCTTAATTTTTGACTTACCTTGGCAAGAACTCTCTTAGTAAAAAAAAACTTCTTTTTGGGTAATGAAAATAAAACCCCAGTTTAAGTAAGATTCTTTCTAACTTGTATTAACTGATAGTTAGTACAAGTAAAAACTGTCATTTGTTTCATTATTATCCCAATGATAATTGGGGTAATTGGTAATATAAGCTGAGTGAAAACTAAAACAGTGAACTATCTACCAGTTTGAGATAGTTTTTAAAAATAAAATTACTTTGTTCTTTGATTATATATTTCATTTATCAGAATTCAAAAACGGATTTCATGTGGAAAGCATCAGGTCAGTTCAGTTCAGTCAGTCATGTCCGACTCTTTGCGACCCCATGAACCACAGCACGCCAGGCCTCCCCGTCCATCGCTAACTCCTGTAGTTCACTCAAACTCACGTCCATCGAGTCGGTGATGCCAGCCAGCCATCTCATCCTCTGTCATCCCCTTCTCCTCCTGCCCCCAATCCCTCCCAGCATCAGAGTCTTTTCCAATGAGTCAGCTCTTCACACGAGGTGGCCAAAGTACTGGAGTTTCAGCTTTAGCATCATTCCTTCCAAAGAAATCCCAGGACTGATCTCCTTTAGAATGGACTGGTTGGATCTCTTTGCAGTCCACGGACTCTCAAGAGTCTTCTCCAACACCACAGTTCAAAAGCGTCAATTCTTGGGTGCTCAGCTTTCTTCACAGTCCAACTCTCACATCCATACATGACCACTGGAAAAACTATAGCCTTGACTAGAAGGACCTTTGTTGGCAAAATAATGTCTCTGCTTTTCAATATGCTATCTAGTTTGGTCATAACTTTCCTTCCAAGGAGCAAGCATCTTTTAATTTCATGGCTTCAGTCACCATCTGCAGTGATTTTGGAGCCCCCCAAAATAAAGTCAGCCACTGTTTCTACTGTTTCCCCATCTATTTCCCATGAAGTGATGGGACCAGATGCCATGATGTTCGTTTTCTGAATGTTGAGCTTTAAGCCAACTTTTTCACTCTCCTTTTTCACTTTCATCAAGAGGCTTTTTAGTTCCTCTTCACTTTCTGCCATAAGGGTGGAAAGCATATTGGTTTCCAAGAACGCACTTTTGTTTTTAGAAGCCTTTACAATATATTGGAAGTTGCTATGAGTGCCATGGAGATCTGATAGTTGCAATTGTGCATAACTTCCCACTATTCTTGAGATAAATCTGCCCTCTTGCTCATCCCCCACTCTCTACTACTGGAAAAAAGTGGACAACATTGGCTCGGTCTTTCTTTGTTTTGTTTTTTTTGGCATGAGAAACATGTATAGCTATAGTTTCAGACCAGGAGCTGACTGTGGCTCAGATAATGAACTCCTTATTGTCAAATTCAGACTGAAAATGAAGAAAGTAGGGAAAACCACTAGGCCATTCAGGTATGGCCTAAATCAAATCCTCTATGATTATACAGTGGACGTGACAAATAGATTCAAGGGTTTAGATCTGATAGAGTGCCAGAAGAAGTATGAACAGAGGTTCGTGACATTGTACAGGAGGCAGTTATCAAGACCATTCCCAAGAAAAAGAAATGGAAAAAAGGCAAAATGGTTGTTTGAAGAGGCCTTACCAATAAGTGAGAAAAGAAGAGAAGCTAAAGGAAAGGAGAAAAGAAAAGAAATACCCATTTGAATGTAGAGTTCCAAAGAATAATGAAGAGAGACAAGAAAGCCTTCCTTGGCGATCAATGCAAAGAAGTAGAGGAAAATAATAGAATGGGAAAGACTGGAGATCTCTTCAAGAATATTAGAGATACCAAGGGAACATTTCATGCAAAGATGGACACAATAAAGGACAGAAATGGTATGGACCTAACAGAAGCAGAAGATATTAAGAAGAGGTGGCAAGAATACACAGAAGAACTATATGAAAAAGATCTTCATGACCCAGATAATCACAATGACTGTGATCACTCACCTAGAGCCAGACATCCTGGAATGCAAAGTCAAGTGGCCCTTAGGAAGCATCACTATGAACAAAGCTAGTGGAGATGATGGAATTCCAGTTGAGCTCTTTCAAATCCTAAAAGATGATGCTGTGAAAGTGCTGCAGCCAATATGCCAGCAAATTTGAAAAACTCAGCAGTGACCACAGGAGTGGAAAAGGTTAGTTTTCATTCCAATCCCAAAGGAAGGCAATGCCAAAGAATGTTCAGACTACCACACAATTGCACTCATTTCACATGCTAGCAAAGTAACGCTCAAAATCCTCCAACCCAGGCTTCAACAATACTTGAACCATGAACTTCCAAATGTTCAAGCTGGATTTAGAAAAGGCAGAGGAATCAGAGATCAAATTTCCAACATCATCGATCCATTTCATTGGATCATCAAAAAAGCAAGAGAGTTCCAGAAAAACATATACTTCTTCTATATGACTACACGAAAACCTTTGACTGTGTAGATCACAATACACTGTGGAAAATTCTGAAAGAGATGGAAATACCAGACCACCTGACCCCCTCTTGAGAAATCTGTATGCAGGTCAAGAATCAACAGTTAGAACTGGACATGGAACAACAAACTGGTTCCAAATCGGGAAAGGAGTACGTCAAGGCTGTATATTGTCACCCTGCTTATTTAACTTATATGCAGAGTACATCATGCAAAATGCTGGGCTGGATGAAGCACAAGCTGGAATCAAGATTGCTTGGAGAAATGTCAATAACCTCAGATATGCAGATGACACCACCCTTATGGCAGAAACCAATGAAGAACTAAAGAGCCTCTTGATGAAAGTGAAAGAGGAGAGTGAAAAAGTTAGCTTAAAACTTAACATTCAGAAAACTAAGATCATGGCATCCGGTCCCATCATTTCATGGCAAATAGATGGGGAAACAATGGAAATAGTGAGAGACTATTTTGGGGGGCTCCCAAAATCACTGCAGATGGTGACTGAAGCCATGAAATTAAAAGACGCTTGTTCCTTGGAAGAAAAGCTATAACCAACCTAGACAGCATATTAAAAAGCAGAGATGTTACTTTGCTGACAAAGTACCATCTAGTCCAAACTATGGTTTTTCCAGTCATCATGTATGGATATGAGAGTTGGACTATAAAGAAAGCTGAGTGCCAAAGAATTGATGCTTTTGAACTGTGGTGTTGGAGAAATCTCTTGAGAGTCCTTTGGACTGCAAGGAGATCCAACCAGTCCATCCTAAAGGAAATCGGTTCTCAATATTCATTGGAAGGACTGAAGCTGAAGCTGAAACTCCAATACTTTGGCCACCTGATACGAAGAACTGGCTCATTGGAAAAGACCCTGTTGCTGGGAAAGATCGAAGGCAGGAGGAGAAGAGGATGACAAAGGATGAGATGGTGGGATGGCATCACCAACTTGATGGACATGACTTTGATCAAGCTCCAGGAGTTAGTGATGGACAGGGAAGCCTGGCGTGCTGCGGTCCGTGGGGTCACAAAGAGTTGGACGTGACTGAGAGACTGAACTGAACTGATAGTTTCAGGTAGGCAGTGTTCTGTTAAGTTCATAAACCTGTTAAGCTCATAAATCATGATGACTTCATACACAAATATTTCTACCATAAGAAATTATTTATTTCCATTATTATAATCAGTTAATTGTTCAATAATAATTAGTTTAGGTCCCTTTTCTAAAGCTGTGGGGGGAGACAGAATGTTTCTCTTGGTCATCTCCCTCCTTTTCTGCCTTCCCAGTTGCCTTGTGGTTCTCACTGCATTAGGGTCATTTTCTCATCCCTTGTCATAGCTATACTGTGATCTGACACAGGCATTCTCTGTGAAACAGCCATTCATATGGTATGTCTGTAGAAGACAAGTCCTGCAAGTGGCCCAAAGTAGATGGAGATCTCTGGTCAAAACTTTAACCCCCTTGCAGTCAGAATTCCATCCATATATTAAAGTGTCTGTGAGCCTTGCAGTAAAGAAACCTGTTACTAATCTGTTCTTCCCCAAATTATCTTATCATGAAGCCCTTATCTAATAATAGATATTCATGTTCTGAGAAACTAGTGATATGTGGATGTACTTTGGGAAATGCCACGTTACTATTAAAATAGCAGTAATTCTGCCTCTTCATATTTGGAGGAGGTAACCTAGATTGAAAATACATAGTACAAGCATTCAAGTTTTATGGTTAATTTTTATAATTTTGTGCATTTTAAGAAGAAATTTTAAAAAGACCTTAGAGGAAATTTAGACTGTGTTCTTGTTACTATATTTGATATTTAGCATTTTAATAAGAAAACATAGGAAAGGTACAGTATGTTTACTGTTATTTTACAGATAAGTAAACTGAGGTTCTTTCACAGATAAGTAAACCTCTATGCAGGTCAGGAAGCAACAGTTAGAACTGGACATGGAACAACAGACTGGGTCCAAAAGGAAAAGGAGTATGTCAAGGCTGTATATTGTCACCCTGCTTATTTAACTTATATGCAGAGTACATCATGAGAAACGCTGGGCTGGAGGAAGCACAAGCTGGAATCAAGATTGCTGGTAGAAATATCAATACCCTCAGATATGCATACGACACCACCCTTTATGGCAGAAAGTGAAGAAGAACTAAAGAGCCTCTTGATGAAAGTGAAAAAGGAGAGTGAAAAAGTTGGCTTAAAGCTCAACATTCAGAAAACGAAGATCATTGCATCTGGTCCCATCACTTCGTGGGAAATAGATGGGGAAACAGTGGAATCAGTGGCTGATTTTATTTTTCTGGGCTCCAAAATCACTGCAGATGGTGATTGCAGCCATGAAATTAAAAGATGCTTGTTCCTTGGAAGGAAAGTTATGACCAACCTAGACAGCATATTTAAAGCAGAGACATTACTTTGCCAACAAAGGTCTGTCTAGTCAAGGCTATGGTTTTTCCAGTGGTCATGTATGGATGTGAGAGTTGGACTGTGAAGAAAGCTGAGCGCTGAAGAATTGATGCTTTTGAACTGTGGTGTTGGAGAAGACTCTGGAGAGTCCCTTGGACTGCAAGGAGATCCAACCAGTCCATCCTAAAGGAGATCATTCCTGGGTGTTCATTGGAAGGACTAATGTTGAAGCTGAAAGTCCAGTACTTTGGCCACCTGATGTGAAGAGCTGACTCATTTGAAAAGACCCTGATTCTGGGAAAGATTGAGGGCAGGAGGAGAAGGGGATGACAGAGGATCAGATGGTTGGATGACATCACCGACTCAGTGGACATGGATTTGGGTGGACTCTGGGAGTTGGTGATGGACAGGGAGGCCTGGCGTGCTGTGATTCATGGGGTCACTAAGAGTCAGACACAACTGAGCGACTGAACTGAACTGAAACTGAGGTCTGGAGAGGGGAGATATTACTTGACCATGGTAACACAACTTAGTTAAAAGTCGCTGAGATTATGATTCAAATTCCCATTTTCCAGTTCTAAATTTAGGGTCAAATCCACACAATCAAGCCACCTCCATTACAAGAGGGGCATACTTACAATGCCTTTGGTATAATCCCACAGGTTTTGTGAATGATTTTATTTGTACATATAAACCCCCCATTTCCCATTACTTAATATAGTATGAAGATTTTTCCAGAGTTATACTTAACCTTCCTAAAACACTGTCTTTCATTTAGCCAATTTCCTATTGTTTCCAAAGTTGTGCTATTTAAACTGTGTTTTACTGCACATAATAAAAATCGTAGCTGTTAGTACAAAGGGTGTCAGTTATTCTAAGCTTTTTGGTCTACCTTGTTAAACTGTACTTTTAAAGTTGTACCAGTT
The DNA here is from genome assembly GCF_014754425.2 of Oryx dammah. NCBI lineage: Eukaryota > Metazoa > Chordata > Mammalia > Artiodactyla > Bovidae > Oryx > Oryx dammah. The sequence continues at coordinate 23,156,267 of NW_024070190.1, read as the reverse complement.
TCTTTCTTATTAAGTGTTTCAGTTCAGCTCAGTTCAGTTCAGTCACTCAGTCATGTCCGACTCTTTACGACCCCATGAATCACAGCATGCCGGGAGTTCACTCAGACTCACGTCCATCAAGTCAGCGATGCCATCCAGCCATCTCATCCTCTGTCATCCCCTTCTCCTCCTGCCCCCAATCCCTCCCAGCATCAGAGTCTTTTCCAATGAGTCAACTCTTCGCATAAGGTGGCCAAAGTACTGGACTTTCAGCTTTAGCATCCTTCCTTCCAAAGAAATCCCAGGACTGATCTCCTTCAGAATGGACTGGTTGGATCTCTTTGCAGTCCAAGGGACTCTCAAGAGTCTTCTCCAACACCACAGTTCAAAAGCATCCATTCTTCGGCACTCAGCTTTCTTCACAGTCCAACTCTCACATCCATACATGACCACAGGAAAAACCATAGCCTTGACTAGACGGACCTTAGTCAGCAAAGTAATGTCTCTGGTTTTCAATATGTTATCTAGGTTGGTTATAACTTTTCTTCCGAGGAGTAAGCATCTTTTAATTTCATGGCTGCAGTCACCATCTGCAGTGATTTTGGAGCCTAAAAATATAAAGTCTGACACTGTTTCCCCATTTATTTCCCACGAAATGATGGGACCAGATACCAGGATCTTCGTTTTCTGAATGTTGAGCTTTAAGCCAACTTTTTCACTCTCCTTTTTCACTTTCATCAAGAGGCTTTTTAGTTCCTCTTCACTTTCTGCCATAAGAGTGATGTCATCTGCATATCTGAGGTGATTGATATTTCTCCCGGCAATCTTGATTCCAGCCTGTGCTTCTTCCAGCCCAGCGTTTCTCATGATGTACTCTGCATAGAAGTTAAATGAGCAGGGTGACAATATATAGCCTTGACGTACTCCTTTTCCTATTTGGAACCAGTCTGTTGTTCCATGTACAGTTTTAACTGTTGCTTCCTGACCTGCATATAAGTTTCTCAAGAGGCAGGTCAGGTGGTCTGGTATTCCCATCTCTTTCAGAATTTTCCACAGTGTATTGTGATCCACACAGTCAAAGGCTTTGGCATAGTCAATAAAGCAGAAGTATATGTTTTTCTGGAACTCTCTTGCTTTTTCGATGATCCAGCGGATGTTGGCAATTTGATCTCTGGTTCCTCTGCCTTTTCTAAAACCAGCTTGAACATCAGGAAGTTCACGGTTCACATATTGCTGAAGCCTGGCTTGGGAAATTTTGAGCATTACTTTACTAGCGTGTGAGATGAGTGCAATTGTGCAGTAGTTTGAGCATTCTTTGGTATTGCCTTTCTCTGAGATTGGAATGGAAACTGACCTTTTCCAGTCCTGTGGCCACTGCTGAGTTTTCCAAATTTGCTGGCATATTGAGTGCAGCACTTTCACAGCATCATCTTTCAGGATTTGAAAGAGCTCAACTGGAATTCCATCACCTCCACTAGCTTTGTTCTTAATGATGATTTCTAAGGTTTAAAAGTGTTTTAAGGATCTTTTTCTTATAAAAAGTCAAATGACTCTTAATTGTCTAGAATTCTGAGATTGTTTTCTTTCATGTATACTATGTAAAATAATAAATTAACATGCTTTTTATTCCTCTCAGGTTACTCTATAATATTCTCATCTCTTCTGATAATATGCATTTTTCTATGTTCGATTCTTTAATGCCATCCTTAGGACTTCCCTGATGGCTCAGTGGTAAAGAATCTGCCTGCAATGCAGGAGACACAGGTTCAGTCCTAGGTCGGGAAGATCCCTTGGAGAAGAAAGTAGCAACCCACTCCATTTCTTGCCTGGGAAATCCCATAGACAGAGGAAAACTGGTGGGCTACAGTCCATGGGGTAGCAGGCGTTGGATGCCACTGAGCAACTGAACAGCGAGGGCAGTGCCATTATTATAATATATAAAGTAGCTAGTTGAAGATTTATTTTGGACATTGCATTAAACTTAAAGATAATCAATGAGAATTACCTCTTCTTTTCAACCCTAATGTTTTAATTCTTGAGTTTTTAAATTAATTTATTCTCTTGGTTAGGTAAGCTAGGCCTTTAGTTATTCTTTTGTCCTTGCAGAAAGGATAAAATGTTAAATAGTTTGGTAGAATTTGCATATGAGAGAATGGCTTTCTACTGCTCTTTTATTAATCAAGAACGTGCTGGTATTTAGTTCTTGGGTCATCATTGGTTTTTCTCTCAAAAGAGTGAATGCTTTTCAGTTTCATTGTTTTCTGGTATCTGGTTGTGAAAGTCTGATTTGAAACCAGTCCAGTTTAGATAAGTTCTGTTGAAGTTCTCTTTATGTTTTCTTTTCTAACTATAGGGATTTTAGATCTTGAAAATGAAAGCTAAGGCCTTAAATTTAATGGGATTTAAGGTTTTTTTTTTTTTTTTATAAATTTATTTTTATAGTAGCTTTTAAGTCCTGTCCTGGGATCTTAAATCTTTCTTTAGCTGTGGAAACTTATATTCTATTAAAACTGCATTTACTGTCTTTTTCCCCCATTTCTTTTTCATTTGAATTTGGTCTTTTGAATGTCTTCCATAAGTTCCATTCTGTCCACATTTTCTGTCTTGAATCATTCTGTACTGAGCTCATTTGAATCACTTCAATTTTTTCCCCACATTTGATTTCTAATATTTTCTAATATTTCTAATATTTTCTAACCTAGTATCTTTAACTTCACCCATTGTGTGTCCCATTTAACACAACCATTCCTTATTTGTGCTCACTTTTTGTTTCTTATAGAAATGATGTGATTACATAGTGAATATCAAAACATACTATGTTAGTACAAGATGCAAGTATATGATATAAAGGAAGGTAACTGCAGTAGAACTTCCCTCCAATATCCTCACGTTTCTTATACAAAGTTTGTTTCCAAGAGAGGCATTTCTTCTGTACTCATCACTGTCCCTTGCTTTCCCATCATATCTTCTCACAGCTTTACTGATTTCCCTCCGTTTGCTCCCTTGCTTTTCGTGCATGTCTCGGCTCCTCGCTTTGGAAGGGAATTTCTGCTGCATGTGGCACCAAAGTGAGGGGTCTCAACATTTAGTCTTCATGCCGCTGTGGTTTTCTACTTCAGGGAAGACTTAAGGACAGGTGGTGTGCTTTCTGCTGTGTGTGCTAAGTCGCTTCAGTCGTGTCTGACTCTTCGTGACACCATGGACTATAGCCCGCCAGGCTCCTCTCTCCATGGGATTCTCCATGCAAAAATACTGGAGTGGGAAGCCATTCCCCTTCTCCAGGGGATCTTCCCGACCTAGGAATCATACCTGTGTCCCTTGTGTCTCCGAGCCCTGGCAGGCAGGTTCTTTGCCGCTAGCGCCACCTGGGAGGCCCTCTGCTTCTTGTGAGTGCCTTATCGAAATTCTTTCTGTCTTCTGATTTGAACTTGTTACGTTGTATCACTGGCTCTGTCTTCTCTCTTAGAGCTCTCCTGGGGTGTTAGCATGCTCTTTCACTTATTTCCTGTGATTGTTTGGAGGTGGGAAGTGCTTGAGGACGTAGGTAGCGGAGAGAAACCATCTCCTTCTGTGACGTGTCCTGATGGCTCTTTGATATTCCAATTTTACAGAAGTCCTGGTCATTTCTAATCCTTCACCAGTGCCTTATCTAGATACAGGCACTGATGTTGGTTTTCTATTATGCTGCTTATCTCCATGAAAAAGTGGTTGGGGGGACTTTAATTGTTTTCACATGGTCCTCTTAACTGGCAAGTCCTTACCCAGTCTGTACCCGATCCTTTATGCCCCTCTCTGGGATTTTTTTTTTTCCTTTCTTTCTAATGCATAATGTCTGACTTTGCAATAAAGGGTTTGACTTGCAAGTTGCAATAATAGAAAGAGGAAGGCTGTATTCAATGGAAAAATTTTAAAATATCACACAGTTGTGTTAGCTTATTTGTGACAAATAGATAATGCATCTCATGGCCATTAGGGACAGAATATTTGTCAGAGCATTCGCTCTGTTGTTTAAAGGCCCTGGTGGCATGTCATAATATTTACACAAGGCATGAAAATGTTGCATTATGCATATCCGAAGTCTATAGTGTATCCCTTAAACTATTGTCATTTAGCTGAATTCCAGGAAAATGTTGCCAATATCATTGTTTGAAATGAGATAACCAAATGGCTTATGGATCTCTGCTTCCTCTACACTCCACCTTCTGTCACAATACAGAATTCTGAATATTATTACTTTCTGAAGCATATGCTTAATGAAAAACTAACAGCATTATAATATGATGTAATAGTACAAGATGCTATATTCTGACTAGGGTAAGATATTTACATATTTCTGCCAATTGGTCATCATCTTTTATTTCACATATCCATAATGCGTGCATATTTAGAAAATGTGAGGGTGGTTTCTGCTAATGTTGCTGATTATTTAGTGATAATGTTGAATCTGTGTCCTTACAGAGAGGCTGAGAAGGAGAAGGATAAGAGGGGTTAAAGGAGGGAGGAGGGAAGAGACATAAAGAGAGGGGGAGAAAGAGAGGAGAGGAAGAAGAGAGAGTGTGATTGCTGTGTGGGCGAGCCTGTGTATATGCAGCATAAATGCCTAATTTTGGAAGTCTCTATTTTCTATATCATCATTTTTGGAGCATTACCAAGTAATGCAATGCTGTGATTTAGTTAAAACTGATTGTGGGTCCATCTAAAATGATACTTAGAATAAATGTGTTCTTAATAGGCATGGTTTTAAAAAACATTATAGATAATTTATTAGTTACTCTTCCTTAAAATCATGTATTTAAATCTTTTCATAAACTGGGTAAGGTTTCTATGGGCTTCCCACGTGGTGCAAGTGGTAAAGAACCTGCCTGCCAACGAAGGAGACGTAAGAGACATGGGTTAGATCCCTGGGTGAGGAAGATCCCCTGGAGGAGGGCAGGGCAACCCACTCCAGTATTCTTGCCTGCAGAATCCCATGGACAGAGGAGCCTGGGCGGACCACGGTTGAGAGGGTTGCAGTCGGACATGACTGAAGTGACTCAGCACACACGCACACAAGGTTTCTGTGAATGCCCTAGATAAGATTGCTTGAACTTAAATAAGCCTAAAAGAGTCTGATGAATTTTCTCACTTTCCCATACTGTTACCAGATTAATTGTGTCTGGTCACTTCACTTATCTGCTGAGACTTCTTGGACCCCACAGTTCCAGGCACCCACCTCATTTCAGCGTCTGGAGTTTCCTGTAATAGAGTGCCCACCTGCCTTTTTTTTTTTTTTTAATCACACCTGCCTTTCTAACACTGTGAGCCAGCCTATAATCTGTTTCTGGGCTCCAGCTAGCTATCTGGCTTTCTGCTCTGCATTCCGGCTCTGGCTCTTTGCTTTCCTTCCTCCATTCGTATGCAGGATACCTATAGAATATCCCTCTCCTCCAACCTCCTGTGTGTAAACATTGTCTGTCTTTAAGTGCTCAGCTCACATATCTTATCCTCTGAGTATAGTTATTGCTGAGACACTAGAATAGTCCTTTTCCCCTGTCAACTGGCTGAATTCTTTATTTCTGAGACCCTGAGATATGGAGCTCTGGCTGTGTATTTGCAGGGCTTTGAATTCCAGTTAATATGTACTGGTTATGCCAAAGTGGTCTTCAGTGTGATAACTAATATCTCTGAGCCTTGATTTCCTCATCTGTGAAATAGAAGTGATAATTTGTATGTTGGGAGAATTAAGATGATATCTGAGTAGCATATAGTTTAGTGCTTGGGCGATAGTGTCAAATAAGCACAGTCTAATCTATGACTTATTAAACATCCTTGCTGTCTCCTTGTATCTGATTTATTTATGTGTAATCTGTCCCAAACCTTGGATTCTTTGGTGGCAGAAGCTGGGCTAGGTTTGTCTTTGCATCCTTGAAGTTCTCAGCACATTTTCTTACAATGAAAATATGCACCAAATTACATCTTTATCTTTTTAATGCTCAGATGATAGTGTCATCTCAGCTGAGTTTCTTCCATGACACCTGAACTGAACAGGACCAAATGGTTTGTGCATTTTTTATTTGTGATGGTGTGTGATCTCTACTTCAGCTGTCATTTAGGTGGTAATTACTTCTGGCCTCCTTTCCTGCAGAGACACGCTGGGCTTTGGAGCCCAGTGCTCTCAGTGAGTTTGATGGTTGTGAGGATATTTTCAGTGAGATGATAGGCTTGGCTGAGTTTAAGAAATAAGATGCATGGAGTGTGATTAAGCCATATGTCTGCTGCTGCTTCTGCTTGCTGCTAAGTCACTTCAGTCGTGTCCGACTCTGTGCTACCCCATAGACAGCAGCCCACCAGGCTCCCCCGTCCCTGGGATTCTCCAGGCAAGAACACTAGAGTGGTTGTCATGTCCTTCTCCAATGCATGAAAGTGAAGAGTGAAAGTAAAGTCGCTCAGTTGTGTCCGACTCTCAGCGACCCCATGGACTGCAGCCTATCAGGCTCCTCCACCCATGGGATTCTCCAGGCAAGAGTACTACTCCTTACCAAATCAGCATTACTCATTATAAACTTTTAAGTCTAGAAACTTGAAATGTTTAGCGTTCATATTCACATGGATCATACCCACCATTGGTTGGGTCTGGTTAGATACTTCTGTATGTGACTCTACAGACTTTCTTCCTTGGCTGGAAATCAACTCTGTAGAACCTTGTCCCGTACCCTGGTAATTCTGAATCCATGATCTTTGTGTTGTCCTGGTGTCTTTAATTCTTCCTAACCTTAAGCAGTGTGAATGAGTAGATATCTCATGGGTTTTTGGAAGGCAATCTGGACTTTAGTCTTGATGTTACCAATGATTCGATGTCAATATTATTGAATCTTTCTGAATCTCAGTTTCCTCATCTAGGGAAATAATGTTAATACTGCCTACTTCTAGGGTTATTGTAAGGAATAAATGACACAAAAGGAGTTCTTTCCTAGAACAATATATAGATATATCAAGGACTTAATGAATATTAATTCTTTCTTCCATGCTTCCTCCTTTTTCTCTTACTGACACTATCATGAGAAATAAGCCTAGTCAAAAGCATAAATCTCAAATAGTACTGATTTTTTTCTTTTAAACATCTTTACTTTTTAAAAACCATAGCATGGTGAGCTGTTTTTAAAGAGAAACACATTTTCAGATTTCAAGGATATTTACTAGTTTATTGACAGTCAAAAGGTTTCATTTATGTGAAGGATGAAACTTGTACTTTGTTTTAGAAAATATATTTTTGAAACCTCAAGACTCAACTGACAAATTTCTTTTCTAAAAGTGACAGCAAAGCTTGAGGAAAATGATGAAAAATAAGTAGAACAATTTCTAAAACTCACTGCTGTTGCTGCTGCTGCTAAGTCGCTTCAGTCGTGTCTGACTCTGATGGCAGCCCACCAGGCTCCCCTGTCCCTGGGATTCTCCAGGCAAGAACACTGGAGTGGGTTGCCATTTCCTTCTCTAATGCATGAAATGAAGAGTGAAAGTAAAGTCGCTCAGTTGTGTCCGACTCTTCGCGATCCCATGGACTGCAGCCCACCAGGCTCCTCCATCCATGGGATTTTCCAGGCAAGAGTGCTGGAGTGGGGTGCCATCGCCTTCTCTATCCAAAACTCACTAAAAACTGTTAAAAGAAGTGCATCAATGTTTTCAACTATGTAATGTTGAATAATTAGGACATTCTAAACTATTATTACTGGTTCTTTTGAATATCAAAAGTTGCATTTTAAATATCAAAAATACATGACTGTGACTTTTTAAGAGCAAAATTAATCTTTATTAACTGTGATGTTATATTTTTATATATACGTTACATATTTATATGCAGTTTAAAACACTTAAGATCCAATCTTCAGAGCATTACTAATTTAAAATTTTCTGGGATTTTACCATTGAGATGAATAATTATGATCAACATCATGCTTAGATATTTGGAAACTTCTGGAAATAACTGTTTTGTTTTTTTTTTAAGACACTTCCTTGGCCAAATAGGTAGTTAAGATTAATACCACATATTAGGATAATGATATATTTTATTAAATTAAGATGAAGTTTTATTGTTTAAGAAGCAGTTTTCCCTTGGAGAGGTCAGGGCATTTCATAAAAGTATTCAAGTTTGTAATGAGACTACATAGACCTCTTATGTTTTTCTCTTTGGGAGTCATAACACAATCTGAAGAAATGAGTTCTTAATTACCAAATAGATTTATATGTGCTCATATAAAATAAATTTCATTGATGCCTTTAACAACCAACAGATAAGAATAAAGTTGAATAGAACTGTGGCTGTGCTTCCAAGTATTGGTGATAACTTTAGTAAATGATGCTTTGTCCATGTCTTGAATCTACTTATATTGCTAATTTATTACTTGTAAATAACACTGAGATGCATGCAAATTCTGTTTAGTGGGGAGATGACCCATTGAGAGTACAAGTTGAGCGCAGTGATACTTGCTTCAATCAGTCATATTTGGAGAGATATCTTATCTCATGATCTTTGCTTGACATATTAACTTCTTTGCCTATATATATTCTGTGTATTCTAAATATAGTTTTGTCAGAGCATAATCATGCCTAACTCAGTGGTAAGACCCTGTACAAACTTATCAGCTTGAAAATTGGTTGGAAAGATGCTAGGTGATAAAAAATAAAAAAAAAATAAAATTTATCTCTGTTGGTTTCTTTCTTTTTAAAAAGTATTTATTTATTTGTCTGCATCAGGTATTAGGTGAGGCGTGCAGGATCTTTCCTTGTGGTGCACAGACTCTGGTTGTGGTGCACGGGTTCGGTAGTTGAGGCGTGCAGGCTTTCTCTTGATTTCTAATGAACCGTTTGATTTTCTGTGTTTCACAGATTAATAACCCATTGGAACTTAGTTTACCTATACTTTAAAAATAACTGATTCACTTTGCTGTACAGTAGAAACTAATACAACATGGTAAAGCAACTATATTGCAGTAAAAATTAATTTAAAATATATTTATGGAGAAAATGACATTATTAAAAGACTTTAAAAATCTGAATTAAGAAAAATAAATATAATCACTTTGTTTTTTCTTTTTTTGTAAAAATACAAATAAATCTTTCTATTAATCAGTAAATTGTATGTAGCGTAGAAAGTTTGTCTTATATATTTTTGCATTTGATTTTTTTCTCAAATCATATGAAACAGTCATTCTTATCCCATTTGGATAACAGTTATGAAATTCAGGAAAGTTAAGTGACATACAAAGGGCATTATATAGAGCTCTTGTTTTTCCTCTCTGGGTTACAGAATGTCATTGAAGAGATGTAAGCTATGGAGGGAAATGTCAAGTTTATAGTTTAGATTCCTCTGGGAGAAATGTGAATGGTCAATTCCTGAGATTTACAAATGGAGGCAGAGACCTTTGTCATCCTTGGCTCATACCCTTCTATCATAGCCCACATCCCCTGCATCAGGAAAGCTGTTAGCTATCATTTCAGCACATATCAACAAGCCAACTACTTATCAAGATCACTGTTTTTAATACCCTGGTCTCCACGTGTCAACTCGAATTTCCTTTATCTACAGTAGCTTCTCAACGGGTCTCCTTATTTCTGCTCTTGCTTTTACTGGTTTAAGTTTAACAGTCAGGGTTACTCTTAAAATATGTATGACTACAATATATCACTGCTGATCCAACCTTGTAGTGGATCCTATTTCACTCAGGGAAATGTCAAAGCCTTCCTCTAGCTGCGAAGCCTGACAGGTTCTAGATCCTTTACTTTCTTCTACCCTTTGCCACTCTCCTGCTCTGCTCAGCCACCTTGGTGTCCTGGCTGTTTCTTGAATATACAGTCATGTTCTTGCTTCAAGTCTTTGCCCTGGCTATTTCTTCTGCATGAAATACCCTGTGTAGGTATCCAACATGGTGAATACCGTCACTTCCTCAAATCTCTAATGAGGTGTCATCTTCTCATTGAGCCTATTTTAATTGCAGTCAATTACCACGCCTTCTTTTTTCTTACACTTTTTTCCCCCTTCTATACTACTGTGTGTGTGTGTTAAATGCTCAATCGTCTCTGACTCTTTGCAATGCTATGGACTGTAGCCTGCCACGCCTCCCAGTTTATGGAATTCTCCAGGCAAGAATACTGGAGTGGGTTGCCATTTCCTTCTCCAGGGGTCTTCCTAATCCAGGGATCGAACCCAAGTCTCCTGCATTGCAGGCAGTTTCCTTACCATCTGAGCCACTAGGGAAGCCCTTCTATTGTACTAATCACCTTCTAATAAACTATGCAACTTGCTATTTATTTTGTGTATTATTTAGTGTCTGTCTCCCCCATTACAATATGGATTTTGCAAGGACAGAGATATTTATCTGTCTGACTCATTGATTTATTCCAAACACCTAAAGCAGTATGTGGCATAAAGTATATTCTCAAAAAGTATTTGGTTAATGAATGAATGAATTGAATGTTGAGGGGATCATAGATAACTAGATGCATTGTTTGCAGGACTATGCGAAAATGTAAGATGGCTTTTAAAACCTGATTCTTGAAATAATGCTTTTATCCATTTTTAATTAATCCTAAGGGTGTTCTTTGGAAGGAATGATGCTAAAGCTGAAACTCCAGTACTTTGGCCACCTCATGTGAAGAGTTGACTCATTGGAAAAGACTCTGATGCTGGGAGGGATTGGGGGCAGGAGGAGAAGGGGACAACAGAGGATGAGATGGCTGGATGGCATCACTGACTCGATGGACATGAGTTTGAGTGAACTCCTGGAGTTGGTAATGGACAGGGAGGCCTGGCGTGCTGCAATTCATGGGGTTACAAAGAGTTGGACATGACTGAGCAACTGAACTGAACTGAACTGAAGACTGGAGGAGAACCTCTAAAATATCCAAAAATTCATGTGCTCCAGGTCAGGCAATTTGGGCCTTTTTGGTTTTCAGTTCAGGTGGAATCTTTCTGTATACCTTTCTATATTTATTTTCTTTGACATAAGAGGCAGAGGTCAGTTCAGAAACTGTGACTTCCTTGTCAGTTCATACTGATGCTAACATCTCTGTGGTTGATAATTATCAAGAAGGATCATAAATGCAAGTAGAAAAACATGATTTCTCCATCAGAGAAAATATTATAAAATACCATCACAATAAATAAAAGAAAACCATTAAATGATTAATGTTTGCAACCTGAAAGCCTCTCCAATAGGTTCTTTATTATAATCATTCTAGAGTAAAAGATGAATAAAAGAGAAAATATTGTTAGAATAATTTATTCACCAAAAATTCCAAAAATGAATATATTAACTTACTAATCTTACATCTGTAGCAAGCACTAACAGCTGAGTATGAAATTTGGTTAATAAGCAACTTGAAAGAAAATCTCAAATTAATGCAATTCATTGCAATATGATAATTTCTGTTGCAAAATTACTAAAATTGATTTTTGTTGTTAAGTGGCCTTACAAGAAGATAGCTACTTTTCTGTCATTTGTCTTTTAAAATAATGTCATTTATTTTCTGAATTTGTTTAGACTTTGAATATAATATCCTGACAATGTTACATAGAGATTCTAAACAAAAACTAAACATTGTCCTGTTTCTTTTTCTTTCTCCTCTGAATCAAAAACAATTCTCTATAAGCAAATTCCGGTAATAATGAAGATGAAAATTATGTTTTTATACATATTTCTCCTATTGTTTAAAGAAAGTTTCTAGGACTACCTTTCAGACTCATACATTTAAAAAAGAAATGGATAAGAGAGAAAAGCAAAATAAAAGAGAAAAAGGAGAAGAAAAGGAAGGGCAAAAAAAGAATGGAGAGAGACAGAAGAGGACAGGGAAAGATAAAGGAACTTGTGTGTTATTCCCCAAGTGCCCTATTTTCCATCCATAATGAAGCTAATGAAGTTTTAGCCTTACTTTCTAAACTCAGAAAAACTACATAATGTCTTCTTGTATTGATTTTTTTCTGATTTCAAAAGAAATCCTACTATCTGAAGTAGGAGGCTAAGAGGAAAAGGCTTTTCCAATTCCCAAAATAACAAATTGACCATTATTTCATATTATAAATCTGTATTCATAGAAATACATATGGATACCCTAATGTTGTGTGTGGGTTTGGGACCTAATAAAGGGACTCTCTTGTTTTATAAGAGGGTTATGATAACAGAATTTTGATGCAATTAGTAACTTTAGACAATCATTTTCCTTTATTTTGAGCCCTTTAAAAAATATTTTAATAAAATCGCATGCACTCACACACACACATAATGCAGTGTTTACAAACTTGAAAATCTCTTTTTGGACAAACTTCCTCATCTTGAAATACTTCCTACCTGTCTTTTCCTCTTGCTGTATCCCTTCTCCTTAATAGGAAAAACACCTGTTATTATATAAAATAAGGAAAACTGTGACTAAGAAATTTACCTCCAAATCATGTCTGCAATTGACAGTTATGTTTTTGTCTTCATGTTTGTAGATGGACTGTGACCCCAGGGACTTCATTAGCTCAGGCCTGGCTCATCTCAAGTTTCTCTAAAAAACCAAACGTCTTGTCTTTGGGTCTTTAGAGGGTTCACATTCCTGTTCAATATTTGTCTCACCTTTTGATTTCAATCTTTTTCAGCTTTAATGAACCTTCCCACTTTTGTATGCAACCACTGTCTAGCCCTTTGAAGGCTGGGAAAATTAAATATGGCAGAAAAATATTACTTTTATTTATTTAAAAGTAGAGGACAATTGCAGTTTAATTCAGTTTTCTTTCTTTCTTTTTTTCCCTAGTAGTTGTGCACTCTTTTGTATTCGGTACTGGATTGGCCAAAAAGTTCTTCAGGTTTTTCCATTGTATTGTATGGAACTTATTGGCCAACCCAGTAGAATGGGTAGCTTGTTTTTCATTTGTGGAAACATGGGGACTGCATCTCTGACTGATGGTCAGACTTTGAGGCTCTCCACACTTTTGTAGCATTTCAACGTGCCTTTTAAAGGCATGATCCCCCCATACCCTAGGTAAGAATGGAAAGGACTCTAGCTCTCTTGACTGTGTGAAAATTTAATGAAATATGGAATGCTTATAGTATGTAGTAACTCACACTATTATACAACTAGGATCCATTGTCCAAATTTTCCCATTCTAGTCCCAGAAACAAGGAGATAAACATATATATTAACTTTATTTGTTACATTTCCATTAAATATTTGAAAGATAAGTTGGACACACATAACCTGGCAATTTCAATCTTGTTATACTCCAGATAATTTGAAAGAATATATGGTGTTGGTATCACTGGATGATATCAGAACATTCTGGACATGGCTCTTTTGTATAAACCCCTACTTTTTGTTTTCTCCTTTCTCCTGGCTACATATGCCAGAAAGTAGTTTTGAAGCATTTTGTTTCAGCTTCTTTGTCTCTTCCAAGGCTGCATGGAAAATTCATTTTTTGTTCATTCTTAAAAACAACAACAACAACAACTTGAGTGCTTCATAAGTGCCAGTCATTAGGAATGCATGCTTGAGAGAGGAGGAAAGCAATGGTATTATCTAATTCACATTTTAAAAAGATCACTTTGGATGCTTTATGGAAAATAACAAGTGTGTGCTGGGGATGCTGATCTGTGGGGACATGTGAAATAGTGAGTGATTAGGAAGGAATCATAACAGTCCAAGAAAAAAATTTCAGACATAGTTTGAAGAGAGAAGAGACAGGTCATGTTGGTGAATTGCATGTGTAGAGGAGAGAGGAAAAAAAAAAGGAGACTTCCTGATTTCTGACAAGAGTATCTGGGTATGTAGTTGTGTATTTAGTCAGAAAATCAATAGGTTTATGGGTAAAACCATGTGTTCGGAAATATGTTTTGAGTCTCATATATACAATTGGGAATGTCATGTAGGCAACTGAATATATGAGCTTTGATTGTAAGAGTTCTGGAGGGACTTCTCTGGTGAACCAGTGGTTAAGAATCCACCTGCAATTCAGGGGACATGGGTTGCACCCCTGGTCCAGGGAGATTTCACATGCTGTGGGGCAGCTAAGCCCCTGTGTGTGCCCCAAGTGCTGAGCCTGCGTGCTTAGAACCCAGTAGTGAAACAAGAGAAGCTGTGGCATTGAGAAGCGTTTGCACTGCGTCTAGAGAGTTTCCCTTGCTCATCATGACTAGAGAAAGCCTGTGTGCAGCAACAAAGACCCAACACAGCCAAAAAATAAAATAATTCTGGAGGAGGTAAACATTGGGAATTCTAAAGAGTATAAATCATATCTAACTTCATTTTTGACAGAATCTAGGATGGATAGACTAATAAGAGGATAGGGTCTTGGATGGGGCCCTGCTAATCCTCTGCTATGATAAAGTAGATGAGGGCAAGGTAGAAAAACGTGACTGAGATGAATATATGAGGTTGAGGAAAACCAGGCAACTGCTGTTTCAGAAGCCAAGAGATGAGTGTATTTTAAGAATGACAGAATGGCCAGTTATATGGAGGGTGATTTAGAAGTTGAGAAAGGTGACTGGAATGGTCTCTTTGGATCTGGCCACATAGAAGTTGCTGGTGATCGCTGTAAGAGAAGATGTAGGGAAGCGACTGGGACGGAGGCCTGGTGGAAGTGATCTGAATTGCTTAATGGAAAGTGAAACAGTGGAGAGAGTGTTTGTTGACATCTCTTTGAAGCAGTTTGGTTGAGAAGGGCAGCAAAAAAAATGGAAGATTATGGAGGGAGAATGTACAGTAAAGGAAGACTTTGTTTTGCTTTAAAATAAGTGATACCTTTCTAGCAGAGTTTATCAAACTGAAGTTTGTGAACCATTCACGGTCTTAGAATAATTTTAGTGTGTTTCAATAATCATTTAAAAAATTAAATAGAATAAAACAAAAAAATATCAAGGTACATTTTGTGTGGTAAAGGTAAGACTTTTATTTTATGAAATATATTATTATTAAAGTACTCATAAATAGTTGCATAGCTACATGCATATATAGGTATGTATTACATCCTCATATAAAATGCATTTCCTCATGTGGATCACAGTATAAACACTTTTGAATGCACTATACTGGGGAATATTTGCATGGTGACAGGGATAAACTGGTTGAGTGAAAGAGACTGATGATACGGAAGAGAGGAAAATCAAAGAAGTAAATTCTTACAGGACTGAGGGACTCTTCACTCAATTATCTTGTCTTTTTGCTTCTTGTCCACTTATTTTATGCTTCATGTAGTCCTCATTAACCTGACCATAAATGAACACATCTCATAAAAAATTTTTCAGGTTTAAATGGTGAGAGTTAAAGACATACTCTCTTGTCAGCAGGAAGGATTTGCTATAGACACTGTTATGGACTTAGCTGTTTGTCTCCAAGTTCATATGTTGAGATCCTATAACTCCCAGCAACTCAGATTGTGACTGCATTTGGAGACAGGATTTCTACAGAGGAAATTAAATTAAAATTAGGTCATTGGAGTGGGCCCTAATCCTATATGACTAATGACCTTAAAAGATTAGACAGTTTGAATGCAGATAGACCCAGAAGGAAGACCGATTGAGAAATTAATTTGCTGTAGTTTAAGTCCCCCAGACGGTAGTATTTGGTTATGATGCCCCTAGCAGACTAGTATCATGCTAGTTATCTCCTTTGACTGTGCTGGAGAAGACCTGGATCATGAATGCCTGTTATGGATGAGAGAACTGAGATGTAGAGATGAGAAATGACTTACCCCAAACTAGAGATCCACATAGCTAGTAAGTAGAAAATGAACTTTTATAAACCCTTGCACAGTGACCTTTTCATGATGAAAGGCCAAGTAACAGGCTTTTGGGTCGTATTGTGCCTACAGTGGTAGATATGAATCTATGCTGGTCTATTTATTAGGACCATCAGCTACACTTCTCTGCAAATAAAAATTCTGGTAGTCTATGAAATAAGACTAAACATTTAAAAACTTCAGAAATTCCAGAGATGACATTTATTAACATTTAAAAATCATCATTTTTATGTAGCTCATGAAATTATATAGCTCAATAAACATTATTTAAATTTAGCTTCTCAGTGAGACATGATAAAACTGGACCAGTGCATAGCAAAGAAGATAGCAGATTTAAAAAAAAAAAATTCCTTTATGAGCTGTTAAATTTCTCAGAGCAAGCACTAGGGAATATCTCAATAAAGTAATCATCTTTTATTACTTTGGTTTCCTGATACAAACATCATAAATGAGTGATCCCAGTAAAGTTGCTTTCCATCTTTCTGTAATGCTTTTGAGGTTCTTTTTCTAAACGTGTTTAGACATGACTTTTAAATTTCTTGGTGAAATGTCCTATAATAAGCACATATTTGAAGTGACATTTTAGAGTCTGAAACACACTTAGCATGTTGTGCTAATTTGTTCATTCATTTGTATATTTCAGTAAGCATTTGTGAAGAGACTCTCTTTATTCTTAACACTGGTGAGTAAGACATGATTGCAAAAAATTCAAAAGTTATTAAAGAGATGTGTGTGTGTGAATCTTGCTTCATTGCAGTGAATGTGCTTATGTATGTCACCTTATGAAGATGTGTTAGTTTTTCTAGGGTACAAACCTAACTGTACAGACCAAGTTGCTGGGTTGTAAATTGTTTCTATCTTCAGCTGTGTAATGTTAATGTTAAATAGATCTTCAGTTTACTTTCCTATTACTGTTCTCTCACTTTGTAAAATCAGTCAGATTTGGGATTTCCTTGGCCATCCAGTGATCAAGACTTCATACTTCCAAAGCAGGGAGCATAGGTTCGATCCCTGGTCAGGAAACTAAGATCCCACATGCTGCATGGCCAATAAAAAAAATCAGTCAGATTTATTGACTTTAGACAGTCTTTAATAAGCATAAAATGATAACTGATAATTGTTGTAATCTGCGGTTTACTGATTATTACTGATTAACTATTTTTACATGTTTTTAATGTGGTCCATTGGAGAAGGCAATGGCAAACCACTTCAGTATTCCTGCCTTGAGAACCCCATGAACAGTATGAAAAAACAAAAGCTAGGACACTGAAAGATGAACTCCCTAGTTTGGTAGGTACCCAAATGCTATTGGAGATCAGTGGAGAAATAACTCGAAAGAATGAAGAGGCGAAGCCAAAGCAACAACACCCAGCTGTGGATGTGACTGGTGATGGAAGCAAGGACCGATGCTGTAAAGAGCAATACTGCATAAGAACCTGGAATGTTAGGTTCATGAATCAAGGCAAACTGGAAGTGATCAAACAGGAGATGGCAAGCGTGAATGTCAACATTCTAGGAATCAGTGAACTGAAATAGACTGGAATGGGTGAATGTAACTCTGATGACCATTATATCTACTACTGTGGCCAAGAATCCCTTAGAAGAAATGGGGTATCCATCAAGGTCAACAAAAGAGTCTGAAATGCAGTACTTGGATGCAGTCTCAAAAACGAAAGAATGATCTCTGTTCATTTCCAAGGCAAACCATTCAATATCACGGTAATCCAGGTCTATGCCCTGACCAGTAATGCAGAAGAAGCTGAAGTTGAACGGTTCTATGAAGACCTACAAGACCTTCTATAATTAATACCCCAAAAAAGAGGTCCTTTTCATTATAGGGGACTGGAATGCAAAAGTAGGAAGTTAAGAAACACCTGGAGTAACAGGCAAATTTGGCCTTGGAGCACAGAATGAATCAAGGCAAAAGCTAATAGAGTTCGGCCAAGAGAATGCACTGGTCATAGCAAACACCCTTTTCCAGCAACACAAGAAGACTCTACATATGGACATCACCAGATGGTCAATACCAAAATTAGACTGATTATATTCTTTGTAGCCAAAGATGGAGAAGCTCTATACAGTCAGCAAAAGCAAGATTAAGAGCTGACTGTGGCTCAGATCATGAACTCCTTATTGCCAAATTCAGACTTAAATTGAAAGTAGGCAAAAACACTAGACCATTCAGGTATGATCTAAATCAAATCCCTTATGATTATACAGTGGAAGTGAGAAATAGATTTAAGGGACTAGATCTGATAGACAGAGTGCCTGATGAACTATGAACAGAGGTTCGTGACATTGTACAGGAGACAGGGATCAAGAAAAAGAAATGCAAAAAAGCAAAATGGCTGTCTGAGGAGTCTTTACAAATAGCTGTGAAAAGAAAAGCCAAAAACAAAGGAGAAAAGGAAAGATATACCCATTTGAATGCAGAGTTCCAGAGAATAGCAGGGAGAGACAAGAAAGCCTTCTGTGATCAGTGTAAAGAAATAGAGGAAAACAATAGAATGGGGAAGACTAGAGATCTCTTCAAGAAAATTAGAGATACCAAGGGAAAATTTCATGCAAAGATGGGCTCAATAAAGGACAGAAATGGTATGGACCTAACAGAAGCAGAAGCTATTAAGAGGTGGCAAGAATACACAGAAGAACTGTACAAAAAAGATCTTCATGATCCAAATGATCATGATGGTGTGATCACTCACCTAGAGCCAGACATCTTGGAATGTGAAGTCAAGTGGGCCTTAGAAAGCATCACTACGAACAAAGCTAGTGGAGGTGATGGAATTCCAGTTGAGCTATTTCAAATCCTAAAAGATGATGCTGTGAAAGTGCTGGACTCAATATGCCAGCAAATTTGGAAAACTCAGCAGTGGCCACAGGACTGGAAAAGTCAGTTTTCATTCCAATCCCAAAGAAAGGCAATGCCAAAGAATGCTCAAACTACCACACAATTGCACTCATTTCACCCGCTAGCAAAGTAATACTCAGAATTCTCCAAGCCAGGCTTCATCAATACAGGAACCATGAACTTCCAGATGTTCAAGCTGGGTTTAGAAAAGGCAGAGGAACCAGAGATCAAATGCCCAACATCCACTGGATCATCGAAAAAGCAAGAGAGTTCCAGAAAAACATATACTTCTGCTTTATTGACTATGCCAAAGCCTTTGACTGTGTGGATCACAATACACTGTGGAAAATTCTGAAAGAGATGGGAATACCAGACCACCTGACCTGCCTCTTGAGAAATCTGTATGCAGGTCAGGAAGCAACAGTTAGAACTGGACATGGAACAACAGACTGGTTCCAAATAGGAAAAGGAGTACGTCAAGGCTATATATTGTCACCCTGCTTATTTAACTTCTATGCAGAGTACATCATGAGAAACACTGGGCTGGAAGAAGCACAGGCTGGAATCAAGATTGCTGGGAGAGATATCAATAACCTCAGATATACAGATGATACCACCCTTATGGCAGAAAGTGAAGAGGAACTAAAAAGCCTCTTGATGAAAGTGAAAGAGGAGAGTGAAAAAGTTGGCTTAAAGCTCAACATTCAGAAAACGAAGATCATGGCATCTGGTCCCATTGCTTCATGGGAAATAGATGGGGAAACAGTGGAAACAGTGGCTGACTTTATTTTGGCGGGCTCCAAAAATCAGTGCAGATGGTGACTGCAGCCATGAAATAATGACACTTATCCCTTGGAAGGAAAGTTATGACCAACCTAGACAGCATATTGAAAAGCAGAGACATTACTTTACCACCAAAGGTCCATGTAGTCAAGGCTATGGTTTTTCCAGTAGTCATGTATGGATGTGAGAGTTGGACTATTATGAAAGCTGAGTGCTGAAGAATTGATGCTTTTGAACTGTGGTGCTGGAGAAGACTCTTGAGAGTCCCTTGGACTGCAAAGAGATCCAACCAGTCCATCCTAAAGGGAAATCAGTCCTGAATGTTCATTGGAAGGACTGATGAAGCTGAAACTCCAATACTTTGACCACCTGATGGAAAGAACTGACTCATTTGAAAAGACCCTGATGCTGGGAAAGATTGAAGGCAAGAGGAGAAGGGGATGACCGTTGGAAGGCATCATCGACTCAATGGACATGAGTTTGAGTAAACTCCAGGAGTTGGTGATAGATAGGGAGGCCTGGCATAGGGGTTGCAAAGAGTTGGACATGACTGAACAACTGAACTGTACTGAATGAAGTTTTTATAGTTTATTTTATGTATTTATAGGTTTATATAAGTTTCTTCTTATTTTAATATAATATGTCCATTTTCCTGTTTGTCTTTCTTTTCTTGCAAATCCATTTGTACATGTTCCTGTAATATGTTTTATAACACTCCTTTTTGTATGAATTTCAAATAGTTCCTTACCACCTATCAGTTTCTATTCACTTTGCTTAAAATAGATTTTAATGTGTTCATATAGGTCTATTTTTTCTTTTATAGTTTGTATTTTTTTTATATCCCACTCTTGATTTCAACAGGATATTTTGTGTGTTAGACTCTAAAATTTTAGGTATCTGTTTCTTTAAGTTATTAGTCCATCAAGAACTTCTTGTTTTATTTGTTTGCTTGGAGAGAAGTAGAGATCTGATCTTTTTCTTTCCCTGTTGTTGTTCAGTTGCTATGTCGTGTCTGATTCTTTTCAACCCCATGAATGACGGCACGCCAGGTTTTCCTGTCCTTCACTGTCTCCTGGCGTTTGCTCAGATTTGTGTCCATTGACTCGGTGATACTATCTAATCATCTCGTCCTCCGCTGCGCTCTTCCTCCTGCCCTCAGTCTTTCCCAGAATCAGGGTCTTTTCCAGTGAGTCGGCCCTTCGCATCAGGTGGCCAAAGCGTGGAACTTTCCCCATATAGATGGGCGATCATTCCTGTACTTCGTTC
This sequence comes from Oryx dammah, assembly GCF_014754425.2. Lineage (NCBI taxonomy): Eukaryota > Metazoa > Chordata > Mammalia > Artiodactyla > Bovidae > Oryx > Oryx dammah. The sequence goes on along the minus strand of NW_024070190.1, from coordinate 23,135,643 downwards.
AGTGGCCTGTATTTGGCTCACAGGATTGTAGTTTATTATATTGGAAGCTCTCATAGGTATGTGAATTTATTTTAAGGCCACTTATTCTGTTAATTTGGTTTATTTGTCTATCTCTTCAACCATGCTACTGCTAAGTCGCTTCAGTCGTGTCCGACTCTGTGCGACCCCATAGACGGCAGCCCACCACGCTGCCTCGTCCCTGGGATTCTCCAGGCAAGAACACTGGAGTGGGTTGCCATTTCCTTCTCCAATGCATGAAAGTGAAAAGTGAAAGACAAGTCTCTCAGTCGTGTTTGACTCTTAGCGACCCCATGGACTGCAGCCCACCAGGCTCCTCCGTCCATGGGATTTTCCAGGCAAGAGTACTGGAGTGGGGTGCCATTGCCTTCTCCGCCCTTCAACCATATACACTATTAAATCTCTTTAGTTTTTAAAGCCTGATATCAGTTAAGCTAAGGCCTCTCTTCTGCTGCTCTTTCAAAATTTCCTTGATAGATATTGACCTATAATTCACCCACACATGTTTTAGCATAAAGTTGCCATATTCCATCAAAAACACTAAGATTTTGATGAAAATTGCTTTGACTTTATAGATGAATGTGTAAGAGTTGCTTTTAGAGCCTTTAAGTATATGAATATGATCTATTTCTCATTTACATATGTTTTATTTTATTACATTCAATGAAGTATTTTATGCTAAAGTCTTACATACCTTTATTGGGTTTAATCATTGCTCTTATTATTTGTGCTATTATAAATGTAACTGTTCAAACTCAGATTGCTTAATACTTTGTTGCTCATATAAAGGAATATGATTATTTTTTAATATGTTGATTTTGTATTTAGCCATTTCGCTGAATAATCTTATTAATTATAGTGATTCATTTATTGGTTTTCTTGGATTATCTGTGTGGGTAGTCTGTGAATAAATCTTATTTTGGTTTTATTCTTTTAATTCTTATCCTTTAAATTTTTTTTTTTTACTCTGATAAACGTTTTTAGATAGAATAGAATAGAAACAGTGAAAGCAGGGTAGCGGCATCACGAGTATTTGCCTCACGCATGGACTTGCAGCTCAGCAGCCCTGTCATCTGAGTTCTGGCTCCATCTCTTGTCGTCTCTTTATTTTCATCTACATTTTTCCCTCAGTGACCATGGAATCAAAATTTGGAGAAAAATTAAAAAATCATTAGTGATACAAAAATAATTTGATTGGATGGATGAATATGATTAAGAAAGTTCCCAGGCAATATTATCTGTGGGCATTTTGGCAAGTCTGGGTTGATTTTTTTTGTAATTGAAATATAGTTGACTAGTATAGTTGAAGTGTAGCTGATATAGTAGTTTCAGGTGTATAGCAGTGATTCAGTATTTTTATAGGTTATACCTCATGTTAAGTTATAAAATAATGGCTGTATTTCCCTGTGCTGTACAATGTATCCTTGGAGCTTATTGTTTAATAGTCTTTAGCCAGTTTTCAGTGTATAGATTGAGTTCTAGAAAAGCTGAGGCCTATGTGGAGAGCTCTGTTTTGTCAGTCCCACGAAGTGAAAAGCTGCTGCCTTCATTTTCCTTATTCAGTTTCAAGTATGTAGGTGATTTTAAAATTTAACTCTAGTTTTGTTGAGATGTACTACCTCTCCCAGCTAATTATATATAGATGTATCAAATGTGCATTTTCTTTAAAAGCCATATTACTATTTTGCCTTTATCCACCAGTGATACTTAAATAGAAGGTGGCAATAAAATGTTAATATGTAGTAGTCATATGAGAAAAATAATATAGACATTTCTGAGGTATATCCTGAGATGTATTATTGCTTCTGAAAACATGAGTAAATTCAGAATGACATGCCTACATAAACTAGGGCTCTGGATCACCTAGGGTTGGCTGGCTTTGTATCCTGCTCTTGAGATAGAAGACTAGGTCTCATCATCCTTTGATTTACCCTCCAATTTGGGTGTAGGTTTTCAGGGTCCTTAGGAACTTCAGGAAGTTTAACATTTTCCCAGGTATATATGTTTAATGTGTGGATAGAGGCCCAGCACCCTGAAGAGCTATGCATTCAGAGAGAGATTTAAGGTCCTATTCTGACATTTTTTCATTTGGCCATCCTTGTCCAAATGCAAAGCCCTGGGAAGGTCTACTCAGTACCTCATGGAAGGTGCTTCATCGCACACTGAAGGAAGTCTAGTTAAGGTTGGACAGTGTGTAACATTTCACAAGCAAAGAGAATGCATATTCTCCTAATAGCATCTTGAAAGCCGAGGTTGGAGAGGGAAACTCCATCTTTTAAGGGACAACAGTGTGCATTAATCAAGGGAAGTGAGATGGGAGGTGAGCCCGCGGTGCTGGGGTCAGGTTTCCAGCCTCATTTGTGCCTCCGTGGAACATTTGCTTTGTGGTGGCCCAGTCACATCCCAGTTATTATGGAGGACCTAAGAAACTGCAGAGTAGAAGCTCAGCGAGAATCTATTTTGACCCAATGCACTGCCACAGATGTAAGCCTCTTTTTTTTTGGACTCTTTATTACTCAGCGAGAGAAGAAGCCATGCTTATTTGTTTTCCTGTGCCACGGAGAAGTGAAGAAAACAGGGGCTCAGCCTGTGAAATGTGATGCCAACTCCATAGGACCTCCATGAATCTTTAACATAGGGGACACATCCCCTAAAATTCTTATCGGGCATGTGGTGAGAGGATTCCGCATACATAATTCTATTTAGCTATTGAGTAACATTGTAAGAGATGAATCCACTGATTTTCAGGTAAGGAAACGGAAACAACGGGCAGTTAAGGCATTGGCCAAGGTCACAGAGACATGTCGTATGGAACAAAGGGAATATTCAAACCCTAGAGTCCAGCTGCAAAATGTATGCTTGTAACCACTGTGTGGTTGTTCAGTTGCAGAGTTGTGTCTGACTCATTATGACTCCATTGATGGCCGCTTGCCAGGCTTCCCTGTCCTTCCCTGTCTCCTGAAGTTTGCTCAGATTCATGTCCATTGAGTTGGTGATGCTAACTAAACATCTTGCTCTCTGCTGCCCTCTTCTCCTTTTGCCTTCAATCTTTCTCAGCATCAGGGTCTTTTCCAATGACTTGGCTGTGCTGCTTTTAAAGCCCCTACTCTTCCTCTTGCAGGCTTAATAGGAGAAATAAATAAACACGTCTTTGTAAGAAAGCTTTCTTCAAAACGTGATGTGGTTTGAGAAATGAAAGTTATTGTATTAGGTCCGGTTCATTGATGTTTTCTGTTAATGTAAAGGGTGCAATATTCATTAACACTTATTTAAACTATGTAGCACCTGCTCTTTGTAGAACGTATTCTTAAAACAGTCCATTACTCCATAGAGCAGTTCCTGTTCTTCTGGTGCTTGAATCTGCATATCTACTGCCAAAAATATCCTTTCCTTAAGTAATTTCAAAAGTGCCTTTATCGGTGCCATCTAACCATTTATACCTAAGCAGGAAAAGTTCCCCAAGTGGCTTCATCAGTGAAAGCTTGCTTTTTGTTACTACCTTTTCCGGAGGTATGAATAATAGGTGGCCATGTGGTGGAACGGATTCACTGGCTACTTCTACCTGCCTTACTTTGCCTGGGGGATTCAGAGACCACTATCCCATGGTTCAGGACTTCCCAGGTGGCTCAGTGGGTAAAGAATCTACCTGTAATGCAGGAGACACAGGAGTTGCAGATTTGATCCCTGGGATGGGAAGATCCCCTGGGAAGAAGGCATGGCATCCCAGTCTGGTATTTGCGCCGGGAGGATCCTATGGACAGAGGAGCCTGGAGGGCTATAGTCCATAGGGTCGCAAAGAATCGGATATGACTAGAGTGACTGAGCATGCATGCACATATCTCATAGTTCAATCAGAGTCCTCACTTACAAACCCAGAGGATCCAGAGATACTGTGGAGCTCTAGAGGGATCTGCTTCTTCTGGAAGAGCTGACAAACAAAGCCTCTCAGTTTCAGATTGGAACCCCTTCTTGGACCTGTGTCCTTGTGTCCTAAGACACATCTTAGAATTTCAGAGCAGGACTTGGTTTCCAGAGTGACCTTGATCTAGCTGGTAACCCTGTGGCAGAAATGCTCCCAAATAGCCCACTTCACACGTGGAAAATTGTGCTTAAAAGACGTGAGATGGCAAACCTCCTCTCTCCATCACAAAATGAAGTGTCTTGAACTTTTCCTGTCACTGGTGATTCTCAACACTTTTTTTTTTTTTTTTACCATGAAGGGAGAGTTTTATAGATATATATTCAGTGAGAAAATAGCAAATATTGACAAGTTTCATTTTCTTTGTTCGCTTATGTGTGAATTTTTAATATGAATTCAGAGAATTTAAATATTTATCCTGGTCTAGATTTTTCAGTGAATGAGTTTCAGAAATCTAATTTTATGTTTTTTTTTTCCTCTGCAAGATTAGTTTTTTTTAAAACAAGAATATTTTTATTGACAGTAAGTATGTTTATAGAATTTTTATACACTATGTTGTGTCTGTTCTCTCTAACGTTGTTACTCATTTATCCTGCATACAATTATATGCTTTTAATGTTATCTATGATGGCATCACCGACTCAATGGACGTGAGTTTGAGTGAACTCTGGGAGTTGGTGATGGGCAGGGAGGCCTGGCGTGTTGCCATTCATGGGGTTGCAAAGAATCGGACACGACTGAGCGACTGAACTGAACTGAACTGATTTTGGTTTATATAAATCTGCTATTAAAATATATTCTATTCCCTATGAGCTAAAAAAGGACAAGATAATGACAATTTCTTCTCTTTTTTTTTGGTTATGAACTGAAACAGATGATAAGTTAGATAAATAAACTATATTCATTTTAATAGCACATATTAGTGATGCTCAGCTATGATGAATGGCTCTTTGGAAGTTGCATTCCTAATCCTTGCCTGTTCCCTTGCGAGTAGGGGTTTGTTCAGAAGAAATAGAAAACCTGGTGAATATTCTGAGGGGAGTTGCACCAAGCTGGAAGGGTACAACTAGCATCCCTGAAACAGAAAAAACTGTCTTCTAGTGTGAGGAAAGGACAGTAGTTCTTTAGGAGTTTAAGAAGGGCAAGATCTTTTGTGGTTAGGTAATGACAAGAACTGGGCTTCCCAGGTGGTTCTAGTGGTAAAAAAAAAAAAACAAAAAAAACCCGCTTGCCAGTGTAAGAGACAGAAGAGACGTGGGTTTGATCCCCACGGCGGGACGACCCCCTGGAGGAGGGCGTGGCAACCCACTCCAGTATCCTGCCTGGAGAAACCCATGGACAGAGGAGCCTGGCAGGTTGCAGTCCATTAGGTCACAAAGAGTCTGAGACAACTCCAGTGACTTAGCACACACACAGGCACCATATTGGGCTTCCCTTGTGGCTCAGTTGGTAAAGAATCCGCCTGCAATGTGGGAGGCCTGGGTTGGGAAGATCCTCTGGAGAAAGGAAAGGCTACCCACTTCAGTATTCTGGCCTGGAGAATTCCATGGACTGTATAGTCCATGGGGTCACAAAGAGTCGGACACAACTGAGCGACTTTCATTTTCTTTCTTTCTAGCACCATATCTTCTTTATCCATTCATCTATCGATGAACATTTAGGTTGCTTCTGTGTCCTGGAAGAGCTGTTTATTTTTAATTGAAGTGTAATCAACATAATGTATTAGTGTCAGATGGATGTCAGAGTGATTTGATATTTGTTATGTGTTGTGAAACGACCACCATAGTAAGTCTAGGTAACACCCATCACCATCCAGTTACACAGTTTTTTCTTATGAGAAGAACTTTTAAGATCTATTGTCTTAGTACTTTTCAAATATTCAATATAGTATTATTAATTATAGTCACCATGCTGTACATTACATCTCCATGACTGACTGTGTAACTGGAAGTTTGTACTGTTTGATCATCTTTACTCATGTTGCCTACCCCAAGTCCTCCATTTTTGGCAACTATCTGTCTGTATCTGTAAGTTAATTGTTTTTGTTTCTGGTTTTTATAGATCAGTTGTTATCCACATATAAGTGAGCATATGGCAAATTGTGTTTCTTTGACAGACATTGCATAATGCCTTCAAGGTCTATCTGTGTTGTCACGAATGCCAAAATTTCATTATTTTTTTTATGATTGAGTAATATTCCATTGTATATCTGCACCAGGTCTTCTTTATCCATGTATCTGTCAATGGGCCGTTAGGTTGTTTCTGTATCTTTGGAATTATAAAAACGCTGCAGTGAATGTAGAGGTGCATATATCTTTTTGAGTTAGTGTTTTTGTTTTCTTCAGATATATACCCAGAAGTGGAACTACTGGATCACATGTTAGTTCTATTTTTAATTTTGGAAGAACATCTATGCTGTTTATCATAATGTCTGTACCAATTTACATTCTATCAACAGTGCATGAGGGTTCCCTTTTCTCCATATCTTGGCCAATTCTTGTTATTTCTTGTGTAAAACCTAATAATAGCCATTCTAACAGGTTTAAGTTGATATCTCATTGTGGTTTTGATATGCCTTTTCCTAATGGTTAGTGATGTTGAGCACCTTTTCATATTGACCATCCGCGTGTGATTTTCTTGCGGAAAGGTCCTCTGCCCATTTTTAAATCAAATTGTTTCTTGGCTTTGAGGTGTATGAATTCTTCATATATTCTGGATAGTAGCCTCTTATCAGATATACTATTTGGAAATGTTTTCTCTCATTTGTTAGGTTGCCTTTTCATTTTGTTGATAGCTTCCTTTCTTGTGCAGAAATTTTAGTTTGATGTAGTCACACTTGTTTATTTTTGCCATTGTTGCCTTTGTTTTTGGTGTCAAATCCATAAAAGCATCACTAAGATCTCTGCCAAGGAGCTTACCATCTATGTTTTCTTCTGGGAATTTTATGGTTTTGCGTCTCACATTCAAGTCTTTAATCCATTTTTAGTTTGTTTTTGTGTGTACTGTGAGATAGGTGTACAATTTTATTCTTTCGCATGTAACACTGCAGTTTTCCCACCACTTTTTATTGAAGACATTGTCCTTTCCCTATTGTATATTCTTCAGAGCTGGTATTTTTAAACCGTCTCTATTCTCTCTGAAGTGGTTAAAACTACCTCTTTAAAAGAAACAAAGCATGGTAAAATAGCTAAATATAATGGCAGTATTTATTGTGCTTTCATGGGCCAGGCTTTATTCTAAGTACATCTCACTTAATTATCACATAAATCCTATGAACCACAGAGAATTAAGTGCCCTGCCTAGGACCACAGTGCAAGTAAGAAAGACGTAGACTGTGGTTAAAGAATGGGCCTAATGCTGATAAATTTGGGGGATGAGAAATGACTGTGTCCCGGTGGAGCTGACCTCCTGCAACCTTACAGAAGACGCATGGATATGCCAAGTTCACGCAGGGAGGTGCCCCGCGCTAGGGAAGAAAGTCACTTCTGCACCAAAGGCACAGTAATGTGAAACCTGAGATCTGGGAAGAAAAGCCTAGAAATGGGAGACCAGAGGGAGAAGAAGGGAAGGGTCTTGGGAGCCCCTAGAAAGTAGAATATCTAGGCTGGTTAGTAAGGAGCAGAGATGAAAAGTGGGCGAGAAGGGCCATTCTGAGGTCTGCATCACAGTGAAGAGTGTCAGTTCAGTTCAGTTCAGTCACTCAGTCGTGTCTGATTGCGACCCCATGAATCGCAGCACGCCAGGCCTCCCTGTCCATCACCATCTCCCGGAGTTCACTTAGACTCATGTCCATTGAGTCAGTGATGCCATCCAGCCATCTCATCCTCTGTCGTCCCCTTCTCCTCCTGCCCCCAATCCCTCCCAACATCAGAGTCACAGTGAAAAGAGTGTATTCTGCTGCAAACTTTTGTAAGCTTTGGTCCATTTTCTTTTTTTAAAAAAATATTTTAAATATTTATTTATTTATTATTATTATTATTTTTTTGGCTGCACCACAGCAGCATGGCCTGTGGAATCTCAGTTTCCCCAACCAAGGATTGAACCCACGTCCCCTGACATGGGGTCCTAACCATTGGACAGCCAGGGAAATACCCATTTTAATTAAGTCTAGTCTTTTCTTAATATGGTATCAGAAGTTTCTCCCTCTTAGAGTCTTCTCTTGAATCATCACACCTTTCAAGAAACTCATTTCCAGGTGGGAACAACAATACTGTAGTTAATACTGCTTTAAATGTGAGGAACGAGCATGTAAAAATTCTCACTTGGATTCTGTGAAAGAGAGAATAGGCCATTGATTAATGTATCATCAGATTAATCTGTCACTAGATTTTGAAGGCAGTACTTTGGAACATGTCATATCTCTTCACAGCCTTTTTAAGATTTTCTCAGAAAAAAGTCTCTGTGAATTGATTATTGATAGTTCAACAAAGAATTTGAGAATAATATTGTGTGCAAAAAGAAAAAAATTCCTTAGGAACAAATCCTGTCTTTGCTGTTTACCAGCTATGTGGTGCTGAGTAAATGTTTTAATGTCTCTGAATTTCAGTTTTTTCCTCAGTGAAATGGGATAATAGTACTTCCCTCATAGAGAAGCTCATGAGTTAAGTAAAAATGGCACATGTAAAGTGACTAACATAGAGCCTGGCAGATATGAGCAAGTCTGAAATTGTGTATCATCTTCATCGCCACTATCATTTGTGTTTCCCCTTAAAGAGACATTTATCTGTGTATTTGATAGAGGCAAATTAAATACCTTTGATAAAAATATGAAATTGTCTCCAATTTACATGGGAACTTTCTTACTCAGAGCTCATTTCACCATTATAAATGGCAGGATGTTAATTTTATTTGGTCATTGACCTAATGTGCATATTATGGGGTAAATACTTGGATCTGGACTGCTCTGAGGAAGCTTACAGACAAATGTGAAGAAGGGCACAAATGAGTAATCTTAATGCAATGTAAATGTTATATTCAAATATACATAATATGGGAGCACAGAGGAAGTACCTTCCTATAGGGCAGGCTGCGTGGGGAGGTGGGCGGGAAAGTGACCTTTGAATGAAGTCTAGATGGATAACTGCTGCTACTGTTTAGATGCTCAGTTGTGTCTGACTCTTGGCAACCCCATGCGTTGGAGCGCACCAGGCTTTTCTGTCCATGGTATTTCCCAGGCAAGAATACTGGAGTGGGGTGACAGTTCCTAATTCCAGAGGATCTTCCTGACCCAGGAATTGAACCCTCATTCCCTGTTTATCCTATTCTGGCAGATGGATTCTTTATCACTATCTAGGAAGATAGATGACTACTTAGCAGATAAGAGTTAAGAATACAGCAAGCAGCTCCACCCACTCCCTGGCAGCATATAAAAAATATGGCATTTGCCAGACATGGGAAATGTTAACTATGAATGGAGCATGAAGGGTAAGATGGATGAGGCCAGGGTAGTGAGTTAATGCCAGAGGCATCATTTGCCATATTTAAAGGTTTTCCCTGAAATGCTGGCACAGAACAAGTTTAAAGCAGGAAATTCAGCTAATGAAATTTGTGTTTTAGGAAGATGATTGAAAGTTCTGCAGAGGATGGACTGGACAAAGAAAAGTGGAGGACAATTTTGTGGGTTTTTTTATATTCAACATCTTTCCTGTAGTGATTTGCCAATCATTTATTTTTTTTGATGAAGTCTGTTTATATCTTTTTTCTTTAATTGTAGTAAAATATATATAATATGAAATTTACCATCTTAATCATTTAAGTGTAGTTCAGTGGTATTAATATATTCATAAAGCTGTGCAACCATTATGATCTATCTCTATAATTTTCATCTTGTAAAACTTAAAACTGAAACTCTATGAAAATGAGACAATAATTCCTTATTCTTTCCTACCCCCAGTCCCTAACTACCACCATTCTGCTTTGACTGTATGATTTTGACTATAGTAAGTTCAGTTCAGTTCAGTTTATTCGCTCAGTCGTTTCCGACTCTTTGCGACCCCATGAGTCGCAGCACGCCAGGCCTCCCTGTCCATCACCATCTCCCGGAGTTCACTCAGACTCCATTGAGTCAGTGATGCCATCCAGCCATCTCATCCTCTGTCATCCCCTTCTCCTCCTGCCCCCAATCCCTCCCAGCATCAGAGTCTTTTCCAGTGAGTCAACTCTTCGCATGAGGTGGCCAGAGTACTGGAGTTTCAGCTTTAGCATCATTCCTTCCAAAGAAATCCCAGGGCTGATCTCCTTCAGAATGGACTGGTTGGATCTCCTTGCAGTCCAAAGGACTCTCAAGGGTCTTCTCCAATACTACAGTTCAAAAGCATCAGTTCTTCATCACTCAGCCTTCTTCACAGTCCAACTCTCACATCCATACATGACCACAGGAAAAACCATAGCCTTGACTGACGGACCTTGGTCGGCAAAGTAATGTCTCTGCTTTTGAATATGCTATCTAGATTGGTCATAACTTTTCTTCCAAGGAGTAAGCGTCTTTTAATTTCATGGCTGCAGTCATCATCTGCAGTGATTTTGGAGCCCCCCAAAATAAAGTCTGACACTGTTTCCACTGTTTCCGCATCTATTTCCCATGAAGTGATGGGACCAGATGCCATGGTCTTCGTTTTCTGAAGTTTGCTTATGCAAAGTATAAGAGGAATTGTATAGTATTTGTCTTTTCCTGACTGGCTTATTTCACTTAATATAATGTCATCAAGGTTCATCCATATTGTAGCATAAGGCAGAATTTGCTTGTTAGTTTAAAGCTGAACAATCGTATGTTGTATGTGTATACCATATTTTGCTTATTTGTTCATTCATTGGTGGACACTTGGGTTGCTTTAGTGTTTTAGCTCTTGTGAACCATGCTGTTACAAACATGGGTTTACAGAGATCTCTTCAAGATGTTGATTTCAACTCTTAAAAAAATTATTTATTTTTAAAATAATTTTTATTGGAGTATTGTTGCTTTACAATGTTGTGCTAGTTTCTACTAGCACAGGGGTACAGCAAGGTGAATCAGCTATACCTATACATATATACCTTCTTTTTCGGATTTCCTTACAATTTAGGTCACCACAGAGCTTTGAGTAGAGTTCCTTGTGCTATACTGTAGGCTCTCATTAGTTATCTACTTTATATATAGTATTGATAGTATATGTGTGAATCCCAATATCCCAGTTTATCCATCCCCCACCTTTCCCCCTCAGTATCCATTCATTTATTCTTTACATCTGTGTCTCTATTTCTGCTTTGTAAACAAGATTGTCTAAACCAATTTTTTTTTTTGGATTTCATATATATGCATTAATATAAGACACTGGTTTTTCTCTTTTTGACTTCACTCTATGGCAGTCTCTAGGCCCATCGACATTGCTTTCATAGGTGTAGAATTGCTGGACCATCAGTAGCTCTGTATTTTTAATTTCTTGAGGAACTGCCATACTGTTTTCCATAGTGGCTGTGTTACATTCCCACTAACAGTACATCAGAGTTCCAATTACTTCACATCTTTGAGAGTACTTGTTATTTTCTGCTTTTATTGTTTGATAGTAGCCATTTTCATGGATGTAAGGAACACTTTTATATTTTAAGTGAAAGATAATGAGGGCCAAGGTGAGACACAGTCATGAGAGATAAATGATAGTGGGAAACTCAGATGGAAGTCTTGTTAAATGCAAGCATTTGAATTTATTGACTGAATGTGAAACATTTTTTTTTCTTCTTCCAGATTTATTGAGATATCAATTACATATAGCCCTGTACAAGTTTAAGGTGTATAGCATATGATTTGACTTCTATACACTATGAAATGATTAAGACAATAAATTCAGTAAACCTATGTCATCTCATTTGTACAAAATAAAACTTTTTTGTGATGAGCACTCTTAGGATTTACTCTCTTAACAATTTTCATATATAACATGCAGCGATGCTAATTATCTTTATCATATTGCATATTATATCTTGGTATTTATTTATCTTGTAACTGGAAATTTGCATCTTTTGACCACCTTCACCTAATTCCCTCCTCCTCACTCCCGCCTCTGGTAACCATATATCTGACCTCATTTTCTATGAGTTTGTTTATTTTTTTAAGTATAATTGACCTACAACACTATGTTAGTTCCTGGTGTACAACAAAGTCATTTGATATTTCTATGCATTTTCAAATAATCACCATGGTAAGTCTACTTACCATCTGTCACCATAAAAAGATATTACCCTGTTATTGACTTTATTTCCCACACTGTACGTTTCATCTTCATGACTCATTTATTTTGTAACTGGACGTTCATACCTCTTAAAAGATTGAATTACATGCCTGACTTTAGCATTTCAACAAATGTCCAAATCTGACAAATAATGCCATTATTTGAATCCAGTAGGACAGATAAAGTGATGAGCAGGATTTAAGGGAGATTTTGATGTTCATTGATTTATTGATAAATATTTTCAAAGGAACATATTTATATTGGAGCACAAATATTATCAATTTAAAAACTCCCATGTTTATAGAACAAAGTTGTACCTTGTGGAAAAATATAAATTGTGATTGTATGTTTTCTTGCAAGTATTAGTTAGAACAGATTTTAAGATGTCTCATGCAATTACTTTAACAAATTAACATATTTGTTGTGTATTTCCCAATTTGCAAGTTTTTTTCATAGAAACTGTATTTAATCTTTTACAGTTTCACCATTCTTTTATTTACTGAATCCAACAAGTACTTTTGGAGCAGTCCCTGGGTATCAGGAACTGTCCTGGGCTCTGAAAACATCCTTCTGTGACAGAGCATTTATTCTAGGGATAGGCCTTGGAGTTTAAGTGTGTGTACTACAGATTTTTAACTTGAGTTCACAGAAAGGTTTCAGGACAGGGAGGTGTCGATGATCTCGGTAAAATTTACATAAAATATTTTAAGAGGAGATTTTTATCAAATTTTCAAAGCCGTGATCCTAAACTGTTTGTTTAAGAGCCATGGTCTTCAAGAAATAGAGCCTCATAGAAGTTGATTGACCTGCCCAAGGTCTCAGGAGCCAAGAGATCCCCTGGGTCTCTGAGTTCTGCTGTACTCTGGAGTGCCAGGCCGCTTCTCAGGACCCATTCTGTCACCTTCTTCTCTAAAGAACAATCCATTTCCTAAGACTTTACAGATCATTTGGTATCCTTACTGTAAATGTCACTTCATAGCAGGATGTGACAATTAGAAAATTTTATAATATGGCTAGATTGGCTTTAATTTCTTTTACTGAAGCAGCCAGTCCTGGTGATTCTGAAGGCATTTTATGAAGACAGTGTTCCTATATCTTTTGTTGCATGGTAGGGGTCCTGGAGAAACTCCAGTGGCATTTCTTTGGCCATCTTGAGGAAGTAGAAACATGTGCTATTGCTGAGAAGACTGTTAGCTCTCTTACTGTAGGACATAAACCAGTGCCTTCAAAATGGCCTTCTTGACATCCTGCAGTGGGAAGCATTGAGCTCTATGGTGAAACAGCCTTTATATTTCCACACTACCATCTGACCTTTGGGTCAGGGCGTTGCAATCAATTTAGAAGGGCAGCAAGTGGGACCAGAGTGCTGATGAGCCCTCGCAGTATGGAAAGAAAGACAGCCTGGGCCAATGGGCATGGAAGCTCTACTGATTTTTTTTAGGTGCCTTTACCACATATTCCTAAACTGCTGGACTTGGAATTAAGTCAGTTAACAGAGATGATATCAGGGGACAAGAAGACAACCCATATATTAAAAGCTGAAGTAAAATTTTCACACACTTTAAAAATAATTTTTCTTGGAAACCCAAGTAGAGAAATTTGCTTCTAGGCTACTTACTGTCCTAGCAATGAATGGAAATTAGGCAGACATGTTTAGCAGGAATAAACTTTATAGTTTATCATTGGCTTGGCAGAATGTCAGTGAAAATGCACCTGAATAGCCCCAGCCTTCTTGAACTATGTCTAAAGCGAAATACAACTTTGTTCAAGAATAAAGAATCTCTAATTCACTTACTGAGCTCTCAAAAGTTTTGCTCCTCTAATGATCAAGCATTGAAGTAATAATATGTTATTGAATCAGAGCAACAAAAGATGATCTTATATCAGGCTTTGGGGTTGCTTATTGAAACTCTTAATAAGCTTATTGGGCTTTGGTGTGTGTGTGTGTTTCCTTTGATTTAGGGTTAATTTCCCCTGATTTAAAGGAATAATTTTATTAATAGATGATATGTTTGGTCAACATGGCCAGACTGATCTGTGGCCTTTTCTTAGATTCCCATCTTTTGAATTTAATTAGAAATCCAGGAGGTTTACATTGGCTGTTTTTTTTTTTTTTTTTCCTCTGCCTAATTTAACTCCTTATAGTATCTTCTGAAAGGCAGAAAGGACTACTGAGTAGGCACTGACATATTTATCCATCTGGTAAAATACTTTTTTAGCACCTGAAGTATTTTTTAGCACCTATTATGTGCCTGTGTACTGGACTACTTTCCAGTGACTGGAAATTTAGGTAGGCAAATTGTGGTCCAGGTTTATCAAGGTGATTGTAATCTGGTTGGGGAAGCTGATGATCAAGGGGTAATTAGCATATGAAGCAGAATGAAAGTATCATTAAATTGAGAAGAATGAAACAGTCCTCTCTGATACAAGGCACCTGGGAATCTTAATGGAAGGAAGGCCTGTATAATACCAAAGGGAGAATGACCACAGTTCTAGCAGTCATAATTCTCTATTTTCCTAGCTGTGCTTTTATTATACTTCCCAAAAGAATCAGCACTATTTCACATAAAGAGGATATTTTAATGCTTAAAACTCAGCCAATGCAAAAAAGGCATTACCTATTCCATACTACTGCTCAGTATTTGTGATGTTTTCTCATTATTGCTATATCCATCTGTGTGTTAGTTGCTCAGTTGTTTCTGACTCTTTGCGACCCAGTGGACCGTAGCCTGCCAGACTCCTCTGTCCGTGGAATTCTCCAGGCAGGAATACTGGAGTGGGTTGCTGTCCTTTCTCCTTTCTCCAGGGTATCTTCCTGACCCAGGGATTGAACTCGGGTTTCCTGCATTGCAAGAAGTTTCCTTACCAATGCATCACTTGGGAAGCATAATTATTGGTATAGTTCTTCTAATGATTTTCTTATAAAGTTTTCTGTCTTTAGGTACAGTACTAATGTATTACTGGGCCTGGCCTTTTGAGGAAGAAATTCATAAAATCAACTGTGCATTAAGTCTGCATCATTTGATATTCGAGCTTTGAAATTTACTAACCCATATTAAGACACTGTAAGTATAAAAGCCACACTGGCATTCAAAGACTTGGTACCTCCCTCCCCAGAAAGGACACAGAATTTCTTCATTTTTGTATTGAATTCAGTTTGAAATGATAGTACTTTTATCTATTGGGTGAAATAAAATATATTACTAAAATTGATTTCACCAGTGTCTTTTTCCTTTCTTTAACATGGCTATCAGAAAATTTAAAATTACATAGGTGACTCTCATTATATTTCTATTGTAAAGTGCTTATGGAAATGTTGTAAGGATTAAATATATAAGAGGACTAACCCGGTTATGGAAACTGAATCCAAGTGTGAGCTCTAGACTGCCATCCAGACAGCAGATTTGTCTGAACTCTGACATTAACTCTCCAGGTGGTCATTCACTTTCCTTGTCTGGGCTAAGATTTTCTTATCTGAACAATGTGGAAAAAATCCAAAAGTGGCTCATCTCTAGGTTCGTTCTCAGATTAAGCCCAGCTGTTTGGTGGCCCTCAGAAGTAAAGGTGAATCCTATTTGTAACCTTTCCAGTCTCCCCTCAAAGCCTATTAGATGAAGTAATCTTCATCATTCCAATCCCTCATTTATTTAAGAGAGGTTAAATTTGTAATTACTGTAATTTGGAGCTTCTTTGAGCAGCCTGAGGCTGGAACATAGCATCTTTCAATCTGTTCAGTGCTGAGTGAAGCAAGTGCACATGTTGTGATTTATAAGGCTCTGACAAAGATATTTTGCAAGGAAATTTCCAGCACTCTTTGAAAAAAATCCAGATATGTCTGAAAAATAAGGTATTTTTAGTCCCAGTAGTTTTTGTGATGTCATTTCAAATAGATTAACTCAGTTTAAAAATCTTTATTTTTAAAATTAGTATTGGACAATCTATTTTGAACATACTCCATAGTTAACTTTTAAAATTTAATTTAAGAACTGTTTTGATATTAGAAGTGTGATAATAATTGTTCACTATCAAATTGTAGCACATGCAGAGCACTTCATACATAGAAAGTAAGACTTGAACCCCATCTAATTTTTCATGTACATATATTTGACTGTAATATTAAATATAGGGTGTATATTGTATTTTTAAAATTTTCAGCCAGTATTCTACTTTGGGAGATATGGATAATTTAGAACGTTGTATTTTTATAATATATGTGTGTGTGTGTGTGTGTGTGTGTGTGTGTGTGTGTGATATTTCCACCATGATTCATTCAGAGTCATTTCTTGACAAATGCCAGTCAACGGACATGCATATTTTAAGACTCTTCATATTTAGTATAAACTTTCTTTACAGAAAGTTTGTGTTTCCAGTTTATGTTTCCATTATCAGGAAATGTTCCATTATCAGGGTACGAGCTTGCCTGTTCCCTGAAACCTCAGCAGTATTCAAGTTAAGATTTTAAGTCTTGTTTAGATTGATAGGTGAAAAATTGTGTTTCTTTTTTGTTTGGTTTTGTATTTCTTAGATTGCTTGGAGAATTAAATTGTTTAACAAACATATTGGCAATTTCTAATTCTTCTTTGGTGATAGCTTATTCCTGGGAGTTTTTTAGTCTATTTACTTACTTATTTGAGATGGTTTTCCTTTTTGATTGGTGAGCTGTTTGGGATCATATGGAACCATTAAGATCTTTACTTTGTGCTTTGGCATCAAGCCTGGTATAGTCAGACAGCCCTTCTCAGCCATCCAGACCCTATCAGTTAGTCAGCTGTACCAAGACACACACACACACACACACACACACACACATCCCACCACCACCACCACCACACCATACCACAAATTATATGTGGGGGAGAGGTAAGGTATAGAAATAAGCTAATGAATCTCTAGTATAGTATTTCTGGAAAAGAGAGACAGTTTTTACAAGCATGGTAAGACTATTATCATTATTTTCATAATGATTTTACCTTTTGCTAGAAACACATTTTTCAAATCTCTTTCCTAGGCAAAAGAGCTTCTACTCCCAAGCAAAAAAATAATGTGGAAATCATCCGTATTATTCCTTGGCTTTTCAATTTTGAATTTGTTTTCTTACTTTAATGACAGTGTTTCTCTGACCTAGTTATCAGTCTCTTATGATATTTATGTTTATTCACTAAGCAGATTAGTGATTTTAAAAAGCCACTTTCCACAACAATAAGTGAATAACATGACTCCTTTGTAAATATCAACTCAACTTTGTGGTGTCTTTTTTGGGCATTTGAAGGTATGCATGGTCCTGAAAGATTTAATAAAAATTAATACAAGCAGCTGAAGTTACATAAATGCTATCTCCTTATACAGACTTCAGAGTTTTAGGCTTAAGCACTTGCCAAGCAAAATATGTTGCCCACTGTTCAGTTCTACAAAGATCAAGTCATTAGCCCCTGTAGCCATTGTCCAAAAGTACACCCCTGAAAAAAATTAAGGGTGAAGAACAGGATGAGGTACTCTGTGCTTTGGCAAAACAGATCTTCTAGATGGTTAGACATCTCAGGAAGAATTTTAATGAAACCAAATTCTTGCATCTTCCCATACATGGGGGGAAAAAAACACTAAAACCTGTTCCTTCTGACTAGCAATAACTTTTTATTAAGACATGTGCTTGACTTGTATTCCCTATCCAAAATCCACTGTGTATACTGGCTGCTCCATTTGCTTCTTCACAGTAATTCCTCAGAGCTGCTCTAGGCTGTGTAGTCCTCTGTAAGACTCTGAATAAAACTGAACTCACAGCTGAAAAAATATTCAGCATTTTAAATATAAATATGCTTTAGAAAGCTAAGCAGACTACAAGGTAAAAGGTATATAACTAAAAGCTAAATATTCACATTCCTTGAATTCAATTGTGGGCTTCAGTTACCCTAGCATTTTGGAGATTAGTGAGGTCATCTGTGTCCTATACAACTTCAGGGGGAGCTATTTTCATGGACTTACTTTAGCCCATTATGGCATTCAACGTAGTTGATCTCCAGGGAAATAATTTTTAACTGTGTTTGAAAGGATGAATATAGAGATTATTAACTCTTCCTCAAAAAAATTAGAAACGATGTTTCTGTCAAATCAGATCATTTTCTCCCTGTGCATTAAAGAATAATATGAGGAAACCATTAGCTACATTGCTGTACTTAAATCTTGCTTGGATATTGGCACTCCCTTACTCAACTTTTTCAGTGGTTTTTCAGCTCAGAATTTAAAATTAATTCCATATCCCAGCATTGAGTTTTTCCATCAGGTTGAACTTGAGGTGATGCAGCTAATGTGCTGCTTTGGAGCTGATAAGTTTGGGCGGGAGGTGGGGATGGGGTTTACAATCTCTGACACAAGGTTTTGGAAAGAAGCAGCCTTACAGCGCCTTCAGCCAGGCAGATGTGCCACCTACACTGAGAATGACTGCAAGAGGGCTTCCAGAGGAGAGACATAGTCAAAGGAAGGAGAAAGGAACAGTCAGGAGGCAGGAGGAAGGAAGGAAGGAAGGAAAGAAGGGAACCAAGTTATTTACAGATTGTACTCAGACTTCAGGCTCAGACACTAGGTTTGTGGAAGCAATATGTGCTGGATTCTGCTTGTTGTCCAATCCAGTATCTATCATCAACTTCAGTCTTTTGGGCAGGCTTCTATTATAGTACCTTGGAAAGATTTTTCTCAACTTTCATTACAGTAAGGTTTGCCATAGGATCATGGCATTTGGTAAATGAAAATCTATATTATTGCCTCCTCCCTATGCTTTCCTTCTTGCTTCAAATACTGACACAGTATGTAGAATTGAAGTTGTTCAAGGGTCATCTTCTGAACATGAAGAAGAGACAACGTCATGGCCAGTCTTCCCTGAGTTTCTGCCTACCACCAGACTTCAGGTTGTATGGGAAAAAAACAAACCCTGATTTGGAATCACAGTTTCTGTTACATGCATCCAAATGCACTCCTAATCGGTAAACTTTGCCCATCTCTTACAGTGGCATTTGTCTTCTGTTCTCCAATAATCCACTCCCAATACTGAAAGAGAAAAAATGTATATAGAATCAAAGTTCCATCCCAACACTTCTTGAAATCTGAAATGTTCATCCTTCTTAGCTAGGATGATCCCCACATATGACGTGTTTAGCAGTTGCTTGTTGAATGGATGCGAAGGATAGGAAAACCCTATACACGTGTAGTGATGGAAACCTGTTCGTGTTCTCTGACTTGGCTATTACATAATGCAAAGCAACATTCTCCCCTAAGATCAGCACCCATCTCTGCTTATACAAGCCGTTGTCTTTCTTCTTAGTGTTGTGGGGATCCATTTCTGTATTTGGCTGCCTTTTCTGATGGGAAAAAAATGAGGTCTGAGTTTCTTATGGTATAGTGTGAACTTTGACTACATTTTTAAAAAGCACAAAATAACTGAGAAATACATTGACCAGATAACGATTTACAAGGAACTCAGTCACAATTCCCTCATGTCTGCTTGGAGACAGCAAGGTTTGATAGTTGACGGAGAGGTCATTGAAACCAAACAGAATTGGGTTTGAAACTCATAGTTATCATTGTCATTACTGGCTGTGTGAGGCTGAGACACTTAGTTAACTTCTCTAAGCAAGCATTCCTTTCTTTGTAAAATGAAGGTAAAAATGCCTATTTCTTAGAGTGGCTGGAACTAAATTAAGCTATATTTACATAATGTGTTTGGCATATAGTAAGGGATGATTAATAAATGATAGCTTTTGTATTAATGGTTGGAGTTATCCTGAAATGGTTGGAAGATATGATTATGTCAGGATAAAATAAGAAACTTAATAAGTCAAAAGTGAAAGTCACTTAGTTGTGTCTGACTGTGGGACCCCATGGACTGAATTCTCCAGGCCAGAATACTGGAGTGGGAAGCCTTTCCCTTCTCCAGAGGATCTTCCCAACCTAGGGACTGAACCCAGTCTCCTGCATTGTAGGCAGATTCTTTACCAGCTGAGCCTCCAGGGAAGCCCAAGAAGACTGGAGTGGGTACCCTGTCCCTTCTCCAGGGGATCTTCCCGACCCAGGAATCGAACCAGGGTCTCCTGCATTGCAGGCAGATTCTGTACCAACTGAGCTATCAGGGAAGTTAGCTTGCGCCTCTCTCTCTCTCTCTGTATTTTTCAGAAAAATAGTTCTAGTTTATAATAAACTTTTGTCTTCCTTGAGATACTTCTGATTAGTCGCTCTGATCCATTAAAATCTATCACTACAGAATTTCCTGTGATCTCTGCGCCTTGCGTATTGTCTACTGGAGCCTCCAAAGATGACCAACTTCAGAGAGTTCATTATGTATAATTAATAGAGAGTTTTTAAAATTGTATAAATATAATTAAAGACATCTTCTAGCCCAGTAGTTAGATGTTGTTGAGACTGTTTTGCTTTTTGGATTGATATTCTCTCACTTTGAGGGTTCCCAGGAACCCTGCAGTGAAGATGATAACCTTCACCTTAGACTCTACAAAATGATTAATTCCTGTTCATGTGTAATGAGCTAATTAAAACTTTGGGGGCATTCTGGCACTTCTAATGGCTTATCTAATTATCTGAAGGAGGCTTTTACCATCTCAAGAGGTATTACACTGGCCTTTGTGAACTAAGGAACCACCTCATAAAACAATAGAGCATCTCCCATGTTGGACAACTCCTCTGATGAATGTTCCCTCTGAAAAAACAGCCCTCAGATATAAATCCTGCATTGAAACCGTAGAGGAACTCTGACACAGTTTCTAATATACTAGTTACTCCTTTTTGATTGTCATAGTCATTTTCAGAGATCAGAGCAGAAACAGAACAGCTTTTTACTCAAATCCTTGCCTTGAGGTTGATTTTTCTCCGGAAAGAAAGATGTCTCTGGGAGGGTGGCCAAAGGTGTCCCTTAGAAAAAGATTACAAGAGCGCCTCATCTAGTGAGATAGAATGAGGCTGTTTGGCTCCACCAGACCTTTGCTTGTTTCTTTAATCAGGAAGTATCATGGAAAATGGAAGCGGCAGTAGTGTTAACAATAATTATAACTCAGTTCAATGAATGGTGGCAGTAGGGAGGGTGTTCAAGAAACAGACATGGTACAGACGATTTATACAGACGTTTAGGTCACAGCTTGTGTAGCTCTGGGTTTTATGACTTATGTCCAAGCAAGAGAAACAGTCTGCGCCTATGTGACCTGTGTTTTAGGTAAAACATGTAGATGAAAGTCTAATAAGTGAAAGGAAACTAAAAGGAAATTCAGACATACCGCAGAAAGAAAATTTGATCTATACCGAAACCTTGCTCTAGAAAACAAGAAAGCTATTTTCTACTTTAATGGAAGATATTGTCAAGATTTGATTTTCTCTTGGAGTTAAGCAACTTTTTTCCTTTACAAGAACTAACAGTAGTCATTTTAACATACATTTAAGGTGAGGCAATAATAATACAGGTTTGTGTTATCAAGAACAAGTACTGATCAAATTACCTTTAGGTGTTGGGTGAAACTGCATCTGGCTGAAGGGAGAGGAAACATTTTAAAGTGGAATTTGAGTGGGACTATGTGGGCTTCCCTGGTGGTGCAGAGGTTAAAGCATCTGCCCGCAATGCGGGAGACCTGGGTTTGACCCCTGGGTTGGGAAGATCCCCTGGAGAAGGATATGGCAACCCACTCCAGTATTCTTGCCTGGAGAAGCCCATGGATGGAGGAGCCTGGTGGGCTACAGTCCACGGGGTCACAAAGAGTCAGACATGACTGAGCGACTTCACTCATGTAGGTTTTAGGGTGATGGGGGCAGGGAGGAACAGAATGAATATAAAAGAAATAAATGGAAGGTGATTTTGCAAAAATAGGTTTGTATAAGAACCAAGAAGGTTTAGAATACAGTTTTCAGGGTTCTGAGCTCAACTCATCATACGTGTGGGGACTTCTTGAAAGCTTAGGGAATTAGTAACATGATTAGAAGTAAGCTATATTTTAAATAAAGATAGAAATTAATTCTTGAAATTTAGGAAACTCCAAACAACATCCTGATTTAAAACTGCAAGTTATTATATAGGTGTTCAAATATTACTTTTTAAGAATCTGAATGTGGATCTCCACCTGTGTGAAGAAGCCAGTTTCATTTTCCCAGCCACATTCATTATCCCTAAAACATTTCCAAGTATCCATCCTGGCAGACCTGTCCCATTTAAATATACAATTTTATCAGACCTCTTTAATGCCACATTATTTTAGGTAAAATTGTTTCGACTGAGTGCCCACATCTATTAGTGTTGAGTCACATTGGATAATGAAGCTCTGTTATTCCCATGGACCCGTGTTAGGTGGACCAGGGATTTTAATTAAATATCTGAATGGGTGTTGTACAGTAGACACTCTCTAGAAAGCATCTGTCAGGGTTAATATTTTACAAGTTAGCTATGCCTCTTTCAACCTTTAATTATAATATTCTGTCTTTATTCTTAGTCACTGCTAATAATTTCAAGGTAATACAGATAGAAATTACTTGATTATCCGAGTGGCTGCACATATCAAAGAAATAGAAAGTAATTTCACATCTATACATGTTTTATAAGTAAGCATTACTAACATGTTATTGTATTTTTAAAAAAAATTATCACTTTTTTCTAAGAGGAATTGAGAAACATGATATCCTGTGTTTGGAAGTATGTAATGCATGGCATATACATGTAAGCATGTGTGTGCTCAGTCTTATCCAACTCTTTGCAATCCTATGGACTCTAGCCTGCCAGGCTCCTCTGCCCAGGGAATTTTCCAGGCACCCATACCGGGGGTGGGGGGGTTGCCATTTCCTTCTCCAGTTGATCCTTCCAACCCAGGGACTGAACCCACAAAGAATTGCAGGCAAATTCTTTACCACTGCACCACCTGAGAAGCCTGTTGACATGTATGTAACTAAACTCAGTTCTCAATAATAGCAGTGAGAATGCTCCTGCATCAAATAAATAAATAAACTTCTTGATCAATGCCATTTCTTCAGCTCTGTTCAGACACTGAGCTCTAGTCCTTATTCATTTCTCACTGTATGCTGCTTGACCACCTGGAGTCCGTTTAAGCTTATGACCTTGCCATGTCCTTCCCCCCATGTAGACTTTGGCCATCTCTGTGGATGGAGCACTCAGAAAAGATATACTTTGGCCTTTAATTTTCAGGAACACCAAACAAACACACCAATAGTCTTGCCTTGTGCAAGTCTACCCCTTGGGCACCACCTTCATATGGCTGTTCAAGAGTGAATAGATTGATGTTCCTGGATGGGAGAGGTAGACATCTATGACCCCAGCATTGATATATAATCACACTAATACTGGCTCTGGTCTTGGGAGGTGCATAACTGGACTATTTTGACTTTCATCTCATTTGACTCTTTCCTATTTCCAACCAATGTCTTGAAGTAAAATATTAATTTTATGCTTCTACTTAAGAAGTTGATTGGGCTTCCCTGGTAGCTCAACTGGTAAAGAATCCACCTGAAATGAAGGAGACCCTGGTTTGATTCCTGGGTCAGGAAGTCCCCTGGAGAAGGGAAGGGTTTACTGTTCTGTTGATGGATCTGAAAACTCCATTCATTCATGGACTAGCAGTCGAAAGTTTTATCTGTCTCTAAGGAAGAGAGCTAAACATGTATTTTTAGAATATCAAAGAAAACTTTGATACTTTAGAGAAAATTAAAATATTTCAAAATAAAAAGAATTTTTCCTTCTTTGACCTCCTCTTGGTTACCGATTTTTTCTCATGCTGCTGCAGCTGTTTTTTTCTTGTGTTGCTATGTTGTTTCATAAATGCAGTGGAGAGAACAGCTAGATTTCTATTCTTCCTAAGAGTAGAAAATTCTCATTATGAATACTCTGAATATTCAGAATTTGAAGTCTATATTCCCATTGAATTAGGCTAATGCTAGTTTAAACAGAACTGAAACATGTTGAAATTACTTTTGACACTGGCAGTTCTTCAGTTCTAGGAGGACTCTCTTATTATAGTTCTTATTTCACAAATGAAAGAAAAAGAGTCATTTAATACCTTTTGTAGGTAGTAACAGCGCATTGTATGTTAGCTCTGATACCCCTTTCTTTGAAGTTTGGAGACTACATTGACTTGCAATGGAGAATAAAATTTCAGTCATATTAACAGAATCATCTTTTATTCTTCAAGACCTAAGTCCCTGTAGTTCCCAGGATGAGTGATGCTTCTTTGTTGCTGTTTAGTCACTAAGTCTTGTCTGACTCTTTTGTGACCCCATGGATTGTAGCCTATCAGGCTCCTCTGTCCATGAGATTTCCCAGGCAAGAGTACTGAAGTGGGTTGCCATTTCCTTCTCCAGGAGATCTTTCCCAACCCTGGGATTGAACCCAGGTCTCTTGCATTGTAGGCAGATTCTTTACCGCTGAGCCTATAGACGCTCATTTGTTCTCACAATATCTTCACTTTGGAATGTTAAAGAATCATTTTCAAAAACAGACTAAATCATGACCTTTATGCACATATAAAATGATCCCATGTTAAAAATTTAATTGTGAGGAAACCGGTAATATGTTATAAATTAGTTCAAAGGAGAATCCAAAGAACAGGCATAATTATAGATCAGTAGTATTGAAAATAGGTACAAATGAAGGCAAAACTGGTCTGTGGTGGGAGAGCAAAGTCAGTTGAAACTCCAATAGACAGAATATTGCATGACTATAGGCAGAAATTATTTTGCATTACTGTCAGTTATCTATTGATACAATTTACAGAGTTGTAAATTGGTCTGATAAAAGGTTAGAATGTGATGACCTAGAAGCATATGCTATAGACAATGCAGTTTTCTCCCGAAGAAGAGGTTTTCCTATAAGAGTTTTTCTGCTCTTTCCTTGAGTAACTATTATTTATTCCATTAAGATTAAGCTTATGTGTGTACCTTAGGAAGCCTGCCATGACACCTTTGCCCTGGTTTTAAGTTTTCCTCTTATCTCTCAAATTATCTTGTGAATAACAGATACTGCATTTACTATGAGGCTTCCCTGGTAGCTAAGAGGTTAAAGCGTCTGTGGCATTATAATTCAATATTTATTGTCTCTTTCAATTTCTCTTTAAGACTAGAATGATATCTTATTTTTCTAATTTCCACAGTACATAGACAAAATTTATAAGGTGTTCACGGAATGAATGAATGAGTGAATGAACAGAGGGCTGGGTGGAGTGTACAGGAGCACATGTATGATAAGCAAACATTTGTCATCCTCTGCAGTGCACCAGGGGTTTGCATAAGGTCCAGTCATCTCTATATTTTCTTTTGAGCAAGGGCATCTCATATGATTAAGAAATTAAACTGTGCTTTTCTGACCTTGCTATTGCCTTACTATTTGATCTCAGGAAAGTCCTTTATATATTTCAAATCTCAACTTAAATTTGTAACATCTACTCTCTTTATCATTGCTTAACCACATGTCAGCTATTTTAAAGTCATAGATCATTTAACATTATATCAATAGTGATGTATTTACAAAAGTAGATAATTTTGTGTAAAAATAAACTACATTAGAAATTACTTAAGACAGGTAGTAAAAATGGCTTCCCTGGTGGCTCAGATGGTAAAGAATCTGCCTGCAGTGTGGGGGACGTGGGTATGATGCCTGGGACTGGGAAGATCCCCCTGGAAGAGGGCATGGCAACCCACTCCAGTATCCTTGCCCGGAGAATTCCATGGACAGAGGAGCTGGGCAGGCTACAGTCCATGGGGTTGCAAAGAGTCGGACACAAGCGACTAAGCACAGCACAGCACAGGTGGTTAAAAAAAAAAATCTGTATTCTTCTAGTGTTTATGGCAATATGGCAAAACCAGTGAAGCGAGCTAGTTCCTTCTCTTGGACTTTTTACTCTGTTCCCGTAATCGCTTCAAATCCCTCTTTCATTTGAGGAACTAATTGTTTATTAACTGAATCTGTAATCTGAATCTGTAATCTTTTTAATTAACTGAGCATTGAATTTAGAATGAATAGGCAGATACCACATCCCCAGTGCCTATATATATAGGTCCTTAAATCTCAGATATATGTACACAAAATTGTGGTTCTCCAGAATCCTTTTTTCAGTAGATTCCTATAATGTATATGTTTATATATGTGTGTTCTAAACTTCATGTAGGAGTGTCATGCAATCCACAAAATACTTCCTGCAAAAGGGCAGAAGGCAGTAGAGAGTGTCTTAACTTTTAAATGAGATGATTTGAGCTGTGTCAATTTGTACTTACATGACCTGAAGCAAACTACTTAATTTATTTCAGTTTTCTTTTCGTATCTGAAATAAGAATAGTAACCCTGATATCCTAGGGCTGAGGTGAAGATAACGATGACAATGAGTGCCGCCCAATGACTTGAGGAAGCAGCTGTGGAAAATGTTAGTTGCCCAGCCCTTCTCTGGAACACATCTTGCTTTTATCTGTATTTGCTCGTCACTCTTTCTTACTTTTTACATTACCTGTTCTTCACTCATGATTTTCTTTAAATTCTTCATGATTTAGTCTAAAACCCACCCTCCCTTCCGTGTCTTGTGGTTTTCCTTATCTCTGCCAATTGGACTGTGAGCTCAACGGCAGTAGAAGCCCAAGCTTGTGTTGTTGGGAGTCTCCAGAATGCCGTGCAAAGGTCCAGCATATTGCCCAAGTCCGGAGACTAAAATTCAGCACATGAGCAGTCTGTCTATACCACTTTCCTCAGAGAAGTCACCTCATTTTTACCCGTGTTCTCTAAAAACCAAAGACAGTGTCTCTAAAGCATAGGCTTAGAGAGAATTTATTTTAATAGGCTCTGTCCATGGTCCTGAATAGACTTTGGCTTGTTAACAGTGGGTTTGACTTTCTTTATCTTGCTGCCGTATAGTTTGGACAGCGTGTGTTTGTGTTTTCCCTTCAGACTCACCCAGTAAACTTCCCCAAATTCACCGCAGCTTCAGGGCCCCAGGGAGTGAGGACTGAATTGGGGTCACATGCAGCAACCTTACTCTGTCACCAAAGTGATGCTAGAGGAATGAACAGATGTGTATGAATGCCTGTGATATTCAAAACAACATATTAGAACATAGGTTTATTTTAATTCCCTGTGTTCTAAAGCTGGAAGGCAGAGATATAAAATTCATACCCTGTGGTTTTTTTGTTCTTATTTTCTTCTTTACAGAGTATTTATTCCTTGTGAGCATCTTTGGGCATATATTGTGTTTTCTCTAATGAAAGTAGAAAAATTGTATCCTCATCACTTATTTTTAGCACTGTTGCTATGCTAAACTGTAGCCCAGACATCTTATTAAAACCAATTCAGGATTTGAATTTTCATTCTCTTTAATACAGTAGCATTACTATTCTTTCTGAAAATATGTCACCATATATGAGTTATCTATTTAAATATTTCCTATCAATTGTTGGAAAGGTATTTCTCATCTAAGAAATAAAAGATTGGTACATAGAGATTGGGAGCAGAATTTGTCAAGGGTTCTTTTGGATTCTTTTTGTGGCTAGGTGAAGGGTCAATTATTTCTTTCATACCATCCTTTAAGTGTGATTTGTGGTATCTTTAGGGTGATGTTCACAGTGTAAAGCTTACTGTGCTAAATAAAGTGATTGGCAAGTGTGCTGGTAATTACCATATGTCATGGTTAGAAGACTTCTTGACATATAGATTGAGTGAGGTGAATTTTTCTACATGACATTGAGGTTTTACAGTATATATTGTTGGGACAATAATCTGCCTTCCAAGGCTGCTTATGCAGTTGCACCCATGTAAAGGGCAATGACGGGTACTTGCTGTTTCTACAGTGGAGTTCCTTGTTGTTCGTCTATTATTTTGATTCTCAGCAGTAGAATCATGGGGCAAATAGACTTTGGAGGAGTCCGGCTCCACTCACAGGGGCTTTCAGAAAAGAGAGGAGGTAATTACCATGAGAGAATTTCTGGCAAAACAGCATTTAACTTAAAAGGTTGGCTTATATTTTAGGTCATCATATTAGAGTTATACCTCACTGTAATTTTGATAAACAGGCTAGCATAAAAAATAACTGGTGATAAAGGGAAGAACATTAAATGAAGGGGATGTGTTCTGGGGCAAGCGTTAGGCTAGTTGCTTTCCTAATTGCTATCTCGTTTAATCTTCCTAACAGCCCCCAAAGGCATGGGTTGTTATCCCCATTTCACAGATGAGGAATCCAAGCTCAGAGAGATTAAGCAAATTTTTAGCTGTAAGGGGTTGGCCTGGCATTCAGAGTTAAGCCTTTATGACTCATGACTTAAAGCCTAAGATTTATTATATATGATGCTAAAGTCAACATGCCTTTCTTTCCTATAGAAGATCACCTACCATTCTTTATTGTGCTTCAATAACACATAAAATGGAATCTGCCATCTTAAATTTTAAGAGTACAGTGCAATATCCTTAACTATAAGCACAGTGTCATACAGCACTTCTCCTGAACTCTTTCATCTTGCATGACTGAAACTCTGTATCCATTGAATAGCAACTCCGCATATGTTTTTATGTCTATAACTAAATTCTGATTCCCTCTTTCTCCTCCCTGCAATGTGTGTTTGCTTGTTTTTGTTTTTGGATACAGAAAGAAGTGTCACAGCAATGCTAATCACAGTGTCATTGTTTAGCAAATAGATCTTGGGGGTAGTGAAATGCTATAGCAACCCCATGTCAATAGTCAGATTCACTGTAAATATGATCAGATTATTAGCAAGCTGTTCTACTAATCAATGTGAGATGAATTAGATTATAATTTATAATCATCAGCAGTTTCTGTTTCATCAAGGCCACAGACTTCTCACTTACTCTGAATTCCAAGTTGACAGTGCCCTTCTGAGTCAGAATATATTTTCAGTCACATTTAGTTGAGAGCCGCCCCTTCCCCCACAGCTCCATGGCAGGTCATAGACAACAGTGGTCTGTCTGGTAGAGAAGCCTTTGGTTGGAGTCAGACTACCCTGTAGGCCCTGGTTCCACTCCAGAGAGCAATCAGCAGGTCCAGCACTGCCAGACGGCCCCCTGGCACAGAAGCTAGCCAAAAAGTCAGGCATAAGGATTTCTGTACTCCAGGCACCGTGCCCCGCTCCATCAGGGCAGAATGTGGAATTCAGCAGATTGGAGGTTGGTCTCCATGGCACCGGGGCCACAGGCTTGGGCTCTGACAGTCCCCAGGCACCTGTGTGTCTCCGATGCATGCACATAGAACATCAGTTGTGCTGTACTCAGTCATGTCTGACTGCTGGTGACCCCGTGGACTGTAGCCCACTCCATGGGATTCTCCAGGCAAGAATACTGGAGTGGGTTGCCATTTCCTTCTCCATGAGATCTTCCTGACCCAGGGGTCAAACTCATATCTTCTGTGTCTCCTGCATTGGCAGGAGGATTCTTTACTGCTGAGCCACCAAACAAATCCTGTAGAGCTTATCTTGCCCCTTACCCAAGGCAGTAAAAACACTATTTCCTTCCTTCCTTGTTTAAATTCTTTAACCAGTTTTCAAAGCGACATGATACAGATTTTCATAGTAAGCACACGAGTCTTTTAAACAGACCTATTAGCCGTGGCGATCTCTTTTATGAACACCTGCAGTACTGGAAGGCATTCAGTAGGCATCTCGTGCTGGGCCCAGTTCACAGTATAAGGTTCCACACATCACTTAAATTTGGTGGAGCTCATTTTGTCTTCTTTTAAATGGAATGTTAATGGCATCTGCCTCACACATACTTTGCTGTGAGAATCAAGGGGGAAAGTGTACATGCAAGAGTTTGACAAATAATTGATATAAATATGATGTAGGTGGTGCAGTGGTAAAGAATCCGCCTGCCAGTACAGGAGACACAGGGGACGTGGGTTTGATCCCTGGGTCAGAAAGATCCCCTGGAGAAGGAAATGGCACCCTGCCCTAGTATTCTTGCCTGGAAAATTCCATGAACAGAGGAGCCTGGTGGTCTACAGTTCACGAGGTTGCAAAGAGTTGGACATGACTGAGTGACAAAGCAAGCATGCAAATATACATACATATTCTGTGTTGTGAATGAGTCAGCTCAAAAAGGGTTAGGCTTTATGAAACAGAGAGGTGCTCATAAGTCCCTCTGAAATAATGGAAAGGAATGTCAGTGGTGGGTGGGGGAAGAGAGTAAAGGAGGAAGATGGAGGGAACAAACTAAAACAAACAGAAAATATAAAAAACTCTTGTAATTAATAATATACCACCTAGGAAAATCTTAATATATTGATCTTGTTCATTATGGGATGTCCAGATGGTTTAATTTTTCATTAGTTGCTTAAAGAAAACCTTTGATAGACTGAAAGTACATCCGATATTCAAAGTCCAGTACACTCTGAATTACTCATATTTGTGAACTTTAAAAAAAAAAGTAGTCAAAGCTTATTTTATTTTTTAAAAAAAATGTGTCCACATCTTTAAAAAATTAACTAGTTTTATTTATTTATTTTGACTGCACCGGGTCTTCATTGATGCTCTCAGGCCTTCTCTAGTTGTGGCGAGCAGGGTCTACTCCCTAGGTGAAGTTCACAGGCTTCTCACTGAGGCAGCTCCTCTTGTTGCAGAGCACCAGCTCTAGGGTGTGAGCCTCAGTGGTTTCAGTGTGTGGGATCAGTAGTTGTGTCTCGCAGGCTTAGTTGCCCCACAGCATGTAGAATCTTCCTGGACCAGGGATCCAACCCCTGCATTGGCAGGCAGATTCTTAACCACTGGACCACCAGGGAAGTCCCAGGCTTATTTTATAATGAGCATATATAAATCACCTTTTCCTTTGTCATCTTTATATATTGTCCACACATAATTTCACATGATAATAGGACATATAATTAATATTTTGCCCAGTAAAATATTAACTCTTAATCATATATGGTCTCATTTTATCCTCAACACAGCCCTCTCATAGTGTGTATTACCATTATACCCTTTTTGTGGATGAGGATAACTTGGAGCAATTATGTAACTCAATAAAAATGACTATGTTCATAGCAACAGGAGTCAACCTCAGATTACTGGAACCCAGAACCCATGCTTTTTGTTTAGATTTTGTTCCAGTAGCCATGCCAAGCCTGAAGGGGGCTTTTATGAAGCTAAATTTGGTCTTTCCTAAAAGTTCCACAGTGTATAAAAGGAACTTCTGGCCAGATGCGTGGTGTTGGCTGAATACAATATGACCCATGCTCTCCTCATCCCATTTGCTTCTGTGACCACCAGCTGAGCTTTCTTTGGTCTTTCTGTCTTCCTTCCACTTTGAAACTTGACATGTATCCCTCTCTTGTCTCTTCCAACCGGTTAATCTGGTTTTTAACATCCTCTTTTCCATCTTCTCACTCCCTAAGCATCCCGCTTCTCCTTCTTGTCCATCATTGACCTACTGAGAAAGGTGGAGGCTACACATCTCTTCTCAGATTGCTTTATGAAGAAACAAAATCCTTCTAAACTCAGAAGAGCATACTGAGCAAGTCTGTGGAAATCTTGTACAGTTGTATATTTTTGTAAAATAGTGTATTCCAGTAATATTTTCCAAGGTACAAAGTTATCTACTCTCTAAAGACACACAGAATATATTATATGAAGAGGATAATGTGTTGTGCAGTTTAAAACTCCAGGATAAGTTTTCATTGCTTATATTGAACAGCCAAGTTCCAGTGCAAGGAAACCCACTTGTGAGTGATGATTAGTGCTGCCAACGCCCCAGCAGTAGCAGGAAAGGATGTTGTGAAATGATCCAACTTCCATTAGAAAATAATGACTGTCTTGGCTTAGCAGCATTTTTTTAATTAAATACCAACAATTTCTAGCAATCAGAGCGCCTATTAGCCATGAAATTCGATTCCAGTATCAGGGACTATTCACTTATCAAATAGGAGCCAAATAATTGTGGGCGGAATTTACAGGCCCGCATTGAGGATAGCGTTAAATATTATGGAAATGACACTGGGGTATATCCCTCCTGCTCTAGGGAAATGTGGCATTTTACAATTTCAGTAGCAAGTTAGGCTGGTGATTAACAGAATGCAATCATTAATTTCTGAGGCATGATATTTCCTCTTTATTCTCTTGGGAACCTAGAGTTTTGCAAAACAGCGAAGCTGTCATGAATTTCTACTGAGCTTCAGTGGTCTGTTCCAAATTTGCATCAGCTGCCTTGAGACAGGCTCAGAAATCTTTGCCATGGAATTAGCTTTAATTTATGGAGGGAGGTATTCCTGCCTTCAGGAAGAATGGAAACCACCAAGGTTATCCTTTCAGCAAGCTTACCTCTGAGTTCTTCATCTTTTCTCCTGATGATTGCTACTAATGCCTCACTCTCCTGGATACCTGAGCAACCCCTCTCCATGCTTCTGAATCCTCTTTCAAGGAAATGGAAACCAAACATTCACCAAGTACCCAGTAATGCCACAGATCATGTGAAATAACCCAGATACAATTTTTGGAAGTAGATGTTCACTGATTAAGCCCATGAAGATTAAATCCTATGCCACAGCACGAAGTTAGTATGGCTAAAAGTCAGGGTTCACACCCAGGTCTATCTGTTCTCCAAACATTTCTCCTTTACCTTTTTTCTTGCTATAGAAATAAAAGGCGGTTAGTTTTGGGGTGAATATATTAACCTGCCATAGATGGTTTTCAGGAAGTCATGTTTTCCACTTGCATGTATGTTTTACCACCTTTTCCCAACAATACAGTTCTGACATAGAAACTTTGAGTATTTTCGAATATGCATACATGTACATGCATATATATATAACATATGCATGCTAAATCACTTAAATCATGTCTATTCTTTGTGAACCCATGGACTGTAGTCCACAAGGCTTCTCTGTCCATGAAATTCTCCAGGCAAGAATCCTGAAGTGGGTTACCATCTCCTTCTCCAGAGGATCTTCCCAACCCCAGGATTGAACTTGCATCTCTTACATCTCCTGCATAGGCAGGCGGGTTCCTTACCATTAGTGCCACCTGTGCAATATACATAAATATACTCTGTCTGCACACAATCACATGCAGGCAGAAACACACACACAGACGTAATATGCACATATACACAGATACATGGGCTTCCCAGGTGGCTCGGTGGTAAAGAAACTGCCTACCAGTGCAGGAGATACAGCAGATGTGGGTTAAATTCCCAGGGTCAGGAAGATCCCCTGGAGAAGAAAATGGCAACCCACAACAACAACACAGATACAGGTATGGACATATATACATTTACATACAAGTTATTGTTTAGTCACTAGTGAAAGTTGCTTAGTCGTGTCTGACTCTTTGCAATCTATGGACTGTACAGTCCATGGAATTCTCCAGGTCAGAATACTGGAGTGGAGAGCTGTTCCCTTCTCCAGGGGATCTTCCCAACCCAAGGTTTGAACCCAGGTCTCCCACATTGCAGGCAGATTCTTTACCAGCTGTGCAATCAGGGAAGCTCAAGAATACTGGAGTTAGTAGCCTATCTCTTCTCCAGCAGATCTTCCCAGCCCAGGAATTAAACTGGGGTCTCCTGCATTGCAGGTGGTTTCTTTACTACCTGAGCTACCAGGCAATCCCTAAATGTTTAGTTGCTAAATCATATCCAGTTCTTTTGTGACCCCATGGACTATAGCTCACCAGGCTCCTTTACCCATAGGGTTTCCCAGGCAAGAATCCTGGAGTGGGTTTTCTTCTCCAGGGGAATCTTCCAGACCCAGGGATCAAACCCACATCACCTGCATTGGCAGGCAGATTCTTTACCACTGAATCAGTAGGGAAGCTCTATTTGCATATTTAGATAGATATAAAATCTTAATTTTTATCGCCACGCCACACAGTATGTGGGATCTTTCATGATATATTTTTTTTCCTTTCTGATCTGTAGGGACTGGGTTTTGCCTGATTAAATGTCTCTCCCCAGGTACCTACATATATGTCCGTCTTCAAACCTGCTTGGCAAGCTGTATTACAATTCATATTTGTATGTATTTGTATGTGCAGTACATGTTTATACAATGCATTCTTCAAGTCAGTCCAAGTTTAGAACATTAGGCAGATTAAAAGTGCAGTGGCAGACTCTCTAAAGAAGAAGAAAGAAGATCTGAACA
Organism: Oryx dammah; assembly: GCF_014754425.2. Taxonomy (NCBI): domain Eukaryota; kingdom Metazoa; phylum Chordata; class Mammalia; order Artiodactyla; family Bovidae; genus Oryx; species Oryx dammah. The sequence goes on along the minus strand of NW_024070190.1, from coordinate 23,101,408 downwards.
GAGATGCATGGAGAGTAAAATTATTTGCCTATTGTTGCATACTCAGAAGGGTCAGGCTGGGCATTCAATCCATGTTTAGCTGTCTCCAAAGCCTACATTCTGTTCACTACATTAACACACTGCTGTCAGAAAAAGAAAATGTCAAATTTAAACATTTCTTACCCCTGCTCCAGCATATCTCAGCATTTTTAGGTTTATTTGGATGAAAGCTGAGGCTCATGCATGTCAACTTGTTCCTCTAGAAGCCTTTCTAAATTAGGAACTATGGTCTTCAGCCATACCCACTAATGAACAGATTTGCTTGAAAACTCAGTGTTATGGTACCTCATATAGAGTTAACAGGTAAAACATTGCTTGTCAACTAATTTTAGGAAGAACTGAATTTCATCCGTGTCTGCCAAGAATGCTGCTTCCTTGCCAAAGTGGGATGTTACTAGTAGTTAAACTTTGTGTTTACCTATTTAGAAAATATTATTACCAGCTTCTTTACATACATGCCCATTCTTAAGGTGTTTGTCTTAAGAGTTTGTGAGTTCAGTGTTATTTCCTTTATGGCAGGAGTCACTGTGGCTTTTGGATGCCTTAATGGGATTCTTCTCCCAAGCAGGAAAGTGAGCAGTGTGGGTTCACAGGTCTTCCTTTAGGGATGAGTGTAACCCATAACTTTACTCTTTGAATACTTTAATCCTCAATTAAGGCTAATATCCCACTACAAGCAGAGGTGAAGGGCTGGCACATTTCTTTTTCTGTCTATAGAAAAGTGGCCAATTATTTTACTTACTTCCTGATGCAGATGCCTTTTTCTCAGCTTTACCTGTCAATCTGCTTCATTCCCTTGGATCTAGCTCTGAACCTAATTCCTTCATGCTGGCCAAAGGCACTTTGTGGACCTATTTTAAAATAAGCGTGAATACTTTGATTTGTAAGATACAACTGCTTAACAAACCCATTCTTTTCCTTATAAACAGGGGTAATTTTTGTTTTGGTCTGGAACAATATTCATCAGAATCTCTTAGGCAGCTGAGAAGACAACTGGGTATATGATAGTATCTGTATTTGTTCTTGTTATTCTTTCCATGTGAAAGAGTGGCTGGTCTATTGATGTAGGTATTTTGTTAAATGCCTTTGGGGTCTTCCCACCGTGGAACATTAGAGTTGATGATCATGTAGTCCAGTTTCCTTATTTTACATTTAAGAAAACTGAGGCCTAGAGAGGTGAACTGACTCATTGGGAAAGACTCTGATGGTAGGAAAGATTGAAGGCAAAAGGAAAAGAGGGCAGCAGAGGATGAGATGGGTGGATGGCATTACCAACTCAATGGACATGGACTTGGGCAAACTCGGAGAAAGTGATGGGCAGAGAGACCTGGTGCGCTGCAGTCCATGGGGTTGCAGAGAGTCGGACACAACTTAGCGACTGAACAAGAGAGGTGAAATGACTTAATCAAGTCACAGGGTACCACACCTGGGGCTTCAACCCATATGCTTTGAGATCCAGTCCCAATAGAGCTTACTTTGAGGTAGTGGCTTAATGTGGTTGACCAGGTAGAATATAGAACTTCAAAAGGGCTTTTGCCCAACAACAAAAATAACTCTCTTAAAGACAGTTTGTGGAACTATGCTGATTTTTAATAGGATAGCACTATTATGAACACAATTTTAAAAAATTCACCTATATTTACTTTATTGAAAATTAAGCTTGGAAATGTATTTATTGCCCTTGCATTCACTTCTGATGGCAGTCTTTAAAGTATTGTTGGGGAGTAGCTTTCTTACTTAGCTTTAATCTTCACAAATACCTACTCATAAACATAGATTTTCAACTGTGCTTTCAAAGGATTAAATGAGAAATGGCTAAAATGTTTGGAGAAAATTCAGATTTTAAAATGTTATAGTTAGAATTACTATTTGATGTCTCATCCAAATTTAAAAAAAAAGTTGCAAATACTTTGAAGTTCATCGTATTATATTTTCCCACTGTTTACTACTCTTAAATTTAATGGGCTCATGTGAGAGACAAAGTGTGTGCATTTATAAACACAGAATACATTTAGAATTATCAATGGAAGCTTGACTTTTTCTCACAGGAAGGTTCATTGTGGTTAGGAATTCATTAGCATCAGTAATATGTAGGAGCCTTAACCTCCCATTTTCAAGCGAAAAATGTTCAAAGTTATTTAATGACTGTTCTATTAGGCCATTTGAGATATCTACGCTGGACATTTCTTGTGATATTTTTTGTCATTTAGTTCTTATTTGTTTTTAATATCATGGGAAAGTGAATGCTAGGTCAAAATATCTTGAGTAAAATTATAGACAGAAATAATGTTGAATAATAATTATATAGTACAATGCAAACTGACACACAATAACATTTGTAAAACACTTTATTAGAGCTTTTTTTCCCTAAAAGGACTTGAACTTTTGGTTGTTATTTTTATTCTGCTATATTGATTGTTGGATATGCAGACAGTTCCTTGCTTTCTCATTTAAAATGTATGAGAATCCGTGGCAGTGTCATTGGTCTCTGGGAAACAAATGATGTCATTAAAATAACATTAGGACTTTGAGCTTCTCAAACCCAGAATTATTAACTTTAAGTGCACACAATGCATGGCAGAAAATGTTAATGATTCTTTCAGTGCTTAATTCAGGTGTTGTGTGATGGCTCTTTGGTAAAAATCTGCATTCTATTGATAGTAACTGAGGGACAAGAAAACAAATAAGCAAGCTCAAGTTCGGGAACTGGTAGGTTTATTTATACTTGAGTGTGTCTTATTCCTTACCTCAATCAAATATTAGCACAGAATAAAATATACAAGGGAAAAAAAAACCCTCAAGTTGTCCCTTTGTTGTATTCTTGTGATTCTGTAGTATGAAGATATTGTTATATAGTGAAAAAATCTTTGATTTGAAGCTATTATTTTAGGGTAGAAGAATAAGATATGTAATTCTTTTAATCATATAATCTGATTCCTTAAATTCTTACTTCTGTTTAATTTTTTTCAGGTAGTTAGAGTGTATTTTTACATAAATTTTGCACATTTGAGAATATCATCCTGTACCTTCACATGGGAAATACAACATACGTAAGGATGATCTAGCAATCCATTTCCAGGCAATTGCTTTGCTTTACATTAAATATTTTGACCTTCTAATAGTCAATGTAACAGTAAATTAAAATTAAGGTAAGAACATACGCTTGTTCGGAGAAGGCAGTGGCAACCCATTCCAGTACTCTTGCCTAGAAAATCCCATGGATGGAGGAGCTTGATAGGCTGCAGCTCATGGGGTCTCTACGAATTGGACACGACTGAGTGACTTCACTTCACTTTTCACTTTCACGCATTGGAGAAGGAAATGGCAACCCACTCCAATGTTCTTGCCTGGAGAATCCCAGGGACGGGGGAGCCTGGTGGGCTGCCATCTATGGGGTCGCACAGAGTCGGACATGATTGAAGCGACTTAGCAGCAGCAGCAGCATACGCTTGTAACTATTGAACATTATTTTCAAAGACCATTATTCCACAGAGCCCCTCTGCTTTTTCTCCTTTTGCTCTTATTTTCTGAGTTTGTAGATTTTATGTGAAATTTTCTGTATATTCAGATTACAGTGAGAAGCACTCATTCCAGACCTCATGTTTCCCAAGATACGGGGTCTATAGAGAGCCCATGGCTGTTCTTCTGCATCCACTTGGATGCTGATTGCATTCCCTTCTCAGATCAATAGCTTAATAGCAGATAGATTTGATTAGCCTCCAGCCCAATTCAAAACACCAAGCTGACGTTTGTCTCGTGTGACTCTGTTGGTTTGAGACTGAGTTTTCTCCTTTGACCATCTGGCTACCTGATATTCCAAATCCATAAAATCCATAAAGTTAAAATTCCAATAATCATAATGCTTAGGAATCTACATTTTTTTCTTTTTTTGTGCCTAAAGTGCTTAAGGTCCATCTAGTCAAGGCTATGGTTTTTCCAGTGGTCATGTATGGATGTGAGAGTTGGACTGTGAAGAAAGCTGAGCACCGAAGAATTGATGCTTTTGAACTGTGGTGTTGGATAAGACTCTTGAGAGTCCCTTGGACTGCAAGGAGATCCAACCAGTCCATTCTGAAGGAGATCAGCCCTGGAATTTCTTTGGAGGGACTGATGCTGAAGCTGAAACTCCAGTACTTTGGCCACCTCATGCGAAGAGTTGACTCATTGGAAAAGACTCTGACGCTGGGAGGGATTGGGGGCAGGAGGAGAAGGGGATGACAGAGGATAAGATGGCTGGATGGCATCACGGACTCGATGGACGTGAGTCTGAGTGAACTCTGGGTGTTGGTGATAGACAGGGAGGCCTGGCGTGCTGCAATTCATGGGGTTGCAAAGAGTCGGACCCGACTGAGTGACTGAACTGAACTGAACTGAACTGAAAGTGCTTAATTCAGAGGGATGACATATTGTAGAATGGAATATTTTCTCATTTTCTCCACCATTTCTCTACTCCACATACTCATCAGCAGTACACAGTCTTTCTTGCCAGTTTTTCTGTAAGAGATTCCAGCTTTGAGCAGATATGCTGAGATGCATTGAGACTGAGGGACAGCAGGTCCTAACTGAACGTGGTTTTCATGCACAAGAACATTTCAGCATGCTCTCAGCCTCAATATTGTGATCTCATAGAGGTCTTGTATAATCCTTCAATCATCCCAATCTCATCATTTATTTTTAATGGTTTTCTTACATTATTCTCGGAAATGATCCCATTTATTTTATTGAAACCCTAGCACATAGTCTGTGTATCTTTAAGAAATATTGTTGGATGAGTGAATGGATAGAGAGTTGTTTAGGGCTCTCACGGGCATGGGGTTTGTGCTGTCGGTCTGCAGGGCACAGTGTCGTGGCTATGTGGTGGAAGGTCTTCCTTTTCTGCTCTCAGATGTTCTGTGCCTTCGTCAGGGTGCTGGTGGAGAGTGGTGCGAGTCTGTCACAGATGACTAACCAGATGCCGTTTTAACCACCAAGACTGATACTCTCATTGCCTCCTCTATTCTGCCTCCTGATTTCTCTCAAACGGTTCCTGCCCTCTCTTCTGGGTCTCCAGCTATGCTTGCTCTTGCTTAAAATTCCACTTAAAACTCCTCCTTCCACTCTTCATTTTTAAAAAACCTTTAATTTTATATTGAAGTGTAACTGTTGTGATAGTTTCAGGTGAACAGCCAAGGGACTCAGCCATACATATACATGTATCCACTCTCCTCCAAACTCCCCTCCCATCCAGGCTGCCACATCACAATAAGCAGAGTTCCCTGTGCTACACAGTAGGTCCTTGTTGGTTATCCATTTTAAACATTGCAGTGCTATATGTTACCAAAAGAGGTGTACGGCGGGTCCAGCTGCTTGCCACTCAGAAGTCAATAAATAGGCCGGGTTGGTGGAAAGGAAACTTTGCTTTATTTCAGATGCTGGCAACTGGAGGCAGGGAGAGTGGCGGACATCTGTCCAAAGGCCGACCCCCAGTCCCCTTGACGAGCAGAGGGTGAGAGCTTTTATAGACAGATTGGGGTGGGTGGGTTACATGCAGAAACAGCATAGTCATCTCTAACAGTCATCTTCAGATTGGTCATCTGTGGCCTGACCAGCATCATTTGGTGGTTTTAGGTACAGTTAACCTTCAGTTCTGGGGTCTGTGTGTTCCCATTTCTTTGCGGTCAGTTCTCAGAACTGTGGCAGCGCCTGTCCTGGGTCCATCTGGTCACCACGTAGTTAACTTCTCCGCCTGGTGTTCTGGTATCTATACGACAGCTCACAGGATATGGCTCAGAATATTACCTAGAGCCCTTGAGAAAGAACTAAAGGTCCTTGACTATGCTTAATGATTATATTATTATTATTTAGTCTCCTTTGATCATTTGCCTTTGTTTCAGCATTTCTCAGTTCTCTGATTAAACTTACTCTTTGACTAGTTTTCCACAGGCCAGAGGCAGGCAGGGGACGGGTGGGGGGGGGGTGGCGAGAACCACACAGTCCCCTCCATTTCATACAGTTTCATCCCAGACTCCCTGTATCTTCATTTTTCCTCTGGTCAATTTCTTCGCCACATCTCACACCCAGCCACTGTCTCTGTCCTACTCTGTTGAATATAAAACATGGTTCTTTAACTTTGAAGGGAATTTATGTTTTCTCATCTGCAGTTTTCTTGAAATAGAGGGGGAGATTGCAGGCTGTGATCAATTTGGTGGACATTTAATGGAAGTAAAAGGGGTAAATCTGTATATCCACAATTCTTCAAATTGATATTTATCTATTTCCATCCATCCTTAGCTATTTTAATACAGATATGACTTTTACTCCAGAAAACTATAGATAGTAATTGATTTTTAGCTTTCTATTTCAGACGCTACAGATAAAAGGATATTAATTTTTAAGAGGTCACTCAATCAGAAAATGCATTATTCAATTACAGCAGTGAGAGAAGCAGTGGGATGGAACTCAGGAATCTGAGGACTAGCTCTGACTCTGCTACTTATGTTATTTGAGAGAAGTTATTTCTCTGTTTGGGGTTTCCATGGGCTTTTACTTTAGAATGACCACATTTTCTATCTCCTTTGTGTATGGAGACTCCAGTTCACATGGATTTGTGCTCCCACCTGACACCCAGTTGTCCCAAAGTGTCCCATCACTGGCCTGGTATCAACAAGGGATGCTCAGCTCATAGTCCAAGAACTGGCTCTTGACATCTGTCTGATTATGGATGTTATTTCTAAATTAACATTAATAAACGTGAATTCTGTTTATTTGCTTTACAAAATGGTTTAGCCACAGATCAACACAAGGCACTTTTTATTGATTTGTATTAGAGTACAGTTGCTTTACAAGGTCGTGTTTGTTTCTGCTGTACAACAAAGTGAATCAGCTGTATATTTGCATATATTCCCTCTTTTGGGGATTTCCTTCCCATTTAGGTCACCACAGAGCACTGAGTAGAGTTTCCTACTATCCAGTCAGTTCTCATTAGTTATCTATTTTATGCATAGTATCATAGTGTATATATGTCAATCCCAATCTGTCAATTCATCCCACCCTCCTTTTCCCCTTGGTACTGGTAACCATACATTTGTTCTCTATATCTGTGATGCAGTGCATTTTAATCATTTTTTTGCATGAAGGATGAAATCTGAGCAGTTTATTCTTATACTAGTTTCAAACATAGTGTTTATATCAACTGACCTATTTGAGCTTTTGTTGTTGCTTTTTGGTTTATCTTAATAAGAGATAGTCATTATTATCTCTTCCATAGTGATACTAAATATGATCATCAACTCCTTTACTTAGAAATTATTAGACTAAGGTCAAAGTCAACTCACCCTTCTCATTCGGACCAAGGCAATAGCTACCCTTTCCTGCTCATCTGCACTGAGACGCTACAAACATTGTTCTCCACTCAAGTTGGACTCCATCATTCCATTAACATGTTCACTGCCACTTTCTACATCAGTATTTACACTTCTTTTCTTTCAGCTTTATCGATAAATTAAAATTAGATTTGATAAATTAAGTTGTAAGATATTTAAAGTGTACAGCATGATGATTTGATTGTATGTATAGACTGTGCATTGTGAGAAGATTCCCCCCATCTAAGTAATTGGCAAATCTATCACATCATATGTTTACTTTCTTTGTTTTTGGTAAGGACATTTATGTTCTACTCTCAAAGGAAATTCCAGTTATATAATACAGTGATTAATGATCATCACTGTGTTATACATTAGATCCTCACACCTGATTCATTTTATAACAAAATTTGTACCCTTTGATTAACCTCTCTCTCCATTTCCCCCAGTATATTTTGACATCCACCTGGAGTCCTTTTTAAAAATATCTTTGAAGAATCCTTTTCATTCTTTGGAGCCCATAACCTGTGTTTTTAGAGCCCTTGTTATCACACCACAAAATGCTTTAGATTCTCCACAGCTCAACCAAATCTCCTTGCCTTTGTTAGTCCTTAGAACTTACTCTGAACTGCACTTAGAATTTTAAGTATCTCTTCATCCTCAATAGACCACAGTCCCACTCTCTTTCCAGTAGACTTTAATTTTTAGAGGCTTATATTCACAGCAAAAATGAGAAGAAGGTGCAGAAATTGCCCATATTCCCCATCCCCAGACATGCATGGTCTCTCCCATTATCAATATCCCCAACCAGAGTGGTTTACTTGTTGCAGTTGACTAAGCACGTCATTCAAAGTCCACAGCTGACATTAGGGTTCATTCTCGATGTTGTACATTCTTTGAGTGTGGATAAATGTACCGTGGCATGTATCCACCCTTATAGTATCATGCAGAATGATTTCACCGCCCTAAAAATCCTTTGTGCTTTGCTTACCAATCCCTCCCCCAACCCCTAGAAGCCACAGAAGTTAACAGACTTCATAGCTTTGTCTTTTCTGGAATATCATATAGTTGGAATCACACAGTAAGTAACTTTTTCAGATTGGCTTCTTACTCTTAGTAAAACGAATGTAAGTTTTCTCTGTGTCTCTTCATGGCTTGATGGCTCATTTCTTTTTAACATGGAATAATGTGCCAAAGAATTAATGCTTTTGAACTGTGGTGTTGGAGAAGACTCTCGAGAGTCTCTTGGACTGAAAGGAGATCAAACCAGTCCATCCTAAAGGGAATCAGTCCTGAATATTCATTGGAAGGACTGATGCTAAAGTTCTAATACTTTGGCCACCTGATGTGAAGAACTGACTTATTTGAAAAGACCTTGATGCTGGGAAAGATTGAAGGCAGGAAGAGAAGGGGATGACAGAGGATGAGATCGTTGGATGGCATCACCGACTCGATCATGAATTTGAGTAAGCTCTGGGAGATGGTGATGGACACGGAGGCCTGGCGTGCTGCAGTCCATGTGGTCGTGAAAAGACAGACACGACTGAGCGACTGAACTGAATTGAATATTTCACTGCCTGAATGTGTCAGTATATTTATCCATTTATTTACTGAAAGATATCTTGGTTGCTTCCAGAATTTGGCAATTATGAATAAAACTGCTATAAACATCTGTGTTCAGGTTTTTGTGTGGGCATAAGTTTTCATCTCCTTTGGGTAAATACCAAGAACTCCTATTGCTGGATCATATAGTAAGTGTATGTTCAGTTTCGTAAGAAACTGCCAAACTATCTTCCAAAGTGGTTGTAGGATTTTGCCTTCCCACTGGCAATGAATGAAAGTTCCCTGTTCTGTATCCTCACCAGCATTTGGTGGTGACAGTGTTCAGAAGTTTGGTCATTGTAATAGGTATGTCGTGCTATCTCATTGTTTTAATTTCCATTTTTTCTTATAACATACAATGTGGAGCATCTTTTCAGATGCTTATCTTCCATCCATATATCTTATGTGGAGAGGAGTCTGTTAAGGTCTTTGCTTGTTTTATTTTCTTACTGTTGAGTTTTAAGAGACTTTTAAATAGCTGAGATAGAAGTTCCTTATCAAATATTTCTTTTGCATATAGTTTTTCTAGTCTGTGACTTGTCTTCTTTCTTTTGAAAGTGTCTTTCATAGGACAGAGCTTTGTAATTTTAGTGATGTCAAACTTTTCAGTTATTTCTTTCATGGATCAGGCATTTGGTGTTGTGTCTAAAATGTCAGTGCCAAATTTAAGGTCACCTAGTTTTCTTCCAATGTTATTTTATAAGAGTATTACAGATATTTAGGTCTGTGATCCAATTTGAATTCATTTTTGTGAACGTTATGTGGTATATACATAGATTAATTCTCTGCATATGGATTTTTAGTTGTTCCAGCATTATCTGTTGGAAAACTATAATTTTTCTTTGTGTTGCCTTTATACTTTTGCCAAAGGTATGACTGTATTTATATGACTCTATTTCTGGACTCTGTATTTTGTTCCTTGATCTATTATTCTATTCTTCCATCAGCACCACACTATCTGAATTACTGTCACATTGTGACTGCTGTCTTTTGAAATCCGAGATCTCAGTTTTCACTTCTTTTGATATTCTTTAGGAGCTCTTATAATAAAACCTTGACTATTCAACACTTTAATAAATATGTGTTAATTTAAATTCTTTAAGTATTAGAGTGAATTGTAACAGTAGAGCAATGGTGGAGAACGCAGAGAAGAAGCCTGCCTGTGTTTGAATACTGGCTCTGCTTCTTACTAGCTGTGCAGAGTACTTCCTGCTTCATGATGGTGTTGATTAGTCCTTACATATCCACTTAGCACAGTACCTGAAACAAGACAAATGCTTAATGAATGTTGCTTTTGCTGTCTCTATTCCACTCAGGATACAATAAATTAAATTCCATGTAATTATTTTCCTATAAATATACATTATCTTATGCTAGCTTTTTATAGATAGCATAGCTTACTTCAACTAGCCCAACATCATCAGTGGCTAGTGACCTGTCAGCTGGTATATGTATGTATGTGTGTGTGAGTGTAAGTATAGTGTGTGTATATATATGTATGTATGTGGATATCTTGTATACCAGCATTGTATATCTTTTTAAAAATAGTTTTTGTGGTATTTTAAGGTTTTTTTAATCCATATTTCATCTTTGAAAAGTTTTCTTCTCTAATTTCTGTGATTATTATTTCTTCATCTATTTTGTTCTCTTGTTCAGATAGAATGATAGGTACACTAAATGTCAGGAAATGTTAAACATCTAATGTTTCCAGTTTTTGCCTTTATCCACTGAGTTCTATGAGAATTTATCAAGTGCACAATTACTGTATCTATTTGTGTTTCTGAGTAATCTGCTTATTGCCTTTGTAAATTTTATCTCCATTTAGTGTGTCATAATTTCAGATTATTTGCCCTTAATGACTATATATGTACCAATTTCTTTTGGACCTGTTGTTTCCTTAAGGAGCAGTTTTCTTTTTATAGTCTGGGAGACTTTGAAAAATTAATGAAATCTACATTTGTACCATATATTAAAATCAAGATGATTGCAATAGTATCCAAAGTTGATATAATACTATGTAATTTGCTTTATTATTCACACCCTAATTTTGGATCCAATAGCTAGTTTTGCTATTGAAGTTAATTTACTGTTAAAGATTAAAAATCTAACATTCATTTTCATTCAGGTGATACAATCAGTTAGTAATTTAACATTCTTCCCTAGATCTAAGTTTAAGGAAGGAGGGAAAAGACTGAATCTTAGCCATTGTCTGAGAACGAAGAATACATAGGAGATGGTAGAAATAAATTTCATAAAATTATTGGCATGTGTATACCAAATGCCTTTCAGAAAAATGATCCTTGTTAGGTCTATGATGATTGTGTTGGGAAAATACTCTTCTTTAACTTAGGAGATTCAGTGATACTTTAAAATATTATAAATCCCCTTAGAAAATTTCTTCTTCATCCATCTTAAATAAAGTGGGTCACAGCCCTGACATATGTATAATATTAAGTTACTGCTGTGGGCCAAATATTATTACACTTAGGGTTTTTTGGTAATATAATAGCTCATTCTCATTTTCTAGAAATGTGTGACAGGCAAAACTGACATCTCCTCATGATCAATGTTCAAGTTAGGCAACTGAAATCCTAAATATGCTACATTAGTTTAGGACTGCAACAAAACCCAGAAAAGCATGTAGTTATGATCATGAAGATTTTGTTGGTCTCCCTGTACAGTGACTAGAAGTCTCCTGTGGTGTTTACTGAAGATAACTTCACCAGGACCAAGTATATTCATTCAGGTGACTGCAGACTGAATTAGACCACATAGAAGGGGAATAATGATCCATAGGGTCCAATTAATCTGACAGTGCAGTTCTCCGTTTATTGTTGATGCATGAGACTTACACTGACAGCCTATTCCAAAAACTGTTTAGTCACAGGAAGTGCAGGATGGGTGGGCCATCATTTCTAGGCCTCAGGTGCTCACATTGTCTCTAAATGCATCTGGGCATCTCAAGAACCAAAGTAATGTGGGTTATTGCCTGCATTGTTTGCAGTAGTTACTGAACTGTTCCAGATTGGTCCCTCATATCTTTAAGGATGAAAGTACAGACAAAGTCAGGATAGTTCAATCAAGATGAAGAAAGTGGTTAAGAGGATGAAAAGCTCTGTTAACAAGAAACTGATAATGGTTAACTTAGCTCAACAATAGTAAATGGAGTTCAGGATAATGATATATAAATATTTGAAAAATGTAAACAAGAAGGAACAGCTTTGTTAAATGTGATTCAGCTAAAGGTAATTAAGAGCAATGCATAGTACATATGAAAGGAAAATTCAAAATACATATAATAAAAATGTTTCCTTAAATATGGGGCTACATTACAGGAAAGAATTGCCACTATATTAAAAAAACATGGAACAAGGAAACTAATAGCAAGAAATTTACCAACAGTAGGTTCATGCTTCCCTAATTCACCAATTTTTTAAAATAATTTAAATATTTAACATATTCTTTACTCCCATATCTTTATTCATTCTGTTCATTCATTTATTCAGAAAATACTTCTTGAGCATATCAGTGTTTTAAGAATTGGGGGGCACAGGCAGTAATATATATATATTTATATATATATAATATATATAAATAAATAAATATAAATATATATATTTAATTAATTTATTTTTTATTGAAGGATAATTGTTTCTGTCTATAATAAAATAACTTGAACTTTTAGTCATTTAGCACATTAAATTTTAGTTCTCACTCCAAGTGCCAATGAAGTGTTTAGGGGAGCAGAGTTTTGGAGGGGCCAGATTCATGTGATCACTCAGAGATCGAGACTGATAGAGATCCTGAGTTCACTCTGATATTCAACATCAAGTAGGGACATAGGGACAGCAAAAATTTGGGGAAGAAATAAGTCCTTAAATACACTGGCTCAAAAGAGATATATTACTTTCACCCATGTTCATAGTTGAGAATTCACTACATGACATTTGGGTGTAACTGGAGTTGGAAAATGTAGCCTCACCCTAAAAGAATCTCTCTGGTTTGAGGGAGAACATGATTTTTTAATGGACAAGTAGCCAATCAAAAGAGTTCCAAATCCTTCTTGGGGGGTATATCAGTGGAGGAAACTGATAATAATAAAATATCAGTGATTAAAATAAATATTTTGTGAGGAGCTAAGTATTATGGAGACAGATAAAGCCAGGAAGAAGGATGGAGAGTGCTGGGTATGCAGTTTTAAATGGATTGTCTGGAAAGATCTTAATGCAAACAAAGAATAACTATTTGAATGAGGTGAGAGTGTGAACCAAGTGGAATCTAATGGGAAGGCACTTGAAGCAAGAGAATTGCAGGTGTAAAGTCCATCAGGTGATATTGTGCCTGGTGAGTGTACAGAGCAAGAAAGTGGCTAACAGAATGGAAGCAAAGTATGCAAAGGAGAGAATGGCAGGATATGAGGTTAGAGAACAGAGGCCTTATGAGCAACAGTGAAGATTTTGGCTTTTACTCTGAGATACTGAAGAAGTCATTAGGAGGTTTTCAGCAGAGGAGTAAAATGGTTTGATTTATGTTTTTAAAGGATTACTCTAGTTGCTGTGCTGAAAATAGACTCTGGTACAGTACGGTCAGAAGCAGGGAGACTGTTGGAAAGCTTTTTCAGTAATTGAGGTGAGAAATGGTGGCATCGTAGACCAGAGGTATTGAGAGGCTGTTGGATTCTGGATGTGTTTTGAAGGTAGAGCCAACATGCTATGCTGATGGGTTGCTGGTGAACTGCTGAGGAAGAGAAGAGTGAAGGATGGCTCTAAATTGGAAGGATAGCATTTTCATTAATTGAAATGGGAAGATTATAGGAGGATCTCATTGAGGTGTGGGTGGAGTGTCTTAGGAGCTTGATTTGGGGTGAAGTTTAGATAGCTAAGTTGAGATGTCAGGCAGCCATTAGATACATGAGTTGGTACTCGGTAGGGGCAGGGAGAGGGCATGCACGTAAGGAATAGGTCCAGACGGTGTGTCCTGGGTGACCCCAACATTTACAGCTTGGGGAGATGTGGAGAAACCAGAGAAAGAGCATGAAAAGGAATGTCCAAAGAAAGACAACCAGGGAGTCCAGTGTCAAGGAAACCAAATAAGATAAATATTTCAAGTCAGAAAGAAATGAGCCACAGTCTCAACTGCTGTTGATCATATAAAGAGGATTGGAAATTGGGAATTTAGTTGTGAAGAGTCTGAATTGGGAAGTCGTTGGTGATCTTAACAAAAGCAGTTTTAGTGTAGTGATGTAGAGAGAAAGTGTAAATGATGTGAGATAAAGAGAAAATGAGAAAAGATTAATTTATGGCAATGGGGTTATTTACTTTGAGGAGTTTTTTCTATAAAAGAGAGCAAAGAAAGGGGTGGTAATTATAGTAGGAAATGAGGATAAGAAGAGGGGTTTTTAAACATCATTCCATTCTTTTTAAAAATACTTTTTAATGTATTTGCCTGTGTCAAGTCTTAGCTGTGGCCTGTGGAATGGAATGGTGCTTTTGCTATAGTGCATGGACTTAGATGCCCTGCAGCCTGAGGGATCTTAATTCCCCAGCTAGGGATCCAACTTGCATCCCCTGCATTGGGAAGTGGATTCTTAACCACTGGATCACCAAGGAAGTCCCAGAAAGGGTGTTTCTAAAGGGGAAAGGTAACAATGCATAGGTCCGTCTAGTCAAGGTTATGGTTTTTCCAGTTGTCATGTATGGATGTGAGAGCTGGACTATAAAGAAAGCTGAGTGCTGAAGAATTGATGCTTTTGAACTGTGGTGTTGGAGAAGACTCTTGAGTCCCTTGGACTGCAAGGAGATCCAACCAGTCCATCCTAAAAGATATCAATCCTGGGTGTTCATTGGAAGGACTGATGTTGAAGCTGAAAGTCCAGTACTTTGGCCACCTGATGCGAAGAGCTGACTCATTTGAAAAGACCCTGATGCTGGGAAAGATTGGGGGCAGGAGGAGAAGGGGATGCCAGAGGATGAGATGGCTGGATGGCACCACCGACTCAGTGGACATGGATTTGGGTAGACTCTGGCAGTTGGTGATGGACAGGGAGGCCTGGCGTGCTGTGGGTCATGGGGTCACAAAGAGTCAGACATGACTGAATGACAGAACTGACCTGAACTGATTCTAAGGCTTCCTTAGAATTCTAGGGTTTCCTTAGTGGCTCAGATGGTAAAGAATCTGTCCATAATTCAGGAGACCTGAGTTCAATCCCTGGGTCAGGAAGATCTCCTGGAGGAGGAAATGGCAACCCACTCTAGAATTCTTGGCTGGAGAATTCCATGGACAAAGGAGGCTGATGGGCTACAATCCGTGGGATCAGGAAGAGTCAGACATGACTGAGTGACTAACATACATACATACATACATACCGGTTGATACTGTATTCTCTTACCATCTCAAGACTATTATTCTGTTTCCTCTGACTTTCATGTTTGCTGTTGAGAAGACTGTAAATTGTGAAATCTTCTCTTGTGGATAACATTTTTTTCTCAACGACTTGTTTTTAAAACTTTATTTTTTGTGTTCTTCAGTTTCACTAGAAGTTATCTAGGTGTAGGATTCATGACTTTCTGATGAGGATCCATTCATCACTTCTAGAAAGTTCTATAGCATTGTCTCCAAATATTCATTGTCTTCTCCCATTTTCTGTTAGCTGTCTGAACTCTCATTACTCCTTGTTGGATGTTCTCACTCTATTTTCATTTTCTTAAAAGTTTTCTTTCCTGTTTCCTGTTACTTCATATGTCTGTGCTTCATTCCCTGTATTTTTCTCAGATTTATTTTTTAGTGTACTAGTTTTCTTTTCAGCTGTCTCACAATCATTTTAGCTAATGTATTTTTCATTTCTATAGGTTTCCTTGCCTCTTTTTCAAATGTATCTGGTCAGTTTTGTTAGTCTCTCTTTTTCTTATATTTATAGTCAATATTTGCTATTATTTCTTTAAACATATTTAATGTGCATGATTTATAATGTATGTAATAAACTTTGTATCTGTAATCATTAGGGGTCTGATTCTGTGCTTTGTGGCACTTACAGTTGCTAATGACAACTTATTTCTTCATATATAATGATTTTTTAATTATGAGTTCAAGTTCCTTTAATCTTTGATTCTTTGATCTTATTAGGGTAGTTTTTAAAGCTGAATTTGAATTTTCTTCAGAAAGGATTTTCATATGCTGCTTTCAGATAACAGGGGGTCTTAGCACATAAGAAACACTTTAAATTATGCCTTAAGTTTGGGTTATTTTAACGGAGAAAGGCTTGAAAGTATAAATTAAGTTTTCAAGCATGAGTATAAACTTTTGTTTAAAAATTTATCAAGGGAGTAGTTTTTTTAAAAAAATTCTTTTTCCAAAAGCTAAAGCTGAAAATAGCATTCCTAATGCCTTGTCCTGTTTCAGGAATTCAAGATTCTCATCGAGAGTCTTTTAAAACTTTTTTGATACAATTTTTAAAGGTTGCTTTTCATTAATAGTTATTACAAAATGTTGGTTATATTCTCTGCCTTGTACAGTGCATCCTTGAGCCTTTCACCCAAGCTTTTGCACTTCCCACTCCCCCACCCCTATGTTGTTCCTCCTTCTATCCTCACTGGTAACCTCTAGTTTCTGCTGTATATATGTGTCTGCTTCTTATCTGTTATACCCACTAGAATGTTGTATTTTTTAGATCCCACATATAAGTGATATAATGAGGCATTTGTCTTTTTCTGACTTACTTCACATAGCGTAATACCCTCTCAGTCCATGTGTGTTGCTGCAAATGGCAACATTTCAGTTTTTTTATGTCAGAGTAGTAGTCCATTGTGTGTGTGTGGGGGGGGTATACCATATTTTCTTTATCCATTCACTTGTTGATGGATGCTTAGATTGCTTCCATAGCTTGGCTGTTGTAACGCTGCTCTGAATATTAGGGTGCATGTATCTTTTTGGATTACTGTTTTTGTTTTTATGGATATGTACCCAGGAGTAGAATTTCTAGGGCATATGGTATTTCTGTTTTTAGTTTTGGGAAATGTCCATACTGTTTTCCACAGTGGTTGCACTTATTATACATTCTCACTAACAAGATTCCCATAGAGAGTCTTTACACTGATCTTCCACCTAGGTTTCTTATTTGTGTGGGTTACTATAACTCAGCTCCTATGCTACCAGTGATTAGCATATGAATTCAGGAAACCTTTTCATTACATTCTTTGCTTACTCATGTCAATTCTACATTTTTTTCTTTTCTAAAGTCTTCTGAAGAATTCCTTTACTCTCCTGCTAATGCAGTTGTGCATTAACAATGATCCTTTGATATACTGCATTTCACTTTGTGCTCCAGTAGAAATAAAAGGGTGGTATGTTCTGGGAACATTTAGTCAAACTTCTAATAAGAATTGTGGTTCCCTTTGAGGAAGGTGTTGTCTTTTTTTTTCTTTTAGTTTTTTTTTCCCCCTGAGAACTTTTTATATATTAAGGATAGTGATTCTTGGCCATATATTGCAAATTATTTTTTTCCTAGGTTGTTATTTCTGTTTTCAACTTTGTTAATGGAATGGTGTTATATATTTTTTTCTGATACAGACTGTTTAATTTTTTTATAATCAAATATATTGATTTTTTCTTTTCTCTGCCTTTGATGTTATGCCTGGAAATTTTTCTCCATCAATGTTATAAAACTCTTCATTCTTCAGTTATTTCTTCTAGTTCTTCTTAGAATTTATTTTCTCAGAATCCCATTTCTCCTTCTTAGAATATAAATGATCCTTTTGGTGGTGTTTTTGTTATTGTTTTCAGTTGCTAAGTCCCACTCTTTGCAACCCCATGTTATGCTAAATAGTTGTATACACATATATATATATTAGCATGTATATATATTTAAAGCTTTCTCTTATATTCCATTAAAATATATCTTTATACAGTAAAAAAAAAAGGAGTTTAATTTCAGGCATATTGATCAGTATTATGACAAGTCTTTGAGTTTTATCTTGTCTTTCTCCTTTCTTCATTTGTTCATTCATATTTATTTCTAAAGAAATATTAAGATATCAAGAGTCCTACTACTTTTCTTGAAGGCTTGTGGATACAAAAATGAAAAAAAAAATTTGGACATACCAAAAGACTAAATTTAAGTCCAACAGACAAGTGAGCAGGCTGTTGTGACTGAATGTGATATTTTCTTTAATGAAAAATACTTGATGTGGAAATCTTGATGGTATGACTAATCTAGACAGTGGGATTAGGGAAGGCATCCTGGGACAGATGATGTGAAGTTGCATTTTTCATGCGTGTTCAGTGGTGAAGGACAGAGGTCAGGGGAGAGAAAACCAAGCTGAGGCAACATGTGTGATGTTTCCAGTGAGAGGAAGCATGGGTTACTTAAGACACTGAAAAAGAAAATCATTCAGTCTGGGTAGGAGTATAGATGGTGGTGTATAAGCACTTGCAAAGTGAAGCTGGATGGGTGAAAAGTGTCAAGGGAATTGTGTTGTTCTTTTGAGAGTCATGGGATTTATTGAAATGTTTGAAAGTAGGGAATCATGTATCCAGATTTGCTTTTCAAAATATCAGGACTGTGGCATTTTCTATACTAGGTAGAAAGGGGTAAAGCCTGCAGAGAGAAAGCCCATTAAGAAGGTATTGCTATAATATGGGTGAGGGATGATCGTGGCTTTATGAGGGGAAGGAAAGTGACTATGGAAGGATGTGGGTTCACTGGAGATTTCAGAGGCAGATGGATAGAGTTCACAATCATGAAATGGTAAGCGTGAGAGAAGGGGCAGAGTCATGCATGTCATTCAAGATTCTTTCTCGAGCACCTGGTGGATGGAGCCAACATTTTCTAAGATAGGTGATAGAAGGAAAGATGTGCTGTTTCTAGGGGAAAATGGGTAAACTCGAGGGAGATGTTTTCAACTAGTTTTTATGTTGAATAAATATAACCCAGGTGAAAAGGTACCTCATTTGAAATCCTCATTTTCCTTCCAAATTTCACCTAGAGTCTAACTCAAATTATCTTTATTTATTTTTAGTGCTGTTTCAGTGGTCCTCAGTGGATCTTCCCAGTCCCAGTTTGCCTGATCAATCCATCCTACACCAAGGTAGTCACTATGCTTTCCATGGTTTTGGCTTTGTTCAGTTTCTTTCCTGTCCTAGGAAGACCCTCTGCCTACTTACCTGTTAAAGCCAATTTACAAGGACACCGTCACCTTGAGTATGACCAATAGGCTCTCATATCTTGCCTTGATCATTATCACTTCTGCCACTTACAGACTCCTTGCTGCTGAACATATTGACCGTTCTCAACTTCTGTTTCCTCCTGTTAGTTGAATGGGTATAATAATAAAGACCTTGCTGTTTGTAAAGTGTACACTTAAAGTTGCCACAGTATTTGACCCTCAGCAGGTATCTAATCAAAGAGTACATCATGAGAAATCTTGAACTGGATGAAACACAAGCTGGAATCAAGATTGCCAGGAGAAATATCAATAACCTCAGATATGCAGATGACACCACCCTTATGGCAGAAAGCAAAGAAGAACTAAAGAGCCTCTGGATGAAAGTGAAAGAGGAAAGTGAAAAAGTTGGCTTAAAACTCAACATTCAGAAATCTAAGATCATGGCATCCGGTCCCATCACTTCATGGCAAATAGATGGGGAAACAATGGAAACAGTGACATACTTTATTTTTTTGGGCTCCAAAATCACTGCAGATGATGACTGCAGCCATGAAATTAAAAGACGGTTGCTCCTTGGAAGGAAAGTTATGACCAACCTAGACAACATATTAAAAAGCAGAGACATTATTTTGCTAACAAAGGTCTGTCCAGTCAAAGGTATGGTTTTTCCAGTAGTCATGTATGGTTGTGAGAGTTGGACTATAAAGAAATCTGAGCACCGAAGAATTGATGCTTTTGAACTGTGGTGTTGGAGAAGACTCTTGAGAGTCCCTTGGACTGCAAGGAGATCCAACCAGTCCATCCTAAAGGAAATCAGTCCTGAATATTCTTTGGAAGGACTGATGCTGAAGCTGAAACTCCAATACTTTGGCCACCTCATGCAAAGGCACTGACTCATTTGAAAAGACCCTCATGCTGGGAAAGATTGAAGGCAGGAGGAGAAGGGGACACCAGAGCATGAGATGGTTGGATGGCATCACCCACTCAATGGATATGACTTTGAGTAAACTCCAGGAGTTGGTGATGGACAGGGAGGCCTGGTGTGCTACAGTCCATGGGGTCGCAAGGAGTTGGACATGACTGAGCAGCTGAACTGAAGGATTACTAATGTTAAGTCTCCAAAACCTAATCTGTTGACATTGTAGTCACCTGTGTATGCATCTCATTCTATGAGATCAGGGGCATTTTCTCTGTGACCCACATAATAATTAATAACTAAGAAGCCTAATATAGGTATGCAGTATAGGGCATGAGAAAATGGCTATAGCATAGGGGTTGCTATGAAGAATAGAACTATTGTAGAAGACCAACTTACCTAGGCTGACGTACTTCCTACTGTGTGCTGTAAACTGTTGAGAAGTACACCCTTTTACCGAAAATTCTTCCAGCCTGAACTACAATGATTTTAAACATGTTCAACAGATCTGTTCTCCCCACAAGTAGTAATTTTGGTCATTATGCACAAATCAAAGATGCAATAGAGAACATTTTAAGTGGTATTGTACACGATGATTTCAAGAATGTGCTTTAATTTTTATTCAATATCATTTGATTAGCAATTTTGTTATTGTTTTAGCCTTGTGAATATTTATTCCAGCAAAAATGAGTACAATAGTTACTAATGAAAATATTGTCCACCTGTGTTCCCTGGTGTATAGATGGAACACTGGCCTTCTCCTTTTTCAGAGGAATTGCCAGTGGCCTTGGAATTGGAAGATGCCCAGACTGACCAACCTGTGGCTGGCACCTGGCTATGCTGAGTAGGAGGGAGGAGGGGCTATCTCCAAATTTTCTGTCCTAAAGGGGAACATCCTTGGCCTTAGATTTTTCTGTCCTAAAGGGGAGTATTCTTAGCCTCCTTCTGGTAATGAATAGGATGAAAGATCAGGATTCTGGTGATGGCTCTTAACTCTGGTTGTCTCATTCAGGCCAGTTTGGGCAACACTTGCGAATGGAAAGAGTTAAGCTTTGAGATCAGGCCTTTGGAGATCCCAATTCGGTTGCTACTGTTTTTCCCAATGTGACATTCTTTTATACGTTCTTTGAGCCAAAGTCGTTTTCTGTGTGTGTGAAGTTTTTAAGACAATTACCTGTGTGGGTTATGCAGCTGAGTCCCTATTCGCTCCTTGGAGATCTCGTTGAATATGTATTGCTCTTTCAGTTCCAAGGTCTTTGCAATTGTAAAACTCTTGCAGAATTTCTGTGTTGGATCTTTTCATGGTCCCATCTCCCTCCAGCTCCTGTGCTCATGGTTATTGCTGTTGTTTTACCCCATGTCCTTCGGAAAGTGAGACCCGAGCATCTGCCTGCCTCTGGAGGGTGAGCGTAGTAAATGTGGCGGTGTTGTAAGGGGATAATATATTTGTGGGCTTTTACCTGGACCTTTCTCCCCCCTCATGTCTCCCATTTCTGAATTGTCTTCTTGCTCCAGAATTGCCCTCAGGAGCTCCAAATCAAAGTTCTTCTGTTATACAGAATGTTTCATCTTTCCCTGGTGGCTCAGATGGTAAAGCATCTGCCTGCAATGCGGGAGACCTGGGTTCGATCCCTGGGTTGGGAAGATCCCCTGGAGAAGAAAATGGCACCCCACTCCAGTACTCTTGCCTGGAGAATCCCATGGATGGAGGAGCCTGGTAGGCTACAGTCCATGGGGTCGCGAAGAGTCAGACACGACTGAGCGACTTCACTTCACTTTACTTCTGGCTCTACTGTCACACTCACACATCTAAAATATTAAGGTTGTTTGCAGCACAAAGGCCCTTCTCTTTAATAGGATCCACCCCACTGAGAATGCCCTAGGGTTGTTCTGTGTATTCCTTTTTGGCTTTCCCTCCCTTCCCCCCATACTCATACATATATTTGTGCATGTACACACAGTCACACATGTAGACACACACAGGTATATCTCTTACAAGGATGCTGTATCTGTTGATTTGCTGTTTGCAGATATTTAAAAGAAGTTATGTATAGAAATTAGAGCTTCCCAGGTGGCACTTGTGGTCAAGAACCCACCTGCTGATTCAGGAAACTGAAGAGACTTGGGTTCAATCCCTGGATCAGGAAGATCTCCTGGAAGAGGGCATGGCAACCCATTCCAATATTCTTGCCTGGAGGATCCCATGGACAGAGCAGAATGGTGGCTACGTGGCCAGGGGATCACAAAGAGTCAGACACGACTGAGCGACTTAGCATGCACACATGTATATTCATGTGATGTGTGGCAAAACCAATACAATATTGTAAAGTAAAAAATAATAATAATAATAAATTAAAAGAAGAAAAAGACAGTGAAAAAGAAAAAAAAAAGAAATGAATCAGCACACTGCTTGGTGCACATTTATATTAGTCTTTCCTTTCCTTTGCTTTTAATAACCAAAGACTAGCTCTTCAAAGATGGCTTTGGCTGCAGTTGTCTGGACTCCAGGCACAGTGAGTCAGCAGGGCCTAGGTGGGTGGTGTGATCCAAGTGGCCTGGGAAATAAAGCACTTCTGTCCTTAGTCTTCTCCTCCCTGACCAGGTTCCCCACCCAACCCTGCACCCTGTTGCTCCAGGCTTTCTGAGAGCTCAGTGTAACTCATCCTTGTTATCTGCCTCAGGACTCTGGATGCCAAGGGCAGGAAAGTGTGATTGTTGGCAAAGCAGGCTGACAGAATGGTTAAGAATCAGGGTACACTCCAGGCAAGTGGGTGAAACAGACTACAGGGGCAAGAGTCAGTGAGGCGGGGCAGTGTTTATTTCTACCTTTTAATGGGAGAAGTAGCATTTTCAAAATATAGTGTATGTGAGTCACTCAGTGGAATCTGACTCTTGGCGATCCCATGGACTATAGCCTGCCAGGCTCCTCTGTCCATGGAGTTCTCCAGGCAAGAATACTGGAGTAGGCTGCCATTTCCTTTTTCAGGGGACCTTCCCACCCAGGGATCGAACTCAGATCTCCTGCATTGCAGGCGGATTCTTTATCGTCTGAGCCACCAGGAAAGTAAGAGCCAACGTGGAGGGGAAAACAAAAATGCAGGAAAAGATGCTGAAAGGAAAAAAAAAAAGCTCAGTCTCCTCCCTCCTTGGAAAAGGATTGATCTCTTCTTTTGCTGTGTGTACAGTTAGCCTTGTATTGGGATCAAATGAACCTGAACCTGGGCCTCTGATAACAGTGGTAAGGGTCATGTGCAACTCACTCGCCTGCAGATTAATATTGCCATTTAGCCATACAAAGGCGCTGCAGCCTGTCTGTCTGTCTTTCTGGCAACTTGATAATACTACTTAACTCTACCTTAGCTAATCCCAAAGGTCCTCTCCACCCCAAACTCTTCACTTACTCTCTGATTCTATACTTTTCTTACAGTTCTGTGGATGAAAATATCCATGGCTGTTTTGACTTTTTTTATGTAACTAACTTGAAATGCATTTTAGGTTTACTATTTTACACTCTCACATTTCTATTTTTTTATTATTATTTTAGACCAAGATATAAATGGGAAAAAAGTAAATTGAAGTATTACAAATATCTTAGTCCAGAAAAATAGAGGAAATGTAATTGGAAGAAGCATGAGGGGAGAACGTGTAAACATATTTCAAACGGAAACTATACTGTTCCACTGATAAGCAATTTCTGCTCTATTTGTGTAGAGACAATCAACATATTGTTTAGAGGCAAAGGATGATTTTTTTGGTCATATGAGAAGTTGATTTCGAAGAATAGTCGTGTTGTATCCTTCATAAATCCCTCATTTCTTTTGTCTTGATATAGAGATACATAGTAGAGATACATTTATAAGCTAATATTTTGGGAACTAAAGAAAGGAAAGTGGTGTAGCCAGAAGAGAGCAAGTTTTTTTTTTTTCAACTTTTTTTGATCATTCAAGTGTGACTTGCCTGTCGGCTGACATCACAAAAATCTAATTTCCATTTTACAACATAGTTGGGAGAGTAAAAGAATCCCAACTCTAAAAGGTTTGAGCATCAAGAAGGGTTTGTTGGCCTAATCTGGATTAGTCTGTGACTAATCTGGATTTCTGGAAAGGAACCTCCTGCTTACTGTTTGAATCCAATCTTATATTTTTGTCATGGTAATAATGAAGAAATGGTACGTACCTCTTATTGACATGAACAATTTTTTTGATAAAACTTTTATAGATAAGGAAACTATGTTGACATTTTCTGGTTTAGAATTTCATCAGTGAATTGAGGGATGGCTTAAGGAAAGATCGTTAGTCCAAAAGCCAGGATATTTCTCTGGTCCCATCCTACATAGCTTATAGCTCTACGATTATAGGAAATTCATCTAGTCACATTAGTAAAATAGAGATTTGTCTAGTAATCTCACAAGGCTTTCATGGGGATCCATTCAAAAGAAATAGTATGAAAAAAATGTGTTTATGAAAATATCATTGTGACTTTTGTAATCATTTTATTAGAACATACCAAATATATTAAATTAATATATGTTAAAAAGCTTAATAGAGTGCCATTAACTCACCACTGTTAAATATACATTTTAAATTGTAATTTGCTGAACAAACATAAGCAAATATGAGTATAGGAAATGGTGGTTGGGAAAGATGTTCTAGACTAGATGTTTTATTAAAAAAGGATCAACTATGAATAGGCTTGAATAACGAACTGAATTAATGTAACCTTTGGTGGATAAGTATAATGTTGAGGTTTAACGAATCAATACATGAATGCCCATAACTCTCTGTGTGTCAAGCTGTCTGTGATATACAGTTATGGGCATTCAAATACTGCAAGGCAGATATGAACTAAGAGTGTGCCCCACAAATGCATGAAGTCTGGAATGTGTTAACCTGAAGACTGGCCCGCAGTCTCCACCTGGAGTTTAGACATCCCCATTAGCAGGATATTATCCTTTCCTGAATGTTTGTAGAATAGTGAATTTGGGGAATGAAAGATCATGTATGTCTCTGCTATAAATGGAAAAACAGTTATGTATTTCCCATCTTAATCAAAAACTCCAACCAGGGTCCTTAGTTTGACTAAAATAACTCTTAAATGGACATATAACAATCTGCCGAGTATTCATGCAAACATAAAGAATTGAACACACTGATTGGACACACTGTTCCATTACTGAACAGTGAACTTATTGACACTTTTGTATGCAGAAACTGAGCAATATTGCATACAAATTAAAGTTTCACCTCATAACAGTCACCTATCTTAATGTACTTGATCATCATGGTTTTTCCTTCTGGAATATTGGATTTTCTAGACCTTTTAGACTCACTGACTTTCTTCAAAGGCATTTCTACTTCCTTAGGAAACATATTCACTTTAAAAGTCTGAAGGTAATTGATAGTGATAATGAGAAATCCATTTAAAAAGCACAAGTAGGAGATGCTCGTTATTAGAG
Organism: Oryx dammah; assembly: GCF_014754425.2. Lineage (NCBI taxonomy): Eukaryota > Metazoa > Chordata > Mammalia > Artiodactyla > Bovidae > Oryx > Oryx dammah. The sequence continues at coordinate 23,075,896 of NW_024070190.1, read as the reverse complement.
AAACAGCTCATAGCGGCGGCAACACTCTGCTTCCTCTCACCAGGTCTGACATGAAGTTAAGCCTTTTCACTGATGTGTAAATAGATTGGATAGTAGGATTTAGATATGGCAGTGACTTTGGGGTAAAAATTATCGCACATCTTTGTAGCACACATTTGTAAAGTGAGAGTGTAGGGAGAGAGAGATCCCTGCTTTGTGTCCATTTCTATTATCTGCCATGGTATATGACATAGTAAGTCTGTTCATTATGTTGGATGCCATACTTCCTGGCAGGCTTCCCAGATGGTGCTAGAGGTACAGAACCTACCTGCCAATGCAGGAGATGGGAGAGGCATGGATTTGACCCCTGCATCAGGAAGATCCCTTGGAGAAGGGCATGGCAGTCCACTCCAGTACTCTTGCCTGGACAGTCCCATGGACAGAGGCGTCTGGCAGGCTACGGTCCATAGGGTCATAAAAAGTTGGACATGACTGAAGCAACTTAGGGTATGTACACATACTCCTTGGCACATAGTATGTGTTCAATAAATATTTGTTGAATTAGTGACAGAAAGAAGTAGACCATAGACCTGTGTGTGTAGAGGTTCTCTTTAAAGAGTTATCTTGATAAAGGCAAACCTTTTTTAATAATTACAGATGCTAAAGAAAGTGTGAGATGGTATTTTCTTTCTCTAAATGTATCCTTAGTTAGAGAGGAGGGGATTTTCAGGAAGTTTGCTAAACTGCTTCATTCCTCAGGTGGATTTGAGATGCCATGACCAGAAAGCTTTATTCCTAGCTCTAAAGTCTCCGATTATTTGGGCAAGAATTTCCTTATTCCAGCTCTTTCTGTAATTAAAAATTATAAATTAGGTTGCTGCCTAACTTATTTTCTCCCATCAAAAGAGAATTCACAATTCAATTTACAGATTACTCAGAAATATGTTTTGCATTGCTTTGGTCATTTTTGTTGTTAACCTTTTTATGTTTTTAAAAAATCTCTCATTTTTATAGTATGATGATTAGAAGTGAATCTGAACTAAAGTGCATTTTCATTCTTTAAACATGCCTTCCATAGTTAATACAGGTGTTTTTCAAATGTGATTTTGGATTTCATATATTTTACTCAAATATATGTAAAGAATATATATAAAGAAGAAAGAATAACTGCCACATGAAACAAAGTTGTCCATTTATCTTGCCTATATTCCTCATATAAGGGTATGTTTATGATTTACCTAACAAAGAATAAAAATATATAAACATACATGTGTTGTGAATATTCATCTTTATTATATATGCATATATAAAGAATATGACTGCAAATTTTATTTCTCTCCTACCTTTTAATTAATTTTTAACTTGAAAATTAAAAATAGCAAGTATAATAAATGTGAAAACAGTGGAGAATTTCTCCTTCATTTTGATACAAGGCTGCACAGTGCCTCCTGAAAATTTGAAGCTAGTGGAATTGTTTCCATTTTAGTTATCTAGGAAAATTCATTCTTGAAGATAATTATTGTAACTCAGGTTTTAGCACACTAGAGAATAGGTTTTAATCTTATTTTATTTTAAATTTATTTACTTTGTGTTAATTACTTTTTTCTGTTTTAATAAATATCCTCGTCTTATTTTTTTATGGCATTTTTGTTTCTGTTCTAATAGCTGCGCTCTGGCTAACTGTGTCGTAGGTTTGGCATTGTGTTGTTCAGAGAAGCAGCACCAGATCAGAACTGTTAGACTCCAAGCAGTCATTTTTTAACACAGAGTGGTGCAAGAGAGCTATTCAAGAAACTGCATTATTATCTTAATGCTGCCGAAGTAAACTTTGTGTCATTTCTGTTGAATAGCACTTTGTCAGTTTCACTTGACATATGGCATGGTCCTCAGGGATATAGGTCTTGCTATGCAATCTAAAGGGAAATCAGTTGTGTAATTTCTATATCTGTAGGATTTGTGTGAATATTTATCATAAAAACAGAATAGTTATATTCCTCTTTCCCCTTCAGATTTACATTATTTCCACTCCCCTAAATGGCTTTTAAGGAATGATCCTCTTGGAGCAGGGTGCAACTGATACATATTTCATGAATAAAAGAATGCTTGAATGGGTGAGTGTAGACAGTAGTATTCCAGTTTGTAAATACTAAGATTTCAGGACTAATTTAATGAAGAGGAAACCATTCTTCCTTTTTATAGCTTTGAGGTAATGACAGCAACAACTAATCCTCCTGTAGAGTGTAACTGTTTACAACGCCGTTTAACAATTAGTGTTTAATGTCTCACTTGGTGTCTAGCACCAGTAGGAATACAGAAGATACAACATGTGTGATTCGTCAGTTACTGACGTCAGTGGCATGCATACAGATTTTTTAAATGTGTAAAACAAGGTCATCAATGTGCAGTTTAATCAAAACTCATTCGTTCCCTGTTTCCTTCATTGATTCAGTAAAATTTATCTAGTCCTGTACTAGGTGGCTGGCTCTGAGTTAGGCACTGATGTGCAAAATGTTGTCCTCTGCCGTCAAGAAGTTTACAACTTAGTGAAGAAAAAAATGTGCTGATCACCCAAACTCACAAATACATGCATAACGTTGCTTGTCTGAGCTGTGGGAGCATATAAAGAGGGATTTTTCAATGAAGGTGTCCCTGGGGTAATAATAATAAATGGAATTGAAATGTATATGATGAAGATAAATTGCTTAGATGAAAAGGTGACACCAGGAGGAACAGACAGGGAAAGGTGAGTGTTCTATTAATTCCAGAAGGACAGTGGTAAGAAATGAGGCAGATGACATAGCCAAGCTGGGTCATGCTGGGCCTTTCATTCAACTCAGACATTCTGGTCTTTGTCCTCAGACCGTGAAGTATGAAAGGAAATAATCAGATCTGTGTATTTAAAAATCATGCTTGAAGCTATAAAAATATAATAACATTGAGTGCTGTTTTCAGTAAATCACAATGTGATCTTCTTATAAATATTTAAAATAAGTTGACTGACCAAACAAGAAGTATATTTGAGTAACAGTGTGTCCATAGAAGAGTTTAACTGAATTAGGGTTTTGAACATTATAAGTAGATACACAAATTGCTTCAGACAGTTTATGATCCTGGGATGGTATTTTCTGTGCCCAAAGAGAAACCCATTCCTCTTGTTACTGTCTTCAGGACCACAGAGCATGTTATCAAATAGCAGTTTAGATGGCTATGTTACCAGGGTACAGCTGTATTCGGTAGGGGTCAGGCTGCATTAGAGTTATTTAGAAACTTGACTTCAGCTAACCTTGGCAGAATAACTGGACCTCAGAGAACAGAGTGTCTGGACAATCCAAAAACATGAAAACAGGCAAAGCAGGACAAACTGAAATGACAGGTGATGATTGTCAAGACTTGTGAGGTGGTACCTGGTTTCTGTGCCAAGAACTTTCCTCACTTGAAGCCTTCCTTTGGAACAGTCCTGAATGGTAGCTGTGATCTTATCTGCCTATATCTTGATTTTTGCTGGACAACTCATTGAATGGCCCTGAATTGATCCTCCTGCAGTCGCTTATTACCTGAGAGAAACACAGGGATGAATGTTGAGTGGAGAAGCACAATTCAGCATTGTCCATCTCTCACCCCACTCCAGTAATCTTACAACAAGGACTTCATACTGCTGTCTCATCCTAGACCACCATCTATCAAATAAGTATCTCCACTGGGAAGCAGGCTGGGTTTCCTTTTGGAGTAAAGAGATTAGTAAACTAAGGCAGAGTTGTCAAATTGAAAAGCACTGTTTAGGCAAGTGGAAGTTCTGCTACTGTGAATCTGCTTCTTCCGGGAACTTGTCAGATATGCCCCTAGGAAGGTTACTACACTTCTGCTGTTATGATTGGTGAGGCAGTAGGCATGCGTGAGCATATTTAACTTAGCAACAGCCATATGAGATGTCTTTCTCTCATACATAAACATATATATATGTGTGTGTGTATACATATGTATGTATGTGTACACACATATATATGTATACACACAGACACTGTATATATGGGTTTCCCTGGTGGCTCAATGGTAAAAAATCCACCTGCCATTCAGGAGACTTGGGTTTGATCCCTGGGTTGGGAAGATCCCATGGAGAGAGAAATGGCAACCCACTCCAGTGTTCTTGCCTGTGAAGTCTGCCAGACAGAGGACCTGGTGGGCTACATCCGTGGGGTTGCAAAAGAGTTGGACATGACTTAGTGACTAAACAACATACACTACGTATTCTGTAGAGAGATTATACATGCATCATATATATCCATCCATAATATATCCATAATATAGATCCTCATTTACATTAAATGAAAAGAAAAGGCATTAGAGAATTTAGTACTTAAGTATTAGGTTATGTATTGATAGATCATAGGGGAAGGATTCAGATCTACTTCTGCTGACTCTAAGTCAAGATCTATCTCAGTTCATGTGCTTCACTCATTTAAAACTGGATTTACATCTGTATTTATTTTTGAAGAGGGCTTTGTGAAACAAGAAGCTTCCCGGGTGGTACAGTGGTAAAGAATCTGCCTGCCAACACAGGAGACACAACACCCTCAGTTTTGATCCCTGGGTTGGGAAGATCTCCTGGAGAAGGAAATAGCAATCCACTTCAGCATTCTTGCCTGGAGAATCCCATGGGCAGAGGAACCTGACGGGCTATAGACCATGGGGTCACGAAGAGTTGGACACCACTGAGCACAGCACAGCACAGATATGATAATAAAGAATGAAGACTGGATTGTAGAAAACTTATAAGCATGTAAAAAAATCATCTAGGAGTGATACAAAATTTCATATTGAGAAAAATTTTAGAAACTGCTATAGTGAATAACTTGATACAAATTAATGATAAAAATAGAAAGATTAATATAACTTGTTTGTCAAAAGAAATAGAAACTTCCACTGTCTTTTTCCAGCGCAGTGTTGGCACAGTTGAAAGAAGGAATTCTCCTTTCTTATTACTAATAGTCTGTCAATATCAGGGAAAGTCATGTGGTAGTGCAAAGATGTTCCTACTGAATGAATATATTTGATTAAACACCATCTGGAAAGATCCTCATTATCCGAGAAAATAATGAATCTTAGATCTTACTCACGCTTCACATGTGTCAAGAAATATGTTGGTCAAATCAAGACGAAAGTAGATGGGTTGAATTGAAGTCTGACTTAAAACAGCTGCTTTCAAATCTGTCCTGCTATGCAAGAAAGTTTGACTGATGGAACCCACAGCTGTGTCTCTCTTTGCTCCACAGCAAGACTTCTTTCCTCTGAAGTTGGTTCCTTTACATTTGTAAAGGACTTTTATGGATACTAGGAGGGAAATTAGCCATTTTAAAACACATATGAAAAAGGAGGCTAATATTTTCAAGGAAGAAGAGAGGGAAAGAGAAGGCTTAAGTTAAATTTAGAAAAAAGTTAATAAAAACCTGAAGATGAGTGGATTTTATCTTTCCTTGAGATGATGAGTTCTTTCAAATCATTGGTATAAATTGAAAACCTATAGTCAAAAAAAATGGATCAGCTTAGTGAAACAAACATTTAAAATATCATTATGTCAAATGAAGATAATAAATACAATAAAACAACAAACTGGAAAAATAATGGAAACATTTTAAAGAAAGTGTAAATATGTTTGATAAATAAAAACAATAAAAAAATAATATGACTGAGCAGATCACAAAATAAGAAGTAAAAACTGCCAAGAAACAACAAATGAAATACATTTCAAACTAACATGCCTTCAAAGCCAAGCAGATTGAAACAATATGCTTACCTGTTAGATTAGTATCATTTTACAAGGTAAAATTCATTGTTTAAGGAGCTAAATCTTCAGCAGTTTTCCTTCTTGGCTGTTTGGCAATATGTATCAAGTCATTAAAATGTATGTACTTACTAGTCACATACCTTTGGGAATTTATTCTAAGGAAATTGTAAGATATGTATGCTGTGATTTTTGTATGCACATTTTTTATGCAGAATTATTTGTAACAGTGGAATATTTTAAGTAAACGAAGTACCCAATAAAGGGGGGTTGGTTACTAAAATTTTGCACTCTGTCCCTATAGTACTCTGTAATCCTACCTTGTATTTTCAAAAGTTTTATATTCATTATTCTCATTCATTTATTCAATAACTAAGTACCCATTGAATTCTTTACTGTTGTGTGTGGTACCCTTCAAGACATTGAGGATCAAACAGTGAACAAAGCAGAAAAAAATTCTTTCCATACTGTAGAAACAAATGATTAAGCAAAGCAGCAGCAAATAAGTAAGGCATGTTATGTGATAGATGGCTATAAGTGCTATTAAAAATAGTGAACATGTGTGCGGATAATGATGGAAGAGGAAATGATGTGCTCTTAAACTGTTAAGGGAAGGCTTCAAAGATAAAGTGACAAGTGATTTAGAACTTACCTGGAGAGGGATGGAGAGAAGAGCGTTCTAGACAGAGAGAGGAGCAAGATGAGAGCCTTTAGGGAAGAGCATGTCTGATGTTGCATCCTGCCACTGTCACTGAGTAGAGAGAGGCAAAGGCAGAAGAGTGGAAGACAGTGAGAATGCAGGGAGCCTCAGAGGCAATCATGAGGATGCGAGCTTTTTACCCAGAGAGGGATGGGAAGCCATTGGAAGCCATGATCAAGAGAAAACATGAAACGTGAAAAATGCTTCTACATGAATCATGAAAAATGAAATGGAGTTGCCTTTGGGATAATTGCTTGTTTAGCATTTTTCTTCTCTGGGATAGAAGGAGGGATCATAGCCAAATGGCCTCTTCAGTGACCAGTATAGAACAGGAGCTTTGGATCTACTGACTGATTAAATCAACGTTGCCCATACAAGCTAAAATGGAGTGCGGATAGCAAGAGAAAACTTATTTTCATATATATTTAATTTGGGGAAAATGCTTATAGGATGCTTGCTGAAATAAAATATTCAGCTCTGCTCATACAGAATGCTCCAAATTTGGCGAAGAGTGTGTGGGTATCTACAGTTTGAAAAGTTGATGAAAATGCATACACATAAATTTTAGTTGTGGTTTTCTCTTGATGTTAGGCTTGTAGATGGCATGTTTATTTTACTTTAGGATTTTATGGCCTTTCTACTGTGTCTATGATAAATACATCATTTATAAAATTCAAAAGAAGGACAAAGATAAAGGAAGTGATCTTTTTTCTTCCAACTTGACTAAAACCAGAAGAAGGTATGTAGAATTGACAATGGAGAATACAGTACCACTACTTCTTAAGATAAATCCTGGAGCATTTTACCTGGAAATATTAGAAAATTTTCCCTTGACAGCCAGGTAATGACAAAGCAATGAAGGGTTCCTTTCATTTGTTCACATTCATAGGGCTGTCAGGATATTAATCAGGGTATAGAAATACAACATCTGTCACAAAATCTGTGAGATGCGCTTGCTGACTTATGTATGGTGTTATTTTGAACATTCTCTTTATAAAATATTTTACCTTTTGTCCATTATTAGCTTTTCAAAAAGATAGCTGTGCCAGTAACCTACCTTTTTGTTTCATTTAACACTATGTCTTGAGCTCTTTCTCTACGAGATCATACAGGTCTACCTCGATCTTTTTTTGTGTGTTTATACCATTTATATTATGTAAGATGGATACACTGTAGTTTGTCTGGTGACTCCCCTGTGGATGGACATATAAGTTTATCTTCATTTTCCACTATGAATGTTAATGCCTTAGTGGATATCAGAGGATGCACCTCTTTTTGTGCTTTTGTAATTTCTTTAGAATAATTTCTTCATATTGGACTTACCAAGTGAAAGGTTGTGTGTATTTTAAATTCATTCATTCATGAATCAAAAACATTTGCTCCTGTGTCAGGCATAGTCCTAGGATTAGAGATATAGTCCTGAGCAAAATAAACAAAATTCCTGTAACTTAGCAGTTTCCATGACAGTGGCAAAGACAGACAACCAGCAAGTAAATAAGGGTGTATGAGTGAGAAAGTATGCGTATAAAATATGAAGAAAAGTTACAGCAGCATAATATCAAGTAGTGATCAGTGCTCTGAAGAAAATAGAAAGAGTTTGGGTGTGGAGAGTGACAGGAGTGGTATCAGAGTTAAGGTAAACGGTTAAAAAAAAAAAGGAGGAGAAAAGGAACATTTAAAGGAGAGCAGGAAATGGGCAAAAGGACTGAAGCCAGTGGGAATTTGTGGAAAATTCAGATAACAGAATTGGAATTTCTGGGGGTGAGGTGTTCTACGTTATAGTCCATGAGACAGAAGCATCCTGGCAGTGTTTGCGGAAGGACAGAAAGGTGAGTGTGACTGGGGTAGAATGCACAGAAGAGGTTTATGGGGTGCTGGTGGAGAGGTGACTGGAGGCTGATAGGAGATACAGTAGAGAAGAAGGTAGACTAGTAAGGATTTGGGGTTTTATTGTTGAAGTGATGGTAATCCAGTATGTCGTTTTGAGCAGATAAATGACATGATTTAATTTATATTTAAAATATGAATATGGTTGCTTTTAAAAAATAAACATCAGGGCAACAATACTAGACTCTGGAATCACTGTGGAGAATCAACTATAATAGTAGGCTAGAAAGGGGTGATGAGACACTGGGGTAGTTGTTCTAGAAACATAGTGAGAAGGAGTCAGATTGGATTGATATTTGAGGGTGGAAAGAATGAAGGGTTTGCCAGATGATTGGATTTGGTATGTGAGAGCAAAAGAGAAATCAAGGATGATTTAAAGTGTTGATTGATTCAGCTGAATTCTTTTCCAGTGTGACTTTTCCAAGCCATGCTTCTGGTGGCCATATGTAAGATTTCCCCAAATCCTCAAAAGCAGTGTGTTTTGTTAACTTTGTACTGGGCCTTATGCTTGGCATGGAGTTGCATTTGATATTATCTCTTAATGAATGAGTTTAAATGTTACCTTTGTGATGCTTACCAATTTAAGTTCTTTGTTGCTTTAATTTGCATCAATTGAACTTCAAGTTCTTTTCATATATCAGAAATTTGCATTTTTTCATGAATTGCCTTTTCTTAAACTTTGTTCCCAGGGGTATTGAATTGTTTTCTTATTCTTATGAATATGTGGAAGTTTTTATATTTTCTAGATATTATTTCTTTGTTATATATCATATATGTGGCAGTAAGTGGTCTTTGTTTAAACTTTTTCTTTTGTTTTTGATTGTACCAAAGTTTTAGATTGACTAGCCTAAAGGTTTATACATTTCGAGTTTTCTTCCCTTTTGGGGGAAGTCAAAAGACTTTAAATACATTTTATTATTCTCACTACTATGGATCCTAGTGGGCTGCAGTCCATAGGGTTGCAACTAAAGTGACTTAGCATACACATTTACCCACATAAATAGGTTTACCTATAGAAAACTGAAGGTTTAACATGTTTAAGAGATTTATGTAAGGATAAACAACAAATTCCCTGAATTTTACCAGTATATTCTTTCCACTAAATAACTGACTGCATCTCCAGATATGCTTCATCCTGTAATGTGAAACACACACACACACACACACACACAGTATAGCACAGGGAGAATGGAGGTATAGTACATGAAGCATGACTGTAATTTTATATAAGATTAAAAACTACCATATAGATAGAGGTATGGGTGATTTTCTTCTTTGTACTTTCTATAATTTGCGTTCATACACTATGAGTGTTTTCTCTGTGTGTTTGTGTGTCTGGGTATGTGTGTGTGTAGTAAGACATTAAAGTGTCCCTAATTAAGAAGAAAATGACAATTGTATGGAGTAATACCTTGCCAGCTGGAATGCTCCCTTAAGAAAATATGAAATGAAAGGATGTCCCTACCTGAGCAGAAGAGCAGAATTAGGTTGTATACTTTGGAATTTTCAAGGAAGGTTGAAAATTCTGAAAATCAGAATGAAATGAGAGGGAAAATGAAAGGTAATCATGTGAGATAATGAACATTTAAAGGAGGGCGGGGAATTGACAAAAGGAGGAGGCAGAGGGCTTCCCCGGTAGCTCAGCTGGTAAAGGATCTGCCTGCAATGTGGGAGTCCTGGGTTTGCTTCCTGAGTTGGGGAGATCCCCTGGAGGAGGGTGGCAACTCACTCCAGTGTTCTTGTTTGGAGAATCCCCAGACAGAAGAGCCTGGTGGGCTAGTCCATGGGGTTGCAAAGAGTCAGACACAACTGAGTGACTAAGCACAGCACAGCAGCACAGAGGGCGAATGGAGGGAATCCTCAGTAAAGTGATAGGGATGAGTAACACACTGTATCAAACTGAAGCTAGATAAGAATGTGTATTTCCTGGACCATGGTACACTGGAGATGGAGTTTATCTTGGGGTGAATCTATTCTGAGTGGCAATCTACGACATACATTCTACCACTTAATTCCACCCTGAGGTCAGAGGATAGACATCACTAATCAAAGTGCTCTTCCCCCTTCTCATTAAGTCTTCATAGCCCAGTTCTTAAGTAAAATCTGCCAGACTTGATGCTTAAAGATGAACTGAGTCCCATACTATTGTAGTCCAGCCCTCTCGTTTTGAAGATGACTAAACCAGAGAAATATCTTGACCGAGATCACCCAGCTTTGGTTGTATCTACTTTCCTAAGGCATATTTTACTGTGATTCTTTAACTTTTCATGAGCCATTTGACTTCTCCTTGGATGATTACTTTGTGAAACAGTTGAAGGAGTATTTGTGGGAAGATGCAGGGATAAACCTGCACTGAGCTATCTCTAGGACCACTGGGCTTGGATATCCTTGATCACCTTGTCCGGTAAAAGGCACATTGATACTTGACTTACCTGATGGGTGGTGACAGGGATATGAATTCCCCTTATATTTTTGATCTGTGCTTATATGGTTCTTATGACACGTCACTTGTTGCTGTTGTTTAATTGCTCAGTTGTGTCTAACTCTTTGTGACCCCACGGACTCTAGCCCACCAGGCTCCTCTGTCCATGGGATTTTCTGGGCAAGAACACTGGAGTGGTTTGCCATTTCCTTGGAAGGGATCTTCCATCCCTTCCAAGGGATCTTCCTGACCCAAGGATCAAACCTGTGTCCCCTGCATTGGCAAGTGGATTCTTTAGCTCTGAGCCACAGGAAAGCCCTAAAGATAATAAAATTTTGGCAAAGTAGTAGCAAATAACAGAACCATTTAGAAAGCAAAACCTGAAAAATCATCATTTATTGAGTCAAAATTGATGTATGATTTTAGAAACAGAGAGACACATACCAGTCAGCTTTTCTCTTCTACGATAAAATTAAACTCTACATTTATTAGTTGTATAGAAAATAGAGCTCTTCGTGCATTAGTTTTTTGAGATTCAAGCAAAATAAATCATCAGCTCTCTTTGACATTTAATTCATCTCAATTTCATTATATGTTTGAATTATGTTATTAATTATCCTTAATTACATTCATTTTAAATGGTGGAATTTCCATTTCTAAGTGCTTATTTCATAATTCCTGGAAGATTTATAAATTCTGCTCAATTTAACAAATATTTATTAAGGTGATTTTATGCAAAGTATGATTTTAGATGTTTTAGGTAACCACTGATTTCATATCCCTTGGAAAAATTAAACATACATCCATCTCCTGTAACTGTTTATTACTACCATTAGAGCTTTAGGCTTGGTTTTTACATTCTGGAAGACAATAGCAGGTGTGGGGATAGGAGAAGGATTTTTCCTATATTTGAAAGAAGGAATTTCACCACTTCCTGAGAATGAGCAAACATACTGGAGTTTAAAGAATCCCATAAATATCTTTATTTAGGGAGCACTGGATGATGGATAAAGGATTTTATTCCCAACATAACTTTTTTATTAGATGTCATAATGGATTTTACATGCTTTTGTTTATCATGATCATGCATTTTGAATGAAAAGAAAATATTAGAAATGACCCAGTGGAAGGATTTACTCAAGTTCTTCTATGAAGTGTGGCATCTAGTGGCCTGTCTCCTGCCAAGCAGTGAGGGTAGAGTGCTAGGGATGAGTGGAGGCATGAAGGGATTTGAGTTTCTGTAAACAGCTTATCTCTGTCCCTTCTCTTCCCATCTCTCTCTCTGAACCTACCCTTTGAGAGATTCTAGCAATATCCAATGGGACCCATGGGATATGGCATGGATGTTAAGACCATTACTGGCAACTGACCCATATACTGCTTGTGTTTTACTTTACAAATACAAAAAATGTATTTCTTACTTATTGGTTTTTATTATAGTTTCCTATTATTGATGTGGGGATAGAATATGGGCTTTATTCCTTGCTTTTATTAATATTTCTAGGCCTGATTGATGAATGACAATGACCCACAGCCCTTTGAAACCAAATGAGCAACTGGTGTGATATTTTCCCCCTTCTTTTCAGTTTACACCTTTTATTGTATGAAAAGAAACCAAAAAATTCAGTGAATGCCCCTAACACACAAGTCATAGAACTTGAATGTTATATTCTCACCACCCACAGGGTCTCTCATTTTCTTAATTATCTGGACATTCAGAGCTGTCTGGAGACTATTGACACAAACCTGCCTTAGCTAGATTCAAAGTAAGCTAACCAGCCCTCAGTTCAAAACAGCAGTAGCCCAAGCTGACTTCACAGGGTATTGACTCAAGATTTACTATGTCTGATAATTAAATACAGAAGAGGTTACAACTGTGAAAGAGACTAAGCAGTTTTCCATTTTTCCTCAGAGTTGAAATTGCTTGTCTAGTGAAAATGAAAAACAAGAAGAAGGTCTGTCATCAAAGCGATGACCAATGATTTCCTCCAAAGGCATAATACTTCTGTAAATGCTAAAAGTTTTAATGTGAGATAAAAAGTATTTTATAGTAAATAAAACAAATGCTGTCCAGTGGTATGCCAATTATAAGCACTTTGCAGGAACTGAGAATCCCACACACTTCCTGTACTAGCCGTAGATGGGTGATTAGTTTGAAAGGTGAAAGGATGATATCTTTTCCCTTTAGTCGTTCCTTTCCCTGTGTCCTGGTACCTAAACTGTGCCAGATAGCAATCTGCCAGATAGCAGACTCTCTTTACCATGTCTACCTCAAAAATCACTACACGTAGCATGTCTATGCCCAGCTGTCCTGAAGAAGACCCCTGACCTTCAATAAATGAATCATGAATATGCTTTTCCTAACAAAAACCAAGCATGGGTCCAGGCCTTTGGAGGCACTTGGATGTGTTGGCAGCATGGTTTCTTCTGGATATGGTCTTAGTCTGGGTGCACTAGAAACATCATTTACTCAAGTGAGGGTCTTACTGCTTTGAGCTTGGCTGAGTTCACTTGTTAAAATGGCAACAACTAAACAATCCTATTTAGATTTGGTTTCTGATGTAGGGACTTCCCTGGTGGCTCAGACGGTAAAACATCTGCCTACAGTGCAGGAGACCTGGGTTCAATCTCTGGGTCAGGAGGATCTCCTGGAGAAGGAAATGGAACCCACTCCAGTATTATTGCCTGGAAAATCCCATGGATGGAGGAGCCTGGTAGGCTACAGTCCATGGGGTCACAAAGAGTTGGACATGACTGAGCGACTTCACTTTCTGATGTATAACACAAAAATCTCCTTTGTTAGTCTCAAATATGTCTTGTTCCATGTAATTCTTAGATTGGATCCTCTGTTTAAAATGCTTAACAGAAAATTTGCTTAGCCACTTTAGCAAAATGAGAACTGCTTGATTTTCTCTCCTGTTTGTTGTCAGAAAAACATCTCAGTAGTCTGGATTGTTGTGGTTCAGTCAGTAAGTTGTGTCCACCTCCTTATGACCCTGTGGATTGCAACACGCCACAATGCCCTGTCCTCTACTATCTCCCAGAGTTAACTCAGATTCATGTCTATTGAGTTGGTGATGCTGTCTAACCATCTCATCCCCTGCTGCCCTCTTCTCCTTTTGCTTTCAGTCTTTCTTAGCATCACGGTCTTTTCCAGTGAATCGACTCCGCTTCAGGTGACCAAAGTGTTGGAGTTTCAGTTTTAGCAACAGTCCTTCCAAGGAATATTCAAGGTTGATTTCCTTTAGGATCTACTGGGTTGATCTCCTTGCTGTCCAAGGGACTCTCAAGAGTCTTCTCCAGCACTACAATTCAAAAGCATTAATTCTTCAGCACTCAGCCTTCTTTATGGACCAACTCTCACATCTCCAGTCTAGATTACAGTGTTGTAAAATTAAGGGATTTGAAACATCTCAAAAAACATGGAGCATAGCTCCAGTTTGGCTCAGTTCATTTCAGTCGCTCAGTCATATCTGACTCCTCATGACGCTGTGGACCGCAACATGCCAGGCCTCCCTGTCCATCACCAACTCCCAGAGTTTATTCAAACTCATGTCCATTGAGTTGGTGATGCCATCAAACCATCTCACTCTCTGTCATCCCCTTCTCCTCCCACCTTCAATCTTTCCCAACATCAGGGTCTTTTCAAATGAGTCAGCTCTTCACATCATGTGGCCAAAGTATTGGAGTTTCAGCTTCAACATCAATCCTTCTAATGAATATTCAGGACTGATTTCCTTTAGGATTGCTTGGTTGGATCTCCTTGCAGTCCAAGGGACTCTCAAGAGTCTTCTCCAACACCACAGTTCAAAAGCATCAGTTCTTCAGTGCTCAGCTTTCCTTATAGTCCAACTCTCACATCCATACATGACTACTGGAGAAACCATAGCCTTGACTAGATGGACCTTTGTTGACACAGTAATGTCCCTGCTTTTTAATATATTGTCTAGGTTGGTCATAACTTTCCTTCCAAGGAGTAAGCATCTTTTGATTTCATGGCTACAGTCTGCTGGGAGCCAGTATGAGGAATCCCGCCCATGGCAAAGGTCATGAGGAAGGAAGTCCGACAAAATGCAAAGGCGTGATCCAGCTTCAGGGGTTCCCCTTGGGTTTTCCTGAACATCTACCCCCCAAAACCAGAGTTGGCCTGATTTTATTGTATTGTGCTTTCCACTCTTCTGATATTCTCTGGAAAAATGTTAACTCATGGCTTCAGTCTCCTGCATATGAAAGGAATGTTTCAGCTCAAACCCCTCTGATGGCTCTCTAACTTGCCTGACAGGTTCCCCTGGATTTTTACAATTTGTGAATTGCTTACAGCCCCCCAACTGCAAGAGGCACAAAGCTTAAAGCATCTGAAAGATACAGAGCTTTTTCTAAAAAGCTAAGAATTATATTGGTGATGGGTTTCAGTATTGACTCAATGACTGCTGCCAGGCCTCCATATTCTTTATCTTTTAGGCGCCTGAAAGATATTAATCAGTGTAATTGGGATATAGGAATATAGTAGTTTAGATGTTAGAAACACTAGACTTTTGAGTTAATTACTTTTCTTTGTTATATATCACTGCACTCCTCTTGCGTCCTTGCTATGTAAGAATGTAACTTTATTTAGTGCTTTCTGAGAGTGGCACCAGACTTTGGGAAGAACAACACTTTTAAGACAAATGAGTCTTCTGGTTGACAAACCCTTATCAGAAAAGGGCCGTAGAATGTTAATTGGCCTTCTGGCCAGAAGATGATGTAAATCACCTAAGACTTGTGTATACAACTAGGTATGCAGAGAGAAAGCCTGGTCTCGATAAGAGTCAGGGCTGCTGATGCTGCATGATTTTATATTATCCATTGATCCCTATGTACAAAAAAAAAAGGTATAAAGGGCCTTTCTGGACAATAGAGGATGGGCCAGTCACTGGACTGGTTTCCCCCGTGTCCTCTTTACTCTATTTTCTGGCTGAATTCCCATCTGGGGTGTGGAGGCTCGCCATGTCTACTTACTTGCCCCAGCTTCTAAGATCCACGAGAGAGGGAGCCCAAGGTGGTGCACCCCCCGCTATTCAAGAGGACGCCGGTGGCCTAACGTAGATGGTGCAAACTTCTTGTCCTGAAGTTTTATTGGCTTTCCCCGTAAACCAAGTTATTTAGCATCTTTTCTCCACTAAATTTCCTACTATACTATTTCTTCTTAATTTCTTTTATATTTCTAAATAAATAAGTTTTCCTTGCCTACGCCGTCTCCCCTTCGAATTCCCTGGATCCACCGGGGCAGGACCCCAGCAACAATCACCATCTGCAGTGATTTTGGAGCCCCTCAAATAAAGTCTGCCACTGTTTCCACTGTTTCCCCATCTATTTCCATGAAGTGATGGGACCAGATGCCATGATCTTAGATTTCTGAGTGTTGAGCTTTAAGTCAACTTTTTCACTCTCCTCTTTCACTTTGATCCAGAGGCTCTTTAGTTCTTCTTCACTTTCTGACATAAGGGTGGTGTCACCTGCATATCTGAGTTTATTGACATTTCTCTCAGCTGTCTTTATTCCAGGTTGTGCTTCTTCCAGCCCAGCGTTTCTCATGATGTACTCTGCATAGAAGTTAAATAAGCAGGGTGACAATATACAGCCTTGACGTACTCCTTTTCCTATTTGGAACCAGTCTGTTGTTCCATGTCCAGTTCTCACTGTTGCTTCCTGACCTGCATACAGGTTTCTCAAGAGGCATGTCAGGTGGTCTGGTATTCCCATCTCTTTCAGAATTTTCTACAGTTTATTGTGATCCACACAGTCAAAGACTTTGGCATAGTCAATAAAGCAGAAATAGATGTCTTTCTGGAACTCTTTTGCTTTTCTGATGATCCAACAGATGTTGGGAATTTGATCTCTGGTTCATCTGCCTTTTCTAAAACCAGCTTGAACATCTGGAAGTTCACGGTTCATGTATTGCTGAAGCCTGGCTTGCAGAATTTTGAGCATTACTTTACCAGCGAGTGAGATGAGTGCAATTGTGTGGTAGTTTGAGCATTCTTTGGTATTGCCTTTCTTTGGAGCATAGCTCCACTTCCCTAAAATACTGGGTCATGCTCTTCCTTTGTACCATAATCTCTATAATGTTTAATGAGAAGTGTGTAGTTCTAACTCATTATTTGACAGATGAGAAAATTAAAGCTCTCTTGAACCATGTTAGTTGCCCTTCTAATGAGTCAAAGAAATGTTAAGGTCCATCTTTATGACATACATTTATAAATCATACACTCAAATACTAGAATATTGCATACATTGTAAGGGAGCCCTGAGAGCTAATTTAGGGAAGGCATATTTGCTTGTTGCTGGCCTGACTGTATGCCAGTATAATTTTATACCTTTCATTGTAGTTGCCATTTTTTATTCCTGGGGAGAGAGTTAAGCTTTTCCTGCCATGCTCTAAAAGTCTCCATTTATCTAAGTATTGGGCAAAGATACTTTTAGTGTCTGTCTGATAATACAATCTTTAGCAAAATTGTTTTTCCCTTACTACCTCTCATTTAAACCCTTTGTATAATTTAAAAACAAATTCATAATAATGCTAATTTAATATTAAAAACATCATCTCATGCAATTTTCATCTTTGCACATTACTTTTCATATGCATTCTCTGGAATCCTAAAATTCATACTATTTTGTTATTTTGCTTTCTTGGAGTTCAGAATGGCATTATAAAAACTTACTTGTGTTAACAATGTAATATCAGTTTCAATGGCATTATAATAATTTTGTGATTTTAGATCCATAATTTTAGCTATTTTTCTAATTTGAACCCATATGAACTATCTTTTGTTTACTTTTACTTCTATAGATAGCTGCATGAATCACGTATGTATTGTTCAGACACTCAGTTGTGTCCAACTCTTTCCAACTCCATGGACTGCAGTATACCAGGCTTCCCGGTCATCCACCATCCTCCAGAGCTTGCTCAAACTCATGACAATTGAGTTGGTGATGCCATCTTATCCTCTGTCTTCTCCTTTTCCTCCTGATTTCAACTTCCACAGCATCAGGGGTTTTTCCAATGAGTCAGCTGTTCGCATCTGCTAGCCAAAGTATTGGAGCTTCAGCTTCAGCATCAGTCCCAGTGAATATTCGGGGTTGATTTCCTTTAGGACTGACTGGTTTGATCTCCTTCCAATCCACAGGACTCTCAAGAGTCTTCTGCAACACCACAGTTTGAAAGCATCAGTTCTTTGGCACTCAACCTTCTTTATGGTCCAACTTTCACACATGTATCCTTATCCTCCATGCTTCTGTTTCCTTATTTCTCTGATATGAAATGCCTTAGTTAAGATATGGAAGGATTTATATCTTTCTCATTGTAACTGATCCATATCTCCCTGAACTTGTTGCAATTCTGGCTTGTGTTAATTTCAGATGTCAGTATCTTATTATTCCCAGACCAAGCCCATATGTTGAAGGTCATTTCCCTTTTTCTCATGTCTTCCTTGACTTAATTCTGGGAGATCACTGCTTTGCTACAAGTCTGTTAGTTGTTCTGAGTGCCTCCACCTTTATGGATCAGCTTTGGTCTCTGTTCAGCACCCCAAGCTATAGCTTTTCTCTATACAATAATGTGGGTTGGTCCTCAAGTCTCCACACAGACTGAAGGACATATCTAGTTGGGTCAGACGAATGGTATCATCAGGAAATGATTATCATACAGAATGGATATTTAAATCAATCCATTATGTATGGTTGTTACCATGATCAAAACAAAAGCCCTGCCTATCACAGAGGCCCTGTACATCTCCAGCATGAGCCTGATTGCTCTAAAATTTCTCTGTTGCCTCTTAAGAGAATATTGCTTCTTCAAAAGTCTTTAGGGCTAATCTCCAACTTCCTTTTGGAAAATACATGCTCTACCAGGATGCATCATCATGCAGTGTCCCTAAATTAAGTACCTTGGCAGTCACCACAGTCCTCCCAAATGGGAATATGTCAGTCTGGGTGAATGCCCCAGGGAGAAGCAGCTGGTGATACAGCATAGGTAGTCGTACTGCCACCTAGTCTCCATTTACACATGCACACTGAGACCAAAGAGGGGTTGAATAATTGCTACAGAATCACAAAACATAATCTAAACTTGCAAGATGTTTAGAATGTATGCTTGTGCTAAGTCACTTCCTCATGTCTGAATCTTTGAAACCCCGTGGAGTGTAGCACACTAGGCTCCTCTGGGGGATTCTCCAGGCAAGAACACTTGGCTGGGTTCCCATTTCCTTCTCCAGGAGATCTTCCGGACCCAGGGATTGAACTTGTATTTCTTATGTCTCCTGTATCGGCAGGTGGGTTCTTTACTACTAGCACCACCTGGGAATCTTGTTAAGGAATTACAAACTGAAAGAGTTTTAGAATGCATTGGTTATAATAGTCCATAAGGGTCGTGGTGACAGAATTGGAGTCTAATTAGATGAAGATTTAATACGAGTTAGTCTGTGAGTACTTCACCTTTTCTTTTTGAACTGTCTTTACCAGATACTTAAAATAAGAAGTCCATATTTTCTAGAGAACCAATGAAGACGACCTGAAAGGAGGAGAAATTTTCATATTTCTAAGTGTAAGGTCTTGCTGTATTCACTGTTTGAAATTATGAAAATCAAATTGTAATCCAACTTTTTTAGGAAGTCCATTCCCCTCCTCTGCTAAAGCCCATACAAAGCCAGTGAAGCGAAATGAAACATTGCTTTTTGTTTCCTTTCAGCCCAACCTGCTTTTTAGTCAGGATGAAATCAGATGCACTTCGTATTGATCTAGGTCCTGAACGAGTGTAATCCCTGACTCACACAATTGAAAGAACCATCATCTTGGTAGTTCTAATGATAGAGAGGAAACTGTGTGGACTTAATACATTTCTGCATTGTGCTGTGGCTTCCTGCTTCTCTGAATTATGCATTGGATACTCGGCAGAAAAAAATAGAACTGGATCCTACCATCGTCTAGTGAACGTAGGGTAAATATTGAGAGTGGCTTGCCCACGATTGACATTGTCAAATCATTAGTCTGTCTCTGAGTCTGGCAGAGTTAGATAGAAATGTCTGATATCACCATTGCCTTCCAAAGTTCTTCTTCTCAAATTCTCTATCAATGTTGAAGTGGCATTAGTAAGGAAAGGTTGGAGAATCTGGAAAATGTGTAAAGCTTGGCATGGGTGTAAGGTAGGGCTATCAATTTGGGTCTTCCGTCTATAAGCAAGGATGAACTACACTTGATGGATATTCCTCATTTGGACACAGAGGGCCCATTGAAGCAAAAAGGCTACTTAAGCAATAATCATCATGGTTTTGTAAAGAGCAGTTCTGTTAAATGTACTTAATCTTTAAGGCAGAAGGACAGGTTTGTGGTTTTATGAGAAAGTAATGAATCCATTTGACAGTCTTATTAAGACATTGTGGACATAAGACCTAAATCAGTTTTAAAGATGGTTCCAAGTCTCTGTGTCAGCTTGCTTCTTAGTTCTGCCGTTCCTTTATTCTGAGGGTTATTAGCTTCCTGCCTGCCTTGTAAACCTCTGCGTCTATGTGAAGCTTCCCTGACTCCAGTGGTATCTACGGGTTTATCATTTTCCCTAATCTCTCAACTAAAGAAGCATTTATGGAAGAATCACATACTACACTTTAAGTTCATGCTGTATAATCTCCAACTCTCTCCGAGACTTCCATGTTGCTTGTTAGCTGCATTTACACTTAACAGAGTCCCCACAACAGTGTGGTAGACACAGTCTCACATATGTTTGCTCCTTGCCCAGCCTCACCTTGAGCTCCGTAGAACCCCAGCTGTACCTTATCTATCATCCCACTGCCCTTTGCCCATACTTTTTTGCATCGCACATACTGGTGTTCAACACATTATAGCTGAATTTGAAAGAATAATTTCACCAGGGAAACTATGAAATATGTAAAATTAAAAATTTAGAAAGTTTCTTTTCCAATTTGAACACTTTCTTACCTCTTAGGGATCATCTATAATCCCCGCTATTCCAGATCCATTTAGAATTTCCCCAAATTTAGCCCACATTCCAGACTTCCCCGGTGGCTCAGCTGGTAAAGAACCCGCCTACAATGCAGGAGACATCAGACATAGGTTCGATCCCTGGGTTGGGAAGATCATGGAGAAGGAAATGGCAACCCACTCCAGTATTCTTGCCTGAGAAATCCTATGGACAGGGGAGCCTGGTGGGCTACAGTCCATGGGCTTGCAGTCAGACATGACTGAGTGTGCACACGTGCCAAGCCTGAGAAAATTAGCACATCATATCTCCCTGGCCATACTGATTAATGTTAGTACTAGGTACAGAACCCAGTCAGAAACAATGATAAGAAATGAAATGTTTCTTGAGAAGTCTGAGAAAAAGATTCTCAAATTCCCCAACACATAAAAAATTTCTGAGTAGGTGGGGTCTGTCCTTTTTTTCTAACTTTTTATTTTATATTGATAGCCAATTAACAATGTCGTGATAGTTTCAGGTGGACAGCATAGAGACTCAGTCATACATATACCTGTATCCATTTTCCTCTAAACCTCCTATCCATCTAAACTGCCATATAACCTTGAGCAGAGTTCCCTTTGGTGTATATAGTAGGACCTTATTGGTTATCCATTTTATTTATTTTTTATTTCTCTTTTTATTTTGGTTATCCATTTTAAACATAGCAGTGTGTACAGGTTGCTCCCAAACTCCCTAACTATCCTTCCCCCTGTTCTTCTCCCCGGGGAACCTGCTCTTCTCCCCAGGGAACCTGCAGAGCCTGTTCTTGACCTGCTCTTCCACAATGACTATGGTGGAAACACAGCAGAGTGATGGAGAAAAGCCAATTTCTTGCCTTCCTTATTTTCCAAGTGACGTGGTTCAAAATATTCTTTTTTCTACTCCTTTCTACCTATTCCTCCCCTCCCCTTTCCTCCCCTCTCCTTCCCATCCCCGTCTCTTTCTTCTGCTGCTGCTGCTTCGGCTCTCTCTCCTTCTCCATCTCCTTCTTTTATTTTTGCATAAAGCCTGTTTGCAATGTGATTTCTGTCAATTGACACTGAGAGTCCTAATCAATAACCCACTTGAGATCATCCTGTTTCTCTTTGCTTCAGTAACACAATTGTACTTTATTCATGTGTTGCTACTTTGACAAATTAATGTGTCCGCAGCCCAACAGCAAACCATTGATACAAGCGCGGTATCTTCTATTTTCTAAATGGTGTCCAGATTTGTAGAGATAGATTTGTCTGTGTTGTGAGAATTGAAAATCCTTTGTGCATAACTTGAGTACTCTGTTTATGTAAGTAATTTGGCATCTCTTTCCAAGTGCAAAAGAGTTCCTGTTGATTTTGAATGCACAGGCTGTGTCACTAGCAGAGGAGATGAGAATCAGACCAGGGAAGAATAAATTTCCTTCTTGTGTGTGATTATTTTAAGTTTGGAAACTTTATCTCACTCAGCATGATATTTAATAGAGAGGAAGATAAAAGTGGGGTGTTGTGACCGGCCATTCTTGACTTTTTCCCAGTACAGTTCTGCAATTTCTGTATATGCTGTCCTCGTAGACACAATTTATTGATTGTTTTAATTTTGGTCATAAACAGAATTAACTCTTTAGCTTGAAGTGAGTCTGAATCACAATGTCAGCATTTTGCTTTGTAATATGCCCTTACAACCATTACACCTTTGCCATAATCAGCCAGACATAGAGCTAATTACCATCCTTTCCTAAAGCATGCTCAATTTCAAAACTAGAAGAGAATGTTTTTTAAGGAATCAACAAAGTATAAACTGTCAGATGATGGAATTTATCTGATTCAAATATGGTATTCTGGATTTATATTTCCAGGGATTTTTTTCAAATCCAGACATAGCAGGTCAAAGTGAATGTTTCAGAATTTTAAGTGGGCAATGAGCAAATAAGTAAATGCTGGGAAAAGACCTTCATATTACTGTATGACATATAATAAGCGGCAGATTGGTGTATAAAAGATAGACACACTTTCCATTAAAATAGTGGCTTTTTAACATGTTATTCTATTGCTTGACTTCCCCCCCGATTATTTCACTTGAGTGTTTATACTGATTATAACTGCTGAAATAAGGCAACCTGTGTTTCCATTACATTCTACCTAACAGAAGTTATTCCTTCACCCGACTTGAAGACAGAGCTAGAGGAAGCTGGGCTGTCAGGGGAAGGAAGTGAGCCAGAGAAGAAAAAAGTAGGCTGCACCTAATTCACAGTTCAAAGAAAGAGCTGGGAGCAACCTTTCCTTCACTCCTGCCCAACAGTTGTCATGGCAACTCTCAATCTGACCTCTTTTAGTACTCTAATAAACCAGTTGAATGTTTATTAAGGTTTTTGTTTCTTTGATTGTTTTCAATATCTAATTCTCTTTGAGACAGTCAAGCTGCAAATGGATTCCATGCCTTATTGATCAGGCCTTTGGAAAAAGGCATTATGCAAAGCTGAAGATACGTGGATTTGAGCATTTCAGTTCTCCTTTTAAAATAATTTCCTCCATCATAGGAGAGAATGTGAGCAATCCTTCTATGGCCTTTACCAAAATAAGCATTGTAAGCAAGGTGAAATTGGCCAGTGCTCTAAGTTCTGCCTCAGTAGAGGACCTTCCTCAGGTCTTTGATCATTGGCAAGTCACTCCCTTCCATGACTTCTTTTCCTTCATCCGTTGCATGGTGAGTTTGAAATTGACTGGGTCACATTTCCCTTTTGGCTTTAAAGATTTCTGACTAAATACAGTTGTTCTTCAGTTTCTGTGGGGAATTGGTTCCAGGACCCCCGCATGTACCAAAATCAGATGATGCTCAGGTCCTTTATATTAAATGGCATAGGATGGTCAGCCCTCAGTATCCACAGGTTCTGCATCTGTGGATTCACCCACGCTCAGAGGGAAATTTAACATCCATGATTGAAGCCATGGTTACAGCGGGCCAACAGTATTCAGCATATAAACACAAGTGGGTTTCCCTTGTTGACATTCCATGGTGTATTGCATACCATCCTGCTACAGGAATCTGCAGACCCACAGTACTGAATGCAGATTGCTACGTAGTCTTGTCTACCTAATTCGCCATGGCTTCCAAGGATCTTGTATTTTTTTGAGAACATTGATATAGTGTATAAATTATGAAGAGAGTCCTACTGGAAAAACAGTTCCAATTGGAGTGGGTTAATAACTAATTGAGAAAATATCTTGAGTTAGACCATGCTATTTTATTATTATTTATCATTGTTATTTACTTATTATATATTATCAGATTTTTTGTCTTTGGCTATCAGAAAGTTTGCTTGTGGAGAAAGTATGAAAACCTCTATGGCACCTCTCCTTGTGGTACATTTTTTTTTAATTGATTGGGATGCAAATCGATGGATTAGGAATAAATTTTCTTTTTGTATTTTGAGAAAAGTAGAATGAAATATGAGGAAAGTATAAATGCTGACAGCTGAAACTGAAAAGCAGGTGAATTCCATTGTTTTTAATGAAGCAGTTGCCCTTCTGTTGGAATTAGAATCCAGTGCACTATTTAAGTATTTATAGCACGCTGCTGCTGCTAAGTCGCTTCAGTCGTGGCCGACTCTGTGCGACCCTGTAGACTGCAGCCCACCAGGCTCCTCCATCCATGGGATTTTCCAGGCAAGAGTACTGGAGTGAGGTGCCATTGTTTTCTCCATTTATAGCATGATTCTGTCATAATTTGATAGGGAGTGGACCCAAAGACTGTCTGAAAGGGATTTTAAACCATCTCAAGAGCACATAAACCAGAAACTGAATTAAACATCTAGTAATATTAAATCAGGGCAAAACAAGGCTTGTTACAATTTGAACTCTGAGATGGGAATCCAGTAACCTGGCAGAAATAACATTTGGTTTGAGGTTTAAAAGCAGACTGGAGTGTATCTAAGGGTTTGTGTTTATGCATCAATACTTCTAAGTTTTGTTTATTTTTTTATATTGCAGGTAAGTATTAGAAAAGCCACGAGAAGCAATGATTCATGTTTAGTTGCAAAGATTCCCACCTTTGCCTCTTAGCAGAGGGCACAGTGGTCCAGTACAAAGAGTTGTAGAAAAGGGGTCTTTAGAATTAGGCCTGGGTAAAATCTGAGCTTTGACATTTATAGCTGTTTAGCATAAAAGTAATTTCTGCTAAGCGATGGTTTTTAAGGATGAAAAATGGCAGTAATTAGGATTGTTAGACAATTTAGTAAAGAAAAATAAATGACTACCAAATGTTAACATTTCTTTGGCACTTACTCTATGCATGATCTCATTTAACTCACACTAATGGTATGGAGAAAGATTTGTTATTATTTTTGATATTCACCTAAAGACATGGACTCTCAGAGTTACCAAGTATCTTGCCTGCTGATACACAGCTAATGAGTGGCAGAGAGCTGACACAAACCACATGTGTCTAACTTCAAAACCTTTGGATCTTGTTATTCCAAATTGCATAATACAGTGCCAATTTACCTAATAGAGTGTCAACACATGTTAATAATCCATCATTCCCATCTCCAACCAAATACATGCACACACACACACATATGCATTCCTTAACTTTCAGGCATCAACTCCATCCTAGCATAAAATGACAAATTTGAGCCCCTCACCTCTTGCCAATATATACCCATTCGTTATCCTATTTCTTTCACAGGGCACTTTGTTAGAATTCTCAAATTTTATTTATACCAAGAAACACATCTTAATCAGATCTGTTGGGAGATAATTCTACACAGGTGTCTAGTGAACAGAAGTACTGACACATTTTGTTCCAGACTATAATTTAAAGGATCTTTGTAAAACAAGTAACCTTGGATGAGAGAGAGATCTCCCTTCAGAGCAGAGAAGGCATGATATTTTACTGTCCAGTATATTAAAGATAAGGTTTCCCTGTAGGGCAAAGGTCAGAAAGATTTGCTTGCAGCCTAGTTGAAGAGATTCTGGCTTCCAAAGAGTAGAGTTCTTCAGCTTTGACATAAATCCATTATCTATGCAGCATCTAGCTGGGATGCTTGGGAACCTTAGGACTTAGAGTGGGAAAGGAAGTGAGTGCATACTTGAAGCTCTTGCTACTTGCTGTGCCTTTGCATAAGAAAATCTCAGGGTCTTATGTCTTCTGCTTGGATTCAAACTAACTTGTAAGTTTATAAGTGACATAAAACCTCATAACTATCACTGTTTGTGACAAGATCTAACATTTATCAGTTGCTTTCCATGTAAACCAGACACCATGATTTACACACAGTTTTGAAATGGAGTAGGATCCTGTCATCCTTCCCATTCCATGTCCTCTGCCTGCCTTTTGCCTGTGAAAAAACGTTAGTCAAATAATACATTTAATCAGAGAAGTCAGAAAATGCAGGAACAAGGGAAAACAGCCCAGTGAGACTAAATAATAATAGTTTAGTGAGTAAGTATAGTCACAGACCTTAAGTTCCTCTTCAAGGCCTGTAGATCATATTCTGAGCCATATCCTTTGAGTTGTCTTATAGATACTGAAACCCTCACCAAGTGAAAGAAGTTAACTACATGATGACCAGGCCAGAGTCAAGACAAAAGCTTCCACAATTCCAGGTGGAATAAGTTAACTGCCGGATGACCAGACTATAGCCAGGACATAAACTGCCACAATTTTGAGAACTGACTTCAAGGGAATGGGAACTTAAAAAAATCAAGAGGGCACTGGTCAGACCACCACATGACCGATTCAAGATAACTATCAGAGCTGACTGTGCTGCCTCTACATGTAGCCCCCTCCTTTTGCCTAGAAAAGCTCTTGCCCACTGTTTATCAGCATAGGAGCTGGCTCTTGGACAGGAATCCCCCCTGCTCCCCATCTCCACCTCCACCTCCATTGCCAGCCTCCCAAAAAAAGCAAACTTCTTTCCCTAACTTTCCCTCTCTATTGGCATTTAAATGGCAATAGGTGGGCTCTGCTTTCACTAACAGTTTTTTTGGTGCCCCAGGTGGGGGCTGCTGTGTTCTCACGACAGGACACCTGACTCCCCTGGGGTTTAGGAGTGGAGCTGTGGCCATGACAATACGCCTGGATGGCTGTGGAGAGCCGGCTCCTCCTGGCTAGCAGGCCCCGAGATGGGGATTTGCGGGACGTTCCTAGCAGCTGCATGAAACATTTGTGTCGGGGATCCATCCTTTTCTCCTCTGCTCACTACTGGCTGCCAGCTTAGCTTTTTCTTGGTAGAGTGGAAAGATGAAGCTGGATGAATTGACAACCTCCAATACCGAGTAAGTCTACTGGAGTGCACCTGGGTAAACTTCTCTTTTGAGCATGAAATGCTATTTGGGCATTAGCCAGTTGAGTCTGACGTGTGTCCACTGTTGAATTACACACAGTACTTATATACCAGGTCTGGGGTGTCACCATTCACTGCTTGTATGAAATAATACAGACATTAGACTCCATAAAACACAAATTTTTGTCATGTAGTAATCCTCTCCCTATTTCAATAGAATATTTTAATGCAGATCTAGCTGGTTAAATTGTCATTAAAGACAATTTGATTTAATTTTTTTACATGAGCCTTCAGTGACAGTTTGCAGGTGATGCATCGAGTCAGGGGAGACATTTTGGGTGTGGGAACCAATATTTATTGGCATCTGCTGCTGATATCCCTCACCTCTGTGCTAGGCTGTCTTTGGTTGGAGACAACCAAGTGTGGAAATTAGTTCAATGTCTTTTTGAAATTCTAGAAAAGCCAAACATTATAATACTTAGAATTTAAATCCTTTCCTTTATTAAAAAAGAGACATTAACCTTCTGCCTTGTAAACTCCATACAAATTACTACACAAATATAAAATATTATTACTGGGATTGATAGTGAAACATGTTACTTGGTCTTTCCATTCATTTTGAAATAGACTTTGAGAGTCATTAATGGATATTATAGAGACATCATTTGATTTAATATGTCTACAGAATAAGAGCATGACATTAGGAGTATATTGTCTTCCTATGAGATTTGTATGTTTGTGATGTTCTTATACTAAATTGAATTATTTTTCCAACTGAAATTGCAATGCTTTTTAAGAAGCATTTTATTTGTAAAGATGGTGTAGGGAAGCCAGCTCACAATATGCTCTTCATCTAATTACTAATAAAATAGTCACAAGAAATCTGAAAATTCTTTTAAACATTACCAGCTTTAACTAAAATTTGAAAAGTTGGTGGGTGGTGATGGCACAAATCAATGCTATCAACTTCAAAAATAGCTGATCAAGTAAACAGAAGGGTGTGACCCTGTGTGACATCAATCCTATTCATCACCCTTTTGCTCCTGAAGTTCACAAAAATCTGAGAATTCCTACCAGTGTTCCCAAATTTGAAGTGAAGTTAACGGTATTCCAGTCTGACTTGAATAAGCTGCTGTGAAAAGAGTTAAATGGGAAACAAGAATCAGAGGGTAATTCTGAAAAAGGCAATTTTTCTAGAACTTAAAAAATCAAGAGAACCATGCTAAACTTGAACTCCTTGTGTAGGAATGAGCACCTCTGAACACTAAGCAGAATGAGTCCAGTTCAGCCCATTAAACACATTCTCAAGGAGGATCAGAATCAAGGTAGTCTAGTGAAAGTGAATGTTGCTCAGTCGTGTCCGACTCTTTGTGACCCCTTGGACTATACAATCTATGGAATTCTCTAGGCCAGAATACTGGAGTGAGTAGCCTTTCCCTTTTCCAGGGGATCTTCCCAACCCAGGGATTGAACCTAGGTCTCCTGCATTGCAGGCGGATTCTTTACCAGCTGAGCCACAAGGGAAGCCCACGAATACTGGAGTGAGTACCTATCCCTTCTCCAGGGGATCTTCCCGGCCCAAGAATCAAAACAGATTCTTTGCCACCTGATCTATCAGGGAAGCTAGCTCTATGACCTTTGACAAAAGAATGGAATCATTTTGCCAACATCATCATAATAACACAGAATAATTTTCTTGCTCCTCAGATTTCTCTGGCGCTCCCCTTTATAGTTAATTCTTCCCATTTTCTCAGTCTCTGGCAATCCTGATATCTTATCTATCCCAGTATTTTTGACTTTCCTGAACATAATATAAATGAAAACATATCATATGTAATCTTTTGAGTCTGTTTTAATTCACTTACCATCATGCACTTGAAATTTATGCATTGTTAAATATTTATTTCTATTGCTAACTAGTATTCAGTTGTATCTTTGTTCCATCACATTTATTCATTTATTCATTCCCTAGTTTTTGAAGGATATTTAAATTATTTCTAGTTTCTGTTATATATATACACACACTATGCATATCATAGACTACATGTACACACACTCATATGTATTAGCATACACGATTTTGTGTGAACACACATTTTCACTTATCGTGGTTAAATATCTAAGAGTGAGAATACTAGATCATATGGTTCATGTATGTTTAATTTTAGAAGAAACTGCTAAACTCTTTCCCAGACTGGCTATACCATTTTGCATTACCACCTCAAAGAATAAGAGTTCCTGTTGCTTCACATTTTTGACAGCATTTAGTACCACCAGATATTTGTGTGTGTTAGTTTAATTTCATCCATTTTAATAGGTTTGTTGTTGTACCTTGTTTTGGTTTAAATTTGTGTTTCCCTAATGACTACTGGTGTTGAACACATTTTCTTATGCTCATTGGCTAACAGGATTTTTTCTTTTGAATTGTCTGTTCAGTTCTTTTTTTTTTTTTTGGCTAGTTTTTAAAAACTGGGTCATCTGTTTCCTTCTCATTTAGTTTTGAGAGTTCTTTATTGTTAAATCTGAAAGTATAAAATCTTATTCTATGTGTAAGCCTACAAGTTAGTCGTCAATAGCATTTATATATATATTCTGACAAGATACATGAGACTTTCTGGACCAGGGAATCAGACAGTTGTTGCTCTTGGTAAAAAAGAGGTAAAACTCAACAGGGAGTGAACGTGCGTATGTGTATACGTGTGTGTGTGTTAAGTCACTTCAGTCATGTCCAGCTCTTTGCACCTCTGTGGACTGTTGTTCTCTGGGCTCCTCTGTTTCTGGGATTCTCCAGGCAAGAACACTGAAGTGGGTTGCCATTTCCTTCTCCAATGCATGAAAGTGAAACGTGAAAATGAAGTCGCTCAGTCCTGTCTGACCCTCAGCAACCCCATGGACTGCAGCCTACCAGGCTCCTCTCTTCATGGGATTTTCCAGGCAAGAGTACTGGAGTGGGACACTGTCTTGCTAGTCCTTTACTATTCAAGCTCAGAAAGCCAAGACTGTGTAAAATGTGAAAATATTCAGGGAGTATTTTCTCCTAGGGCTTCCCAGGTGGCTCAGTGGTAAAGAATCCAACTTCAATACAAGAGACGTGTGGCTTGATCCCCTGGAGAAGGAAATGGCAACCCACTCCAGTATTCATGCATGGGAAATCTCATGGACAGAGGAGCCTGGAGGGCTACAGTCTGTGGGGTTGCAGAATGAGTTGGACTTGACTTTGTGAATGACAAAAACAAAAACGTTGTCACCTAACAGTTATGTATAAATATAAACCCTTTGTCAGACATGTAATTTGCAAATATTTCTCCTCATGTGTGCCTTGTCAGCCTTCCTTTCCTTCTTCGCTCTTTATCTCTCTCTCTCTTTTGCATCTGTAGCAGAAGAATAATTTTTAATTTCATGAAGTCTTTCATGGATCATGGTTTGGCATCATGTCTAAGGGTTCTTTGCCTAGCTTCAGAACATAAAGATACTCTCTTGTTTTCTTTCTGAGTTTTATAATTGTACATTTTGCATTAAGATGTATGATGAATTTGAGTTAGTTTTTGTATAAGCCTCAATGTTTGGTCAAGACTCACTTTTTTGATGACTGATTGGTTCATCATAATTTGCTATATACCTTTGCAGAAAAAATTCATTGCTTACATAAACATATCGGCTTATTTCAAGACTCTTTTCAGTTCCATTGATCTATGAATCTATACTTTTGTTTATATTGTATTGCTTTTCTGTGGTAGCATTATAGTAGTCTTGAAATCAGGTACTGTGATTCCTCCCACCTTGTTTTCAAAATTGTTTTAACTATTTTCATTTCTGACTATACATCAAAATTTTAGAATAAACGTGTTGACATCTACAATAAACCTTCTGGCATTTTGATTGGTATTGGGTAGCATCTGTAGGTCAGTTTTTAGGACAATTGGCATGTTGATATTGCCTTCTGATCCATGAACATGGATTATCTCTTCATTTACATCTTTGATTCCCATCATGGTGTTTTGTCATTTTTAGCATACAGACCTTGTATACAATTTTTAGATGTATACCTAAGAATTTATTTTTATTGAGGGCTTTGTAAATGTTAATAAATACTTTTATTTCCAATTTTTTACTGATAATAGTTAGAAATATGAATGTAAAAAAAAAAATCTGTAGCCTTCCTATACTCACATATTAGTTCTAGGAGCTGTTAAAATAGATTCCTTGGGATTTTGTACATAGACAATTTTGTGTTTTAGGGATAAGAAAAACTTTTTTTCTTTCTAATCTTTCTGCCTTTTCCCTCCCTCTTTTGTTCTGTCTTATTAAATTAGCTAGGACTCCATTTGTGATGTTCAGTAGCAGTGATGAAAATGGAATTCTTCTCTTTGTTCACGAACTTAGAGGAAAACATTTCTTCTTTCATGTTTAAATATTCTGGTAGCTTCTGTTTTTGCTTTCTTTTGTAAGATGTCCTTTATCAAGGAAATACCCTTCTCTTTTAGTTTTGAGACTATTATGCATAGATACAAATGCCTTTTTCTGGTATGGTAATGTGATCTAGATTTCATTTAGTCTGTTACTATGGTAAAATACATTGATTAGTTTTAAAATAGTAAACCACATTTGAATTGCCAGAATAAGCTACACTTGGTTGGGAAGTACTGCCATTCATATTTATTGATATTTTTTGATTTGCTAATATTTGTTGTGTATTTTTGTGTCTGTATTCATGAGGGATGTTGATCTGTCATTTTCTTTGATGATAATGCCTTTGCCTGCTTTTATTAGCAGGTTTTACTGGCTTCAGAAAATGGATCGAGAAGTGTTCTGGAAGAGAATATACAGAATTGTATTATTTGTTCTTTTAAATTTTTTGGTGGCATTCTCTAGTGAAATTATCAGGGCTTGGAGTTTTGTTTGTTGGAATGTTCTGACAAAAATTCAGTTTCTTTAGTAGATATAGGACTCTTAAAGTTATTTATTCTTGAGTGAGTTTTATTCTTTTGTGTCTTTCAAGGAATTGATACATTTCCTCTATGGGCATAGAATGATTTTTAGTATTTCCTTGTCCTTTTAATATTGGTCGGTGATATTCCCCTTATATTATTAATAATGGTATTTGTGATATATTTCTTCTTTATTTGGTTAGTCTGGGTGGAGTTTCATCAATTTGACTATTTGTGATTATTTTAGAATGATTACTTTTACATTTAATTATTACTTATTACTGTTATCACCATGGTTTTATTGACAACATTGATATCTTTATTATCTTTTTTCTTCTCCTTATTTTGGGCTTAATTTACTCTTTATTTTCTCAATTTTTATGGTTATGTTGCAGGAAGGGGGACCCCTTCCAGGGCCCGAAACTGGGCTCTTGTCTAACACTTGGAAATGAATTGTCCAAAGAGACACATGTGCTGACAAAGCAAGAGATTTTATTGGGAAAGGGCACTCGGGTGGAGAACAGTAGGTAAGGGAACCCAGGAGAACTGCTCTGCCACGTGGCTGGCAGTCTCGGGTTTTATGGTGATGGGATTAGTCTCCTGGTTGTCTTTAGCCAATCATTCTGACTCAGAGTCCTTCATGGTGGTGCACGCCTTGTTGAGCCAAGATGGATGCCAGAGAGAAGGATTCTGGGAGGTGGTCAGACAGGTGGTATCTCCTTTTGACCTTTCCCAAACTCTTCTGGTTGATGGAGGCTTATTAGTTCCTTGTTAGTTACCAGGACCTCCTGTCATAAAACAGCTCATGCAAATATTTACTGTGGTGCCTGGCCAGGGTGGGCAGTTTCAATCAGTGTGCTTCTCCTAACAGTTATAACTTAAGATTATTGATTTGGGAACTTTCTTCTCTAATAGGAAAACTCAATGCTATAAATTTGTTTTGAACATGCATTTAATTGTATGCCACACATTTTGATAGATTTTGTTTCATTTTGATTCAGGTCAAAATGTTTTCTAGTTTCCTTTAAGATTTCTTTCCTGGTCCTTGGGTTATTTAAAGGTGTTAGAGTTTCTATATATTTGTGGACTGACCAAAAATCTTTGTGTAATTGATTTCTTGATTAATTCTCTTATGCTAAGAGACTATTAATTTGGATGACTTCATTTCTTTTAAATTTTTAAAGTTTGTTTTATGACCCAGGTTATAGATTATCTAGGTAAATATTCCATAGATTCTAAAAAATTATGTATAGTCTGTTATTTTGGGGCCATTTTATAAATGCCATTTAGTTAAGTTTGGCTAATATTGTTGTTCAAGTCTCCCATATCTTGGTTGATATTTGTCTATGCATTTTATTGATCACTGGGAGAAAAGTTTTGAAGTATCCAAGAGTAATTGGAGATATGTCTAGTTCTCCCTTCAATTATGTCAGCTTTTGCTCTGTTGATTTAGAAACTCTATTTTAAGATACATATGTGTTTAGAATTGTAGTGTTATCTTGGTGAATTGACCATTTTATTATCAAATAATGGCCTTGTATATCCCTGATAATTTTTCTGTTCTAAAATAAAATTTGTATGTTATTAATATTGCATTCATGTTTCTTTTAATTTTGGCTTGCATGGTATAACTTTCCCATTATTTTATTTTTAACCTATTTATATGATTATATTTAAAGTGGTTTCTTAAAGCCATCATGTAGTTGGTCTTTTCCTTTTGTAAAAATAAGGAAATATTTTCATTTTTAAAACTGAAAGTCTATTTATTTTATTTGTTGTGTTTAGATGATTTGCCTACTGTAATTATTGATATGGTTGGATTTAAGTCTACCATCTTATGTCAGCTTGTTTCTTTCCCTACACTTTTGTTCCACTGTTTCCTTTTTCTTATTTTTAAAATTTTTGGCAATATTTGAATATTTTTAGTATGCCATTTTAATATAAATATTGTGTCTGTATCTAGGTACTCTAGAGATTAAAATATACAGTCCTAACTTTTCAGTCTTCTTAAGAGTTAATACTTTTTTACTGAAAATTAAATCTAGATGCCTTCAAACTATACAGATCTCTCCTAAGCCCCTCCTTTGTCTTATAACTATAGTATGTATGTATTATATCTATATACATTAAAAATTGCACAATGTATCTTTTAATTTCACTGTCAACACTAATACTTTAAAAATGGCAAAAACTTTCTAATACAGTTATTCCTGTAGTACCCATTTCTGTCACTCTCCCTTTGTATCAGAAGTTCCAACCTTTTATCTGGTACCACTTTTCTTCAGTCTAAAATACTTCTTCTAGCATTTTTTTCAGAAAGTGTTTAATCTTGAAAATTTCTCTCATGTTTCCTTTATCTGAGAGTATCTTTATCTGTTCTTCCTTCTTGAAGCCTGTTTCATTAGATGTAGAATTCTAAAACTGATGCTTTCTTTTTTAAAATTTTATTTTACTTTACAATACTGTATTGGTTTTGCCATACATCAACATGAATCTGCCACAGGTGTACATGTGTTCCCAATCCTGAACCCCCCTCCCACCTCCCTCCCCATTATACAGAGTGAAGTAAGCCAGAAAGAAAAACACCAATACAGTATACTAACACATATATATGGAATTTAGAAAGATGGTAACGATAACCCTGTATGCGAGATAGCAAAAGAGACACAGATGTATAGAACAGTTTTTGGACTCTGTGGGAGAGGGAGAGGGTGGAATGATTTGGGAGAATGGCATTGAAACACGTATAATATATAAGAAATGAATCACCAGTCTAGGTTCAATGCAGGATACAGGATTCTTGGGGTTGATGCTTTCTTTAAAGACATTGTTCCATTGTCTTTTTGCCTTCCTGGTTTTTGGTAACAAATCCACAGTTATGATATTCTTCCTCTACATGTAATGTGTTGTTTTCTTTTTTGGTGGCTGCCTTCAAGCTATTTCTTTATCTTTGGTTTTTAGCAGTCTGACTGATATTGCTTTGTATGTCAAGTAATTTTGAATTGTGTCCTGAGCATTTTTCATTATTATATTGTGTGACTCTGGGTCCTGCTTAACAGTTTTTTCTTTTTTTAAAAGCAAAGCAAGTAATCAACTTACCTCATAGGTTCAGACTATGAATTTGGTTTCATCTTTTGTGGGTCATGGACCCTATGTTAGTTTTGTTTCAAAGGATTTTGTTATGCTATATTTGTCTCTCCTGAAAGTACACCTCACATGAGTTATTCTGGGACTTGGGTGGTATTTATATCATAGTGCTGTTCTCAGAGCCTTTACTATACTTCCTTGGGTCTGTTACGTGCATGTTCCACTTAGCAGTAAGCCTAGAACTTTGTCATACGCAAGATGAAGGCATCCCCATCTGTAACTGTCTCCTCTCCTGACCCCCCACTAACACGCTATAGCTCTCAAGAGCCCCTCCCAACTTCTTTAGGTGGAAAGGTGGGTTTTCTCTTTGGCTTCTCAATGCCTGTACTGTAATTGCCATCATTACAGAAGGACATTTTTGGTAAGTAAGTAAGATTAATTGGAGAAGGCAATGGCACCCCACTCCAGTACTCTTGCCTGGAAAATCCCATGGATGGAGGAGCCTGGTAGGCTGCAGTCCATGGGGTCGCTAAGACTTGGACACGACTGAGCAAATTCACTTTGACTTTTCACTTTCATGCATTGGAGAAGGAAATGGCAACCATTCCAGTGTTCTTGCCTGGAGAATCGCAGGGACAGGGGAGCCTGGTGGGCTGCCGTCTGTGGGGTCGCACAGAGTCTGACACAACTGAAGCGACTTAGCAGCAGCAGCAGCAAGTAAGACTAAAAGAGAAGATAAACAAATAAGCAATTAAATAAATACCTAGAGGAAAGAAGGAAGGAAGGGAAGGGTTAAGGAAGAAAGGAAGAGAAAGGATTCCTACACACTTTCGAGCCCCCAGAGGCCCCTTTCCCAGTAATGCCACTAATATAGAGATTTTCTGTCCCGCCCCCCCCCCCCCCCCCAGTCTGTATTTGGTTGCACAGTTTTCAATCCAGCTTGCCCTCATGTCAAAGCTGAAGGTTAGAGGAGGGGAAATAGCAAATAGTAAACTTGGCCTCATACCACTTATTTTGCAGTTTTTTGACTTCTGTCTCTCTATTCTGCCTGCCATTGTTCACATTTCAGAAGTAACCTACTTTTGTTTCTCTGTCCAGAGACTTTAGTTGTAGTCAGCGAGAGAGACTGGTGTAATAGAGCCTAGAGAACGGACCTGAACCAGGGGAGTCTTGATTAGGTTACTATATTTATAAATTAAGTAAAGTTTTGTGGAATAATAGGCATTTAATAGGGGAAAATTGGACTGGCCTCATACATTTCCATCTCAACATACTGTTCTAAAAATATGTATAAAATATCTACACATTTCTGAGGAAAAGAATGGGGTACACAATAATATGTATTTATCTAAGCTGTTATTTAGGAAGCAGAGACATTTGAAATGTATTTTTTAAAAATTCAAGAAAATGTGTGCCCTAATTCTTTCGAATAAAACTACTCTTAGACAAGATGAAATGTTATTGAAACTCTGAAATGCTATGGAAATGTGCCGTATAAAAAATGTAGTGAGCATTGAGTATATAAATAAATATAAAATAAGCAACTATGGTTATTATGGCTACAAAAGGGAATATAAATAGAAGAAATCTTGACTTGTTCGTCAAAATATCTTGTTTTATGATAACAATTTTATACAATATTTGTATAATCTACCAATTAATATAGCATCTACATGGAGCTATACATGGATGTGTTTATATACATGTTCACATATACTATACACGTGTATAGAGATATCAGAATTGAAGTTTAGTAATTCCAAGCCTTGTTTCATATTAAATGGCTTTTCAGTTGAATAATGGTGACTGATTCCATGCAGCTATTACCTGAAGGATACTCATTACAGCAAAGGTCAGTTCTTCTGGGGTCTGTGTATTTAGAGATATGATTTACTAGGCTCATCTATATCCATTACTTTCCACTGGCCTTACATTGACAGTTTTAGACCTGTTGAGTCTGATAAATAGACCAGCATTTCAGCCTAATTGTCACAGTTACCTAAGGTAACCAAGTCTTAAACAGAGTAACCTCGCCTTCGGTGCCATTAGTGAGTGGTAAGGTCAGACAAAGGTGAGAGTACCCAGCACTAAGCCAAATGAGCCAGCCTTGGAAGCACCCAGGCTAAACTACTGGCCTGGGGATGGAAAAGCAGCTATGAAACTGGAGTGTAGTCAGGAATGCTAATCTAAAAGTGTGGATGCTCGAAGGAAGACCAAGAAGGGTTCACCCACCAGGCCCACAGGCCAATTCCAACTAGTTGAGGACCCTCTAATACAATATCGATTTACAAGCTCAGGATCTCTTCAGAATCCTGATCATCTGCAAATATAAGGTTGGGCAGTTTCTTTATGTTCTTGAACTCTGTGCCTTTCTCATGTGAACTCATGAGTCACAGTGTCTAGTTCATCTCAGTATCCCCTGCCATGTCCTGTACATCATCTGCCCCCCAGGCATTACCTAAATCTACGAGAAAATGAATCTCCACCATACCAAAGAGGACTAGAATTAATTACAAATGTGTAACCTTCGCCTAAAGATCGTTTTCCTTTATAGCAGAGTGCATCTTCTCAAAAGCATTTTCTAGATCCGTGTATACAAATGGCACATCACTCAAGGACATACAAAAGAGTAATACCAGACTGAATAGAGAGATGTGAGAATATGTTAAGGAACTTAAAGGATACACCATTAAAATCTTGTTGGGAAGACCCTAAAACGAAGATACAGTTGATCGAGACCATGAAACTTCAAAGGAACAAATTTTCACTTAATAGCTCATGTCATTTTGTAAGCATGTATTATTAATATATGCCAGCTTCTAAGTGCTTTGTGTAGAGTATGTCACTTGTTCTTAAAAAGTTTACAGTTGGAGAAACTGAGAAAATAAATTAACATGCCAGTGTATAGCTCCAGTTATGCACCAGCACCAAGATTCAGGTGCAGAACTGGAGTAGGTTCCACGAGGTGACTTGTAGGGGATAAACCCTGTGCTCTTTCCACCGTCATTCTACATGACTAGCCATTTAGCAGGTGTTTAATAAATCCCCATCCATACCTCTATCTTCCTTTTGTTGTTGAATTAGAGTGATAATCACTACAGGAAATGAGGGAGAGAGTTGAAAGAGAGGGAGAGAGAGAGAGAGAGAGAAAGGCCAAAACCCCAAATGAATAGTTAAGCTTGAATGATTTGCTTGTTTCTCCCTGAAATGATGAAAATTGCTATATCAGCAGGGTGAGTCAGAAAAGCTGAAAAGTGCAATATCACAGATATTTATGAATTAGGGTTATGGTTAGCTTATTAGTTGCCACAGTTGACCCCAGCTGTTAGCTCTGCTTTTGTCAGTCAGCTCTTTAGAGATCATATTTGTACACGTGTTTCTTGCCCAAGGTTGGATCTGTCCTATATGGCTTTGCCTTTTTAACATGGCGCCATGCCATTGTGTCTAATCAGGTAGGTTTATAACCGCAGTGCACAGTAAAAGAACTATCTGGCTCTCGCAGATGATTTGTTCTTGTCTATAATGTTAATATCGTTCTTCTTTGGCTGTACTTGGCAAGCTGTTACTGATACATTTGCTAACATGCGAACAATTGTTTTGTGTCAGCCCTTTGGGTTGATTGCAGAGAAACTTGATTAATAGCATTATTGCTCAGACCTCCGGTGGCACAGATTGAATGAGTGAGTGCTGACTGAATGTCATCATACTGGAAGTCTGTGAGGAGCTGGAAATAAATTGAAATGTCACGATGACGCATGGATGCCTGTCTGTCTACTAGGCTTCATTTGTTTTTTCCTAATGATTTCTTTTGCTAATAAAATTGACCTTCCTATATTTGATGACTTGAATATAAATATTTCCTATATTTGCTATTACATGTAGCCTTCCTATATTTGACAACTTTTATATCAGTATTGACAATGTGCTCAGTATTGTAAGAGTTATCGTAAATAATGAGGTTGGAGGCCCCTTATGTTAATATCATAAGTGAAAAGCTAGATAAGTAATTGAAAAAATAATGAAAGTGATTACATTTATAGTAGTAGAAGTAGTTATGGTAGTAACAGCAAGCATAATAATAGTAATAGTGGTGATACTAGCCAGGCATG
Source organism: Oryx dammah (assembly GCF_014754425.2). Taxonomy (NCBI): domain Eukaryota; kingdom Metazoa; phylum Chordata; class Mammalia; order Artiodactyla; family Bovidae; genus Oryx; species Oryx dammah. Next base: position 23,036,737 of record NW_024070190.1, on the reverse strand, counting down.
ATTCCTGAGTAGGAGATAGTACCCTGGTGTTCATTGTGGAATAGCTGCTTAATGATTAATGGAGGCCAGAGTAGAACAATCTGTTATCAAAGCCTGCATGTGATAAAGTTACCCAGAGTGGTCTCTGCCCATCTGTTTGTCTCAAGTCAGTTTGTGCAGTACTGTTAATAACTGTATAGGCTTTTTCCTCTAATTATCAGCCTTTGTCGGGGAGGGGGCAGTGGCTGGCTAACTCATGGCACTGTTACCCTGAAACTAGAACGGGAGAGACTGGGTTTTAGTCACTGCAGGACTCCTAACACACACCTAGGACAGAGCCTGGCACTAGATGGAAACATTTCTGGAATAAATGTGTCAATCATATCAGTCACTAATCTTAGACTGGGTCTAACAAGGTCAATTTTATTTCCTGGTGTCACTTGCATAAGAGCCAAGTTTCCAAGGAATAGGTAGGGATTCAGGGTACAAGGCTCCTATGTCTTAGAGAGCAAGCTTGAGCTGCAGGGATATGGACAGTAATTGGAAAAGGCCAAAAGGCCCTTTTGTTTGTTTGTCCCAAACAAAAGCGGCAATCATCTGGATAAATGAAAACCTAGATTTTATAACAGTCATGATGTTTATGTAGTCAACACTTTAGCAGACATCACGATTAGTGCGACACACTCTATATATCTTACTTTGTCTTCCCAGTGCGTGGATGAAGTAGGATTATTATTCCAGTTTGTAGCTGAGGATTCTAGGATTTATAGAGGTTAATTTTGTTACTCAGGGAAACGAAGCTAGATAATAAGAATGGGACTAAGACTTGTACTTGGATCAAATGATTCCACAGTCCTGATCTCTTACACTGACTATGCATTTTATGGTGATATTGTCTATTGCTTCTTGCTTTCTAATCAATTAATGATAATATTTATTGTGCACATAGTATTTTTCAAACAGTATACTATATAATTTCCATGAGCTGTCACATTTAATTGACAACAATTATTGTCACACTAGCAACTAGTCTGCCAATTAAGCATTGCTATCATCCCCAAGTACCAGGTATAGAAACTGAGGCACAGAAAATGTTGAATGATTTGATGAAGACCGTGCAGCTTGTAAGCACTGAAATTGACATTTGAAAACTGCCAGTCTAATTATAGAATAAGTGCTCTTCTTTTATTATTAATATTATTGTTATTTATTGAATCATAGTTCATTTACAATATTATATTCATTTCAGGTGTACAGTATAGCGATTCAGCATTTTTATAGGTTGCTGCTGCTGCTGCTAAGTCGCTTCAGTCGTGTCCGATTCTGTGTGACCCCATAGATGGCAGCCCACCAGGCTCCCCTGTCCCTGGCATTCTCCAGGCAAGAACACTGGAGTGGGTTGCCATTTCCTTCTCCAATGCATGAAAGTGAAAAATGAAAGTGAAGTTGCTCAGTCGTTTCCAACTCTTAGCAACCCCATGGACTGCAGCCTACCAGGTTCCTCCGTCCATGGGATTTTCCAGGCAAGAGTACTGGAGTGGGGTATACACCATTAAAAGTTGTCACAATATAATGGCCATAATTCACTATGGTATACAGTATATTCTTATCAGTTTTATACATGGTAGTTGCATCTCTTAAACCCATGGTGATTCTTTGATTCATTCATTTAACTAATTTTTGGTGAGCAAACTTTGGGTGCTAGAGAAATAGCAGTGAGTGAAATAGTCCAATTCTCTGCCCCTCTAAAAAGTGAAAAAAACATGTCAAGTATATGTGTTTGATGCACTTAGCTTCAGAAGCAAAGTTGGGGGAGGGAAAAGGGAGGTTACAATTTGGTATAGGTCTGTGAATTGCCTCACTTTGCCATGACTGAGCCACTGTACAAATATTCTGGGTAAACACATACTGGGCAGAGGGAAAAGCCAATGAGAAGTGCTTGAGGTGGGTTTGTGCTTGATGAGGAATAGCAAGGACATTGTATTGTTATGTGAAGTGAACATGAGGAGGTTGTTAGGAGATGATGTCAGAGATAAGAGGAGACTGGATTTCATAAACTTCACAAGTCCCTGGAGGATTTTGGCCTTTGCTTAGAGTGGGATCAGAAGCCATTGGAGAGTTTGATTAGTGGAAGGAGAATGTTTCCTGATTGTGGTGGATGCTGTGTGGAAAACAGAGCAGAGAGAGGCAAGAATGGAAGCACAGATCTGAAAGGAGAGTATTCCATGAGATTATGCTTGGTAGATGCGTAAGGATATAAAGTGAGCAGATTTTTCTATATGTTTTTAAAGGAAATGAGCAAAGTTTTCTCATGAATTGGAAAAGGGAATAAGGAAGAGAGAGAGGAGTCAAAGAGCATTTAGCAAGGTGGGGAGACTACAGGAAGAATAATGTGGTGTGGTAAGGAATTTTGTCAGATACCTTCTGTTCGAGATGTCTACTAGACATCCTTGTGGAGATGTCAAAGGTTAATTGTGTATATGTATTTGAAATTCAAGGAGAGGTCTGGATGGATATGTAAACATTAGAGTCATCAGAATATAATTGATATTGAAAACCGTCAGAGCCAGACACCAGGGGAGTAAGTTTGGATCGAGAAAAGAAGGAGAAGAGATGCTCTCAATATTTTCTGCTTACTTGGTCCCCAAATCCCTTGCTTTCTGTCATGATTTGTTAGTATTGCTCTCAAAATGTCATTTCCACGAAGAAAGACATCAGTGGAAAAACCAAGAAAATCTGGGGAAATAAAACGAGTCTTCAGTTTGGTTAATAGAGTTTTACCAGTTAAATGTTTCATTTTGATCATTGTCTTCTGGTGATGTAAGATACTAACATAAGAGGAAAATAGAAATTCTTGTACTACTTTTGCAGCTTTTTTTTAAGTCCAAAATTAATTGAAAGTAAGAGTTTTAGAAATATGTCCCCAGATGTGGACACACTACTTTGAATAGAGTCTGAATTTTTTGGAAGAAGGAAATGGGACCTTTACCTCTCTTGGTCTAAACACAAGACTTTATTCAGAAAGCCTAGATTTGAATTACCTGCTTGAACATTTTCCACCTAACTAACACTAGGTTATGGGCAACTGAATGCTAGGACATATTTTGAAAATCGTTTTGTAAACAAGCTCTCCCTTGTAGTATCTTTGGAAAAAATGATTTACTTTTGACAGTTCCAAAACTGGATGAGATGTGACCCCTAATAAATATCCTTGTTCAGATTCAATTCAGATACAAACCAGAGCTCCGACTCTGCCTTCAAGTTTGTTATGTCATCCACCAGTTCCTTAGCATGCTCTTTACACTGTTATCTGAGGCTCCTCCCAAATTCTGTTATCTTCTAGATCACTGGACAAGGAGGGGGGTGGCCCTTGGTCTTTACCAGGTCTGTCGTTTAGGTTGACAAAGATCCTTCCGTGAACTCTTCCTTGTTTCATCCAGTCATGAATTTACTGAACCAGATTATCTCATGTGTGTGCATGCGTGCTAACTCCCTTCAGTTATCTCCAACTCTTTGTGACACTATGGACCAGCATAGCCTGCCAGGCTCCTCTGTCCATGGGATTCTTCAGGCAAGAATACTGGTGTGGGTTGCCCTGCACTCCTCTAAGGCATCTTCTCACCCAGGGATGGAACCCATGTCTCTTATGTCTCTTGCACTGGCAGGCAGGTTCTTTACCACTAGCACCACCTGGGAAGCTCAAATTATCCCATTGCACCCATGTATTCTTTCTATTTTTGAATATATAATAAAATTCTCTATTAATCTCGGTGAAATCAGTACATATCTGACTATAAAATTCCTCAATCTACCAGTACAGATTAATTTGTAATGAACTTATGCTCGTATCTAGTGATCTGTGCATTTTATTATTAAGTACTAACAAATCATCTTTGTAACAATCCTTTTACAGATCCAAATAGTGCAAGGTTACTCATTACTGCTACTGCTGTTACTGCTGCTGCTAAGTCGCTTCAGTCGTGCCCCACTCTGTGCGACCCCAGAGACGGCAGCCCACCAGGCTCCCCCGTCCCCGGGATTCTCCAGGCAAGAACACTGGAGTGGGTTGCCATTTCCTTCTCCAATGCATGAAAGTGAAAAGGGAAAGTGAAGTCGCTCAGTCGTGCCCGACCCTCAGTGACCCCATGGACTGCAGCCTTCCAGGCTCCTCCATCCATGGGATTTTCCAGGCAAGAGTATTGGAGTGGGCTGCCATTGCCTTCTCCGTACTCATTCTTATGCAGATACTCATTCTTATGCAGATATAATAATGTGTAGACTCAGTTCAGTTCAGTTGCTCAGTCATGTCCGACTCTTTGTGACCCCATGGACTGCAGCATGCCAGGCTTTCGTGTCCATCACCAACTCTCTGGACAGTTAGTGTCCATTCAGTTGGACACTGGAGTTGGAGCCTGGAGCTTGCTCACCATCTCATTCTCTGTCGTCTCCTTCTCCTCCTGCCTTCAATCTTTCCCAGGATCTTTTTCTGTGAGTCATTTCTTCATGTCAGGTGGCCAAAGTATTGGAGTTTCAGCTTCAGCATCTGTCCTTCCAATGAATATTCAGGACTGATTTCCTTTAGGATGGACTGGTTGGATCTCCTTGCAGTCCAAGGGACTAAAGAGTCTTCTCTAACACCACAGTTCGAAAGCATCAATTCTTTGGCACTCAGCTTTCTTTATAGTCCAACTCTCATATCCATACATGACTACTGGAAAAACCATAGCTTTGACTATTCACACCTTTGTCAGTAAAGCAATGTCTCTGCTTTTTAATGTTCTGTCTATGTTCATAGGCTTTCTTCCAAGAAGCAAGCATATTTTAATTTCATGGCTGCAGTCACCACGTGTAGTCTACTCTATCTATATTTGCTTATTTATTATTAGTTTAATGAGAAGAGAGAATGTAGACCAACCATGGAGGAAAAGCTTTAAGAAGTGTACAAACCGCAAGGCCATTTCTTTTGTAGGAAATTGAGGAAACTGTCTCCATAGGAATCAAGCAGAAAACACTACTGCTTTTATTTTAGGTTTTATAGGCAGTAGCTATTTTTAATGGTGTAGTTAAACTCCATAAGAGGGAGTTTAAATGGTAAAATTAAATGTAATTTGGTGAAGGTGTTTATCAAGTATTTTCTTAAACAGTTGATAATTTGCACATTTCTTTGTTAAATTGTGCTTCCTTGTTACTGAGGACCACAGCTTGCTACTAACTGCTAATGAATTATGACACATCTATTATTTATGGAGCTTATAAATTTAGGTGTCATTCTGAAGGTTACTCTGTGGTTTAAAATCTCAGGTGATCTCGTTGAAGTTGCTCCACAGAGTTATCAACTCTAACTATGGTAATCTGAAATTTACCAGGCTGCAACCAGTGTTTTATCTGCAATGGATGCGTCTTCTAGTGGTATCCTGGTCTCATTAGAGAAGGGACATTTCTCAGGCAAGCTTTAATGATGACTCTTAGTATAGCCATGTGCTGTAATGGTTGGTGAAATTTGATGGAATAATGTGCCTAGTTCGTTTATCTCACTCAGACTGGTCCCATTCTTTCTGTCTGTTTTCCAGAGTGTATTTTTTCTGACACAAGAATCACTACATTCTTTGCTGGTATGTATCAAGATTTTCATGGAATGAATGAGAACTGGAGGGAATTGAGATAACAGTAATAGAACGTAAGGCATCCAGGAAGAGATACAGCAACAGAAAATTAATTTATGATCTAAGTGCTTTCCATAAATTATCTCATTTAATTCTTTGTTAGAAGGTAGAGATGCTGAATAGCATACTTTGAACTGAGAAGGGACTTTGAGACCCGAAACAAAACTGCAATTCCATAAAGTACAATTATGAAGTTTATTGGGGGGTAACTTATAGACAGGCAGGAAGGATGGGGCAGACAGTGGTCCACAGGCATTCACAGCTCTACTCTGTATTGCCGAAAGGGATAAAGGGGAATTCAAAGGGGCCAAAACTAAGAATAGAATCTGACTACCAAGTGAGATACATGATGCTGTTAAAGTGCTGTACTCAGTATGTCAGCAAATTTGGAAAACTCAGTATTGGCCACAGGACTGGAAAAGTTCAGTTTTTAATCCAATCCCAAAGAAAGGCAATGCCAAACCATGTTCAAACTAGTACACAATTGCACTCACCTCACATGCTAGTGAAGTAATGCTCAAAATTCTCCACGCTAGGCTTCCAACAGAATGTGGACCGAGAAAGAACCTCAGATGTTCAAGCTGGATTTAGGAAAGGCAGAGGAACCAGAGATCAAATTGCCAACATTCATTGGATGATAAAAGCGCAAAAGAATTCCAGAAAAAAAAAATCGATTTCTACTTCATTGACTACACTAAAGTCTTTGACTGTGTGAATCACAACAAACTGTGGAAAATTCTTAAAGAGATGTGTGTACCAGACCACTTTACCTGCCTCCTGAGAAATCTATGCAGGTCAAGAAGCAACAGTTAGAACTGGATATGGAACAATGGACTGGTTCCAAATTGGGAAATTAGTATGTCAAGGCTGTATACTGTCACCCTGCTTATTTAACTTATATGCAGAGTACCTCATGAGAAATGCCAGACTGAGTGAAGCACAACCTGGAATCAAGCTTTTGATATTTGCCAGGAGAAATATCAAGAACCTCAGATACGAAGATGATACCACCCTTATGACAGAATGTGAAGAGGAACTAAAGAGCCTCTTGATGAAGGTGAAAGAGGAGCGAGAAGCTGGCCTAAAACACAACATTAAAAATCCTAAGATCATGGCATCTGGTCCCATCACTTCATGGCAAATAGATGGGGAAACAGTGGAAACAGTGGCAGACTTTATCATCTTGGGCTCCAAAATCACTGCAGATGGTGACTGCAGCCATGAAATTAAAGGATGGTTTCTCCTTGGAAGAAAACCTATCACAAACCTAGACAACATATTAAAAAGCAGACATTACTTTGCCAACAAAGGTTCATCTAGTCAAAGCTATGGTTTTTCCAGTAGTCATGTATGTGAGAGTTGGACCATAAAGAAGGCTTAGTTGAGAAGAATTGATACTTTTGAACTGTGGTGTTGGACAAGACTCTTGAGAACCCCTTGGACTGCAAGGAGATCAAACCAGCCAATCCTAAAGGAAATCAACCCTCACTATTTATTGGAAGGACTGTTGCTGAAGCTGAAGCTCCAGTACTTTGGCTACCTGATGCGAAGAGCTGACTCATTAGAAAAGACTCTGATGCTGAGAAAGATTGAAGGCAGGAGGAGAAGGGGATGACAGAAGACGAGATGGTTGTGTTACATTACCAACTCAATGGACATGAATTTGAGCAAGCTCTGGGCAATAGTGAAGGACAGGGAGGCCTGGCATGCTACATACAGTGGCAAAGAGTTGAACTTGACTGAGTGACTGAACAACAAGCAACCAAGTGAGAAGCAAGTCTGCACCAAAGGAACTGAGCATTTTTCCTCCCGTGAGGGTGTCTCATGATCATCAGCCATCTGTGTCAGCAAAAGGCATTTTCCCAGTTTTCTAATCAGATGAAGCCAAGGCTGAAAGTTGATAGGGAACTTATTCAGTTTTGGCATATTCTTTGTGAGGAGGCTAAAGCTGAGTCATGCAGAAAGGGGAGGGGATATGACTGGTGCCTTAAGATGAAGCTGACAACACGGAATCAGTTGGTTCAGTCACACATCCTCATTATCATCCAATGGAGGAATAGACTGTGTTTCAGATAAAATATTAAAGAGAGGACTGTTAATGAAATTGTCTGAAGGCAGGAAGCTGTTTGGTGATGAATCTGGGATGTCAGTGCTGGCCATTTGGCCCCAGAGCCTGGACTCATCACAGCATCATGCTACCTCCCATGTTTCTACCTGTGGATGGATGTCACGCTGAACTTGATTAGTGACCACACTTTCACGGAGACCACACACAGACCACTGTGACATTTGGCAATTTTAATATAATTAGGTTGAATCATGGCAAATTGCTGGTATTTGACTATTTTTACATTAAAAGAAATGGGATTTTGGGTTGAAAAAAACTGACAAAATGACACTGATCAGAGGAAACTGGGGACACACACTAAGTGCAGCATAGTATCGTGGACTGAATCCTCTAAGAGTAAAAGGACATAATGAAAATTCTGGCTGCATCTGAATAAGGTCTTAGATTTGTAGTATTGCATGAATGTAATTTTTAAAAAAATATTATTTATTAATTTGGCTGTACCAAGTCTTAGTTTCAGTATCTTCTATCTTCACTGGGGCACGAGGGATCTTTTTAGTTATGGCATGTGAACTGTTAGTTGAGGAATGTAGGATCTAATTCCCTGACCAGGAACGGAACCTGGGCCCCCTGTATTGGGAGCAGGGAGTCTTAGCCACTGGACCCCCAGGGAAGTTCAGTGTCTTGGTTTTGATAATTGTACTATGTCAGAGGTTAACTTTAGGAGAAATTAGGGTAAAGGATGTGTAAGAACTCTGTTGTATAGAACTCTTCGTTGTATATTTTCAGTTTTTAAATTTGTTTTTTAGATTTAGTTAATCTAAAATTATTACAAATAAAATTTTATTAATAAATTTTAATTCAATAATGGCAATTTCATTTTATATAGATCTTTAATAATTACAAAATTCCTTTTTATATCATTCTAGAAACTGTAGCTGCTTTCCTCTCTGTTCTCCAGAAGCACGTCAGATTTACTTCTGCTCTAGCACCTGCCATTCTAGATATATTTATTTGTCTACAATTTAGTTGCCCTAACAATACTGTCGGAGAAGGCAATGGCAGCCCACTCCAGTACTCTTGCCTGGAAAATCCCATGGGCAGAGGAGCCTGGTAGGCTGCAGTCTCTGGGATCGCTAAGAGTCGGACATGACTGAGCGACTTCACTTTCACTTTTCACTTTCATGCATTGGAGCAGGAAATGGCAACCCACTCCAGTGTTCTTGCCTGGAGAATCCCAGGGACGGCAGAGCCTGGTGGGCTGCCGTCTATGGGGTCACACAGAGTCGGACACGAATGAAGTGACTTAGCAGCAGCAGTAGCAGCAGCAACAAAACTGTGATCTTTTCAAGGCAAGGACTGCATTCAAGTCTTCCTTGTACTCCAAGCAGTATAAGACACAAAGTATATTCATGTTTTTTTTAAAAACAAATAAATACATTTATTAGTCTTTATGGCTGACAAAAAGTGATAATAATTTTAAGATGCACTCCATGTAGTCAGTTCAGATCACCACTTGCTAGGTTGTCTCCCCAAATAAAAGAGAGAATAAAGATGTCTCATAAGCATTTACAGTCCATGAGGTTGCAAAGAGTCACACACGAACAACAATAAGCATTATAACTGAGCTAAAAAATATGGAAAAAGTTCTTGTCTTTTATAAATGAAGATAGCAGCCATGACAAGAGTTGCTTAGTCCATGGTAAGGAAATGGAGAAGCTCAGCACGAAGTCCTTTATACTCAAACTCCTGATTCCCTTTGGAATCAGCATGAAGATTCTGGAAAGGCGTAGGTCCAGGTATGTTCATGGACCTGCCTTCACCAGCTGAGCCGTCAGAAACAAACAATTGTGCTGACCTTTGAGGAAGGACGATCAATGTGTTATTAACAGTTTTCCTTTGCATAAAAAAGAGTTTGTGGCTGGGGGAGAGATAGTATTAAACTGGAATGGGACATAGACATATCCTCAGTTAAAAGGGGGCTACTTCCATGCTGCTGTCATGCTGGCTTATGTTTGCTTTTGTTTTTGCAGTTTTAACAATTTTATTGAAATACCGCTCACCCATTTAAAATGTGCAGTTCAGGCTTCCTTATTGGTCTAGTGGTTAAGAATCCACCAGCCACTGCAGGGGATGTGGGTTCTATCCCTGGTCCGGGAAGACCCCACATGCCGCAGGGCAGCTGAGCCTGTGGGCCATATTACCGAAGCCCCTGCTCTAGAGCATGTGCTCTGCAATAGGAGGGGCACCTTAATGAGAAGCGTGGGCACCGCCACTTGAGAAAGTCTGCTTGAAGCAACAAAGACCCAGCACAGCCAAAAATAAAATTAATTAATTAATTAAAAAGTAAAATGTACAATTCAATGGCTTTTAGTATATTAAAGATATGTATGACTATCAGTCAGTTCAGTTCAGTTCAGTTCAGTCTCTCAGTCGTGTCCGACTCTTTCCAACCCCATGAATCGCAGCACGCCAGGCCTCCCTGTCCATCACCAACTCCCGGAGTTCACTCAAACTCATGTCCATTGAGTCTGTGATGCCATCCAGCCATCTCATCCTCGGTCGTCCCCTTCTCCTCCTGCCCCCTATCCCTCCCAGCATCAGAGTCTTTTCCAATGAGTCAGCTCTTCGCATGAGGTGGCTAAAGTACTGGAGTTTCAGCTTAAGCATCATTCCTTCCAAAGAACACCCAGGGCTGATCTCCTTTAGAATGGACTGGTTGGATCTCCTTGCAGTCCAAGGGACTCTCAAGAGTCTTATCCAACACCACAGTTCAAAAGCATCAATTCTTCGGTGCTCAGATTTCTTCATAGTCCAACTCTCACATCCATACATGACCACTGGAAAAACCATAGCCTTGACTAGACGGACCTTTGTTGGCAAAGTAATGTCTCTGCTTTTTAATATTCTATCTAGGTTAGTCATAACTTTCCTTCCAAGGAGTAAGCATTTTTAAATTTCATGGCTGCAGTCACCATCTGCAGTGATTTTGGAGCCCCCCAAAATAAAGTCTGACACTGTTTCCACTGTTTCCCTATCTATTTCCCATGAACTGATGGGACCGGATGCCATGATCTTAGTTTTCTGAATGTATGACTATAACCACAGTCAATTTTAGAACATTTCATCACCCCAAATGAAACCCTGTTTATTTTAGCTCTCACCCCTCCTCCCAGCCTTCTCACCACTCCCCACCCCTAGGCAACTACTAATCTGCTTTCTGTCTCTATTTTTTCCCCTGTTTTGAACACTTAATATGAATGGGATCTTATGTAATCCTATGTGATCTTTTGTGAGTGGCTTCCTTCACTTAGAATAATGTTTTTAAGGTTCATCCATATGAACAGACATCAGTATTTCATTTCTTTGTATGGCCAAGTTGCATTACATTGTATAGATATACCACGTTGGTGGCGGTGGTGATGTAGTCACTAAGTCATGCTGGACTCTTTGCAGTCCCGTGGACTGTAGCCTGCCAGGCTCCTCTGTCTGTGGGAGTTCTTTGGCAAGAATACTGGAGTGGGTTGCCTTTTCTTTTTCAGGGGATCTTCCTGACCCAGGGATTGAACCTGCATTTCCTGCTTGGCAGGCAGGTTCTTTACCACTGGGCCACCTGGGAAGCCCATACCTCATTATGTTTATCTGTTTATAGAGTGATGGGCATTTGGCCTGTTTCCATCTTTTGGTTACTGTGAATAATATAGCTGCTAGCATCACTGTACAAGTTCTGTGTAGACAAATGTTTTCTCTTTCTCTGAGATGTGAACTTGGTTTTACTTGTTATTCCTAACTTTACATGTAAGGAGTGTGTCTCCTAGAGATAAAGAATAATAAAACCTCAACATGCTGAAAATTTAGAATAAAATTTAATGCGCACTGCCTTTCTGCATCTCAGTTTATAAGTTGTCCCTCAAAAAAAAAAAAGTTTTTAAACATACACACATGCACATACAAGCTTGCATAAGGATTCAGCTAAAAGTAACCCCTCCTGAGAAGCCATCTGGAGAAAGAAGTGCAACCCTTCTCATAATGCTGAAATTGCTCAGGAAATGGGGCAACTTCTCTTTAGGAATCTCTTCAGATTGGGGTTTATGCGCCATGCTGGAAATATTGACTGTGTGTAACCTTATTTGCTCCTTATTTGTAGCTGTGCCTAATCAAAATCATTTCTGGCTATTCCTGAAAATCAGAACTTTTCCTGGGAACATCTCCCTGATGAATCAACAGAGTATTGGCTGTGGTCGGGACAGAAAGCTCCTGAAGGGCCAAGCCTAGGTCTCTCTTCTAGAAGAATACCTTCACACAGTACAAGTGCTCTGTGCATTTGCTAAGCTGACATGAATTGAGATTCCTGAAAAATAGCACCTGGTTGAAGGATTTGTTTATTTTCATTACTGCTCAATTTTCTCTTGGAAAAAAGCAGACTCTAGAATCCATGTACTGTGTACTCTCCCAATAAGTCCGGCTTTTAATAGCAAAAGTTAATCAAGACCTGGTCATCCTAACAGATCACTTGCCTCATATGTAGGGCAGTGGGCGCTCAGAGCTGTGGCTTCTTCCTATATCTCTTCTATACTTGCTTTGTTCCCCAGACCTTGCTGACCCTCTCGGAGGCCTGCTCACTCAGATGGTAGCCTGAGCTGATGCTTTCTCCAAGCAGGCTTTCTCCTAGTTCTACCCAGAGCTTCTGCATCTCCTCATGGACATGGGGTAAATGTAAAGGAATCTTCAAGACCACCCTCCAAGCCCCCCCGCCCCACCCCTGGTATAACCAGACTCTTCAATTGTGTGACATTTTGTTTGTGGGGCAGAACCAAATTATGTAATCAAATAGGGACACTAAGCCTGATTGAAACTTCAATCAAAGCACCAAAGCAATCCAATAATTTTGGGTTTGACCTTTGTACTATTTTTAATTGGGGCTTCCGTGCTGGCTCAGACAGTAAAGCGGTAAAGCATTTGCCTGCAATGCAGGAGACCTGGGTTCAGTCCCTGGGTTGGGAAGACCCTCTGGAGAAGGAGATGGTAACCCACTCCAGTATTCTTGGTTGGAGAATTCCATGGGCAGAGGAGCCTTGTGGGTTACAGTCCATGGAGTGGCAAAGAGTCGGACACAGCTTAGCAACTAATGCTATTTTTAATGCGACTGATTTGAAAGGCTCCTGGAGAGATGTCTGAACCTTACAGCAAACTTTTTTTCTGGATCCTGTGTAAGAGAAAATATCCTCTCCGTCCAGCTTGACACCGTACTGGTCATACCAGTTCCCTTGGAACTGAGACGTTTGATTTCCTCAGAGGCTTGGTTGTTCAGTATGTGATGTAATCAGCTCAGGGAAGCATAGCTTTAAGAGGATCTCAAAAGACCATCAAGCCCAGGAGGGGAGTTAAAACTCTATCCTCAAAAGGAAAGAGGATATATATATATATTTTTTAATTTATTTATTTTTTATTTTACTTTACAATTGCAAATCAAAGAGGATATTTATAATAGAATTATACTACATTCAAGGAGTTTGGTCTATTATACAAAAATTCTTTTTTCTGCCCCCCCCCTTTTTTTTGATGCCTTATCTAGCCCAGTGGACTCCCAAGTATTGTGGAATCCCCTACAACTCTAGCTTCTGGGGAACTCAGTTTTGACTGAAGTCAATAGGATGCTTTACCACTAAGTACCTCTACCAGGCTACAGTTACAAATTCTTGTAAATAAAATTTCATGCAAGGAGGCATTTTTATGAGTAATCATTGTTTAGCCTCAACAAATTGAATTTTTTATACTCAGAAATGAAACAACAGTAACGATACTATCCTAAAACTTTAAATGGTTGAAAAAGTGAAAATGTTCGTTTCTCAGTCTTGTCTGACTCTTTGTGACCCCATGGATTGTAGCCCATCAGGCTCCTCTGTCCATGGAATTCTCCCCCAAAAGAATACTGGAGTGGGTAACCGTTCCCTTCTCCAAGAGATCTTCCCAAACTAGGGATTGAACTCTTGTGTCATCTCTTGTGTCTCCGGCTTTACTGTCTGAGCCACCGGGGAGTTAGATCCAGGTAAACTGTTCCTTACACTTTAGTATGGGGTATCCTTTTATTAATTTACCATAAAAAGAAATCTCCAAAAAGAGGGAAAGAGAGAATCTTTAATAGCAAAGTTTAAAAGCAACTCAGATATTAATTCTTAAACAGCCCTCTGGTTTCCTGAGTAGCTAACAAAGCACTATTTAGCTCTTAAATGCCTTTTTTTAGACTTCACAGGAATAGGAAATGCCGTGTGTCCACATTTAATTTAGAAACTATGAATGGTTTCAGATATGCCGTTTTAGATGTTTTTACTTGGGGTGAGGGTTATTTCAGTGATGTTTACTTTTTGGGGGGCATAATTAGAGGATGAGGCTCTCATACATTTTCAAATAACTAAATCTTGTCCATGTAAGAATGTATATTTTCTGTTTTCAAAATTTCTGAAGTAAATCTTTCTAAAATATAATTGTACAGTCATTTCCCTTTGGGAAACAGTGCTTAATATACATATAACTCTTCTTAATGACTCATGGCATGATGCCCAAATGAGTCTTGGTGTCTGGGAAAGTGAGATTTAAAAAGAATTCTAGTTCACGAGGTCGATCCTCCTCACCCGCCCAATTTAAAGAAGAGAGTGGGGGCTTTTGACTTCCTGTAAATTGCACAGCTACTCCCAATTTGATGTTCTAAGATTTCTGCACAGCTCTTCCCTACCAGAAATCCAATGGCTTAGAGATTTGGTTTCGTTATAGAAGCTCTCAGTTGGCTCATGCCTTTCCTTTTTGCCCTGTCGCTCAAACTGCAACCCACTCCCTTTCCAAGATCCAGCCTCGTGGAGCTGTTGACTGGTTCTAAATCCAGCCCATGGTTTCACAACCAGCTCTTACATATACCGTCCCTCCTCCAACTGTCAGGGATTCTTTCCCCTCTGGTCTGTCTTGGGTGTGGGACAGCCACCTAGCTTTATCATTCATGGCTCCCATTTAAGGGTGACTACTTCTGTGAAACTTTTCAACCCCTCCAGGGGGCAAGGTTGGTCTCTCCGAAATGCTCTCGGTATTCTCTACACATCCTTGTTTCAGCTTATGGCTGTGTTTTTATCATAGTTTGAGTGTACATCTATCTACTCTTTTTTTAGATTGAAGTATAGTTGATTTACAGTGTTGTGTTTATTCCTGCTGTACAGCAAAGTGATTCAGTTATACATACACATATAGTTATTCATATATACATTTTTATATTTTCCTTTATGATTTAATCTCAGGATTTCGAATCCAGTTCCCAGTGCTATACAGTAGGACCTTGTTGTTTTATTCATTCTGGATGTAATCATTTGCCTCTACTAACCCCAAACTCCCATTCTGTGCCCCCTGCCACGGGAAGCACAGGTCTGTCCTCTGAGTGTGTTTCTGTTTGCAATAGCTTCATTTGTGTCATATCTTAGATTCTACATGTAAATGATATCATATCTTACTGTCCCTGTCTGCTCAAGGGTTGGTTCTTCACTGTCCACCATTCTGGGTCTGTTTCTAACAGCTCTCCAGGGGGACAAACTAATTGATGAACAAAGGGGTACTCTAAAGTGTGTGTCACTTCCTCACCTTTAATCCCTGTCCTGTGGTTTTCTTTTATGTTTTTACTTAAATCACAGATTTGTTTTATATGATTTACTTTTGTCAAATTATTTAGTTATTGAATGATGAGATAAAGCCTGGAGAGTCATTTTGTGTGTTTATGGTGGGGGGGACTCCACATATTGTCCCTCCAAGACATAACATTCTTCTCCCAACTGAAGACAAACCACCTGTAAGGGACTCCTGTCTTTTCACTAGGCAGGGCCTGACATGTGGCATTGCTCAGAGGGTCTCATGCAGAAGCTCAGGCCTCGTGTGATCAGAGCTTAGAGCTAGCAGGAGCTACTGAACCTTGTAGAGCTTTGTAGCCCACCCATCTCTATCTTCTTCAGTCCTGGATTACTCCAAGCTACTGGATGTTAGCTCTTTTGTCTGCAGATCTGCGCTATGCATGGGAGTTACCTTTTTTCCCCACCATTGGCACTCTGAAGCCCCACTACTTGCTCCATTGCTTGATCATTCAATCTTTCATTTCCTCTACCTCAGCTGTTGAAACGGGGTTGTAAAGATTGAGTTGGAGCATACAAAGTGTAGAGAAGAGGGCGACAGCATCCCCAGAGACTGATTCATACTCACCAGCTATTATTATTGTTAGGATGACTGTCAAGCGTCTAATCCTCACTTCCTGACTCACTGCCCCTGTTTTAGGATTTGCTCTGCTGACCTTCCAATAGCTGTTAAACCAGATCAGCCCAATTGATTGTAATAATTATAAAGTTAGGGTGACTAGGCTCCTAGTAACGACTCTTACATCTTTTTTGAAAAAAAAATGAAAGTCCTATATAAGCTTTGGTGCATATATATTTTTAGGCTGTGCCTTAGCCACCGAGGGGCCTTTTCCTTTTCTGATTCATGTCTCTGTTAAGAATAGTCAAAGTTGCCAGAAAAGGGATTTTTGGATAAGAAAGAGAGGTGAGATTGTGTTAAATTAGGAACTCAGAGTCAAGAAAAGATATAAAGCTATATTTAGAATGGGGTTTGGACTGAAAATGACTGTGGATCTTTTTCTTTTTTAATAGTGTGAGAAATGCAGCCACAGGTTTGAAATGGAACTATTTAAACATTTATTTCAGCCCAGTTGAGAAAAGGAGAGAGCCAGTTTCTCCCCAGACTTCAGTATTTATCTTTAGGATGTAAAAAGAAAGTGAGAGACTGGATGACCTTGTTTTCATGGAATTTGATCTCTCTTGCCTTTTTTTCTTTCTCTTTTGCCTTTTTGAGGGGGGATCATGTGTATTTTTTTATGCTGAAAATAGAAGATTTTTTCCCTTGCGGTAGGCAAGGGAAAAAAAAATGAAAAAAAAAAAAGAGCACCATAGCATATGCAAATGGTGTTAGAGAATACAAACAGGCTTCTCCATGATCATGGAATTCCGTGGACTGACTGTATCCAGATTCACAATTATGCTATGGTTGCTACTTCAAATAGGCTAGCATCTCTGTGGACCACATTTACAGACACAGCTTAGCCATTAGGCAAAGTTTCCAACTTAATCTCTCTTGCTTAAAGACACACTGAATTGGTATTGTGACTTTTTTCTTCCTTCCTTCCTTCTTCCCTCCCTCCTTCTTCCTTTCTTTACATCTCTCATCTGTCCATCTACCTATGTACCTGAATTTTTTTTTGGATGGGTCTTATACAGAGTTATACATAGGCTATAAAAGGGTTGGATGGTTTTATCTACCTTGCTTATTTAATCTACACAACAATCATGTTCGATAGGCATCATTACCCTCAAGCTCCAGATAAAGAAACTACAGCGTAAAGAAGTAAATTATTTACCTAGTTTCACGGCCAGCAAGTGGTGAAGACTTGGAGATGGGTCTTTCTGGCTCTGAGGAGTTCATGTTCTTGACTGCTCATTACCTAGAGTCACTACATACATTTTGTCCTAAATTTGTGCAATTTTTGCCAAATGACACATGGCTGCCAAAAACAACCATCTGAAAATTGACAAATTCATTCATGCAGTTATATGGGAGATTTCTTTATCTGTTCATTGTCATTACCAGCTTTTTATTATATTGATGGAGTGGTGCCTTGCTGAGACAGAGTAGAGAAGGGTCATGTATCACCAGCATTTCTAAAATTTGGGGTGACATTTCTGAAAACATGAACACCTCTCTTCCTTCTTTTTGCAGTTTTGGGGTAGAAATGGTGTGGTTGCAGACTGAGGGTGATGGAGAAAGAACCCTGTGCTATTTGGTAAGAATTCCACCTCTGCTGTTCCCACCTTGCAGTACAAGGATCGTGTTGCTAGGAAAGATGACAATTAGCTCCTAAAATAAGTGAATGCTTTTAATGTAAATGAAAGTATTATTTTAAATTAAGATGGATTATGATGGTCCTGTTGGAAAATAACATTTCGCCTAAAATGAATCAGCCTGTTCAAGAAGCAGTGATATATATAGAACAGCTTCTCTACAGAAAGTCCAAGCCATTTCTTCTCTAGTAAGTGACCCAGTAAAAGTGCTATATATACTCTCAGGTCCTTTCCAACTGTATAGGCGATGATGGAAAAGAATGACTCAGCCTAGTAACGACAGGAGACCCATGGAAATGGTTTCTTTTTCTGGATTTGGTCTAAATCTCTGAGTTTCTTTAAAAGCTTTAGGCCATTTAAAATCAATAGTAATATTTAATATACATTTTATAAAAAGGAAATACATCTTTTAAAAAATAAATTCAGGGATATCCCATGAGTCACAAATGAGCTTATTAATTGGGGTCCATAAGAGAACAGAAATTGTATGCATTATACAATACATGATGCCTTGTTGGCCTCTGTTTTCCTCTTCACTCAAATTATGTAAGTCAAATCAGGTATTAAATTTGCTTTGCTACATGTTTAAATGTGCATTAAGGGATATTTCAAATTCATTAACTAGAAACACCACCTTTAGCAGCCAATATTGAATTTATCATTTTTGAGGAGTAAATTGGACAAGGATTAAAACAGCACAAGAAGTCTAGTTACTCGTATAATTGTATAATTGAGTTTGATTGACATTTCAGTGCCCTAATATCGAGAGTCATGATATCAGTTGCCAGGAGCTGTGGATTCAGGGCCATCCGTGAGCCTACTGCCACCTCTGCCCTGCCTGTGGGGAGACTCATTATTGCTGTCTGTTTCCTGGTAGCCATCGTCTGTCATTTTCTTCTTCTGCTTCCTCCTGTCACTGCAGTAACGGGTGCCATCAGCTTAACCTACCTTGTGTGGAGCAAAATCTGTGCAAAAGCACCAACTGCATCCCCACTGGCAGTAGGAACATTTATCTCTGACATTCCAGTTTCTCTACAAGTAGTCCCAACTAATACAACTACGAGCATCCCCTGCTTCCTTAAAACTGACCCATCTGCTCTGTGCTATTCCAAGAAAGCCAGGATTTCACCAGTGTGCTTCAGTGTGGCTGCAGGAAATCCTCCTTCTCATCCATTAATTACTCTCCATGACACCATGATCTTCTGACATCTGTGTCCAATTCCACCTTCCTCTCAGAAATTTTCAGGGGAGGTATATGAGAGAGTAGAGGGACAGGCTTTGGCATTAGACTGAGGGGTACATATTGGCTCTGCCACTGCTCCTGTAAGTAAACATCTTGGTTTCTTCAATTCCAATCTTGGAGGAATAATTCCCTTGAAGAGAAGATTCAGGGAGATACTTACCTGAAATGCTTTGCACAGTTAGCAGTAAGTAGAGGGTCGATTTCTGTTTCCTTCTTAACACACGCACCAGCTTTCCTCATGCATATATATGTTTTCTACTGTTACCAGAAGATTGTGTTGTGTTATAGAGAGCATATTGGAGAAGGCAATGGCACCCCACTCCAGTGTTCTTGCCTGGAGAATCCCATGGATGGAGGAGCCTGGTAGGCTACAGACCATGGGGTCGCTAAGAGTTGGACATGACTGAGCGACTTCACTGTCACTTTTCACTTTTATGCACTGGAGAAGGAAATGACAACCCACTCCAGTGTTCTTGCCTGGAGAATCCCAGGGATGGGGGAGCCGGTGGGCTGCCGTCTATGGGGTCGCACAGAGTCAGACATGACTGAAGTGACTTATGACTTAGCAGCAGCATAGAGAGCTTATATAAGAGAGTCCTTTGGGTCTTTGGTATGATTTTAATCAACCATTCCATAAATTCCACTGGCAAGAATATGAAATATGTGCTTCACATCCCTGGACCTCCTTCAGAGCCATTATATCATAGGCATTTAATAAACGTTTATTGAATAGTATGTCATCATAGAGGTGGTAAATCAAGGTAGATAAAATCCTGGACTCTGGAAATAAACTGCCCATATTTTCACCGGTAAGGTGTCTCTTACCAGTAGTATGACCTGAGTAAGGCACTTAACCTCTGTGTGCTTCGGTTTCCCCACGTGTAAAATGAGGCTAGTAGCGCTGTCTCTTGTGCTGTTGGGAGAATTAAGTGAATTCACAGATGTATAGTATTTAGAAGAGTGCCCGACACTAGGTAAGTGCTCTGTTATCACTGTTGCACTTAATAATAACTGGTTATTATTTTTTCAAAGTTGGCCCTTTGTGGTTTCTTACATCAGGCTTCTCCCACAAGTAGGACCTTGACTGTCTTCAGAGCAGTCAGAAATAACCATCTTTTAGGCCAGTTGAGTTTTTTCCCCTTGGCATTTGGAAATTGCTTATGGCATAGTATCTGCTTTGTTTGCTTTTGCTTGTGAGTTCTCACGACTCAGGGACCAATTTGCTGGTGTATTTTGCTTATTACTGTCCCTTTGCAGACACTTGGCCAGACTTGGCCTTTGCGCAGTTTGATGCTCACTTTGTTTCCTTTTTGTTATCTTTCTCTCGGTAATGAGGGTCGACCTGCTTACATTTCTCTCTCCTACCTCAGTTTCCCAGGTGACATTGCACAAGAGCAACTGCAGCCAATTATATGATTGTTATTCTTGGGCACTGTCCTCCCTGAATACTTGGCAATTTTCTGACCCTGGCACTCTGACCTGGGTGAGATAAGAGGAAAGCTACCAGTGTCCAGCATATAGAATTATTTTACTGAAAAGGAACTTGTTTTGTAGTACACGTGGCATAATCCTTACTTTCCATGAGTTCTTGTAATTCTCATTAAGTCCATGAAATAAAAACTAATATTTCTGACTCTAAAACTCCCAGCCTCTTTATACTACATGATATCCATTGCTATTACAATTCTTTTTCTCTCTCTCTCTCATTTATATCCTCCGTCCATCCACTCTGTGTTACCAGCTCAGATTTCTCTACAGTAGAAGGGGTCCTGGGCCAGAGATCACATTGAGAGAGATCAAACACTTAAAAACCCAAGATGGAAGTTGGTAGAATGGAGTCATGTGGAAATACGTTCAAACATTTGCACCATATTTGTTTGCCTTGTGTGTTAATTTTTTGCAATCTCCTCTTGTGTGTGTTCGCCGTTCAGTTGTGTCTGACTCTTTGCAGCCTCACAGACTGTAACCCACCAGGTTCCTCTGTCCATGGGATTTCCCAGGCAAGAATACTGGACTGGGGCATCATTTTCTGACCCAGGGATCAAACCTGCGTCTCTTGTGTCTCCTCATTGGCAGGTGGATTCTTGACCACGAGTGCCACCTGGGAAACCCCTTAAACTCCTCTTCTGTAGAACTATTTTTAGTGCTGAATAAACAAAAGAGTACAAAGAGCACCTATTTTACATATAAATTTCTTTTACATATAAATGTCGCTCCATGATTAAAAGACATACTCTTAGAAATATTTGGAGATAATTATAAGATTTGTAATAATTGTATAAATATTAGCATTTTGTTCCCCTTCCCTGAGTTCCAAAGTCACTCACTTCACCCCCAAAGAGAATGCCTTCTCCCTGCTGCTCTTTTTTTGTTTCATCTCTTCACTCTTCACGCTCTGGGTAACAGGTGCCAGGCTTGAATTTTGTGTATTTGTGTTGAGGGGTTGAAAGCAAAGAGGATTTGGGAGACCACTTTTCCTCAGCTTACCGTCCTTTCAATATAAGCACTTGTTTCTTGTTAGGTAAATTAGACTTAACCCTTCACCATAAGAGTGATCACCCTACTAACGATGGGTACCAGCACTGACTTCCAATACCACCTTCTGTGTTCCTGATGTATGCCCTCAGACAACCTTTCTGGAAAAGTAGAGGAGCCTGAAACTAGGATTTAAGAGTGCAGTTCATTCTAACATTCTGTTCTTCCATCTGCTAGTCACACTAGTTTCTGAGGCAACTCTAAATCTACCAAATGTAAGCCCTAGGATTCTAAAATAGTAGTTCTTAACCTTGATGTCCACACTGAAATTATCTGGAAAGTTTAGGAAATGTGGATGCCCGGGTCCCACTCCCAGAGCTCTGGATTGAATGATTTTGGAGCATGGTTGGAACATCTGGTTTTTATAAACTGGAAAGTGGCAATCCGTGTTTTTTCTTGGTGTGCTCTCTAGGACTATCTGGATTCACAGGGGAAACCAATTTTGACATCTGATATTCAGGACTATACATCTATCTCAGCACTTCAGTTTTGCATATTAATTAGACATTAAGGAAAAACTAGATTTTTCCCAGGCCCTTGATACAATTATTTAGATGCTGTTTTCAATATTCATCCATCCATTGCTTCATTCATCTCAGTTACCTCATTTAGGCAATGAAGAAGAACTACAGAGAGTTAACTTTTGAATCAGTGAGTCCTAGGTTTGTAATCCAGCATCTTGGGCAAGAGACTTCAACTTTGGGGGCTTCTATATCCACATCTGCAAAATGGGATTAATATAGGTATTGTGATAATTAAACAAAATTAGATTAGATATATTTGGTGGAAATTCACATGTAATCCTTGCCTGATACACATGAAGTTCCCAAAGAACATATACTTCCAACCCTATTTAGTATGCATAGAAATGTTAAACAGTTTTGGATGCCAAATAAATGCTTTCTAAAGCAAGAAAGGCATGGTGTAATTGTTTGCTTCTTTTCAGTCATGTGTCATTCATCACAGACTATTGACGCAACAAAACATCATATCATCCAATAATGGCTCGATTTTCAGCTTCTCAATAGACCAGTCATCATCCCCAGTTGACAAACACATTTTACTCAGAAATGACATCAAAATGCAATATTTTCCCTGACATGCTGAACTATGCCTTGCTCACTGACTCCCTCATATTCTCAGCTTTCATTACCCTTTTACTTGCTCCTACCCTTTTGCTGTTAAGTCTCCCTACTTTATTTATTTAGTAATCTAACAAAGATGAAAGAAATATTATCATGGGCGTATGAAACAAGTGAAATGTCCTTTACTGTCATTATTTTCATTTAGATGACAGAAGAATCTCCCTTGTCATCAATGTAAGTAATGTCTCTGTGTTTTGTAATACACATGTGCAACTGTCTGTGTGTGTTTGCTTGCTATCTTCCAAAATTAGTTTCCTGAGGTAGACTTTATGTACAACTCTGGCTTGGTGGTAAAGAATCCTCCTGCCAATGCAGGAGATGCAGGCTCAAATTCTGGGTTGGAGAAATCCCCTGGAGTAGGACACGGCAACCCACTCCAGGGATTCTTGCCTGAGAAATCCCATGGGCAGAGGAGCCTGGCAGGCTGCAGTGCATGGGGTCATAAAAGAGTTGGACATGACTTAGCAACCAAACGACGGTAACTAAGATTAAGTGATCTTCACCAAACTACTGTTTATTACAGTCTGAGGACATTATTTTAAATTAAAAAAATTTCTTTGACTATCCCACATGATGTGGAATGATAGTTCCCCAACCAGGGATCAAACCTGCACCTAAGTTCCCTGCATTGGAAGCACAGAGTCTTAACTGCTGGACTACCAAGGAAGTCCCTGGGGACATCATTGTAAGTCAGCAACCAGCAAACCTGAAATAACATCTGTGTGTGTGTGTGTGTGTGTGTGTGTGTGCGCGCGCTCAGTCACTTCATCATGTCTGACTCTTTGTGACCCTGTGGACTATAGCCTACCAGTCTCCCCTGTCGATGAGATTCTCCAGGCAAGAA
Organism: Oryx dammah; assembly: GCF_014754425.2. Classification (NCBI taxonomy): domain Eukaryota; kingdom Metazoa; phylum Chordata; class Mammalia; order Artiodactyla; family Bovidae; genus Oryx; species Oryx dammah. The sequence goes on along the minus strand of NW_024070190.1, from coordinate 23,013,343 downwards.
TACTGGAGTGGGTTGCCATGCCCTTCTCCAGGGGATCTTCGTATCCCAGGTTTTGAACCTGTCATTGCAGGCAGGTGCTTTACCGCTGAGCTACTGGGGGAACCCGAAACAACATCTACTCTAATTTAAAGCAGATCTAATTTAACTAACACAAAATCATGGTTTTTTATTTAACATGATATGTATTCTGTTAAAGTTATTCCAACAAATGATAACTATATATTACTGATTCATAAAGAAGTATTTCAAAGAGGCTATCAGGTAGATGCTCCCTCAGTAACCTGGGATAGCTTGATATCTAACCTATAAAAGCACCTGTCTTTACCCATCCCAACCCACGCCTTTCTTCCTCAACCTTATCTAATAAAAGAAGGGTGCTTTTCTCCTAAATTTCTTTTTTTTTCTATCACACCAAGTTCTAGATTCTTTTTATTCTTACTTTGTCAGAAATAATCACTCTCACTCTCCCCTCGATCTTTGATCTCTCCCTCTCTTCCTGATCAGTCTAACCAGTTAAAACAAACAACTAAAACACTTCCTAAACTTACTACCCCCTCCTCCAGCTGCCTGACTTTTTTTTTTCTTAATATCTAGATTAAAGAAAAACTCATACAGCATTTCAAGTTCAGAAGTCATTGACTTAAGTGATTGTTAAAATAGGTTAATAACATTTCATTTCTACTTTTCCATCATTTAATATTTTAAACTTTTAATTTCAAGTAAATTTAAATTCACTGAAGACTTGCAAAGGTAGTACAAAAATGTCTTATATACCCTTTCCCTTCTTCTCTTAGTGTTACTATCATGCATCATTATGGTCCATTTATCAAGTAGAAAATAGCATTGTTACAGTACTGCTGCTGCTGCTGCTGCTGCTGCTAAGTTGCTTTAGTCGTGTCTGACTCTGTACGACCCCATAGATGGCAGCTCACCAGGCTCCCCCGTCCCTGCGATTCTCCAGGCAAGAACACTGGAGTGGGTTGCCATTTCCTTCTCCAATGCAGGAAAGTGAAAAGTGAAAGTGAAGTCGCTCAGTCGTGTCTGACTCTTCGCGACCCCATGGACTACAGCCCCCCAGGCTTCTCCGTCCATGGGATTTTCCAGGCGAGAGTACTGGAGTGAGGTGCCATTGCCTTCTCCTACTAACTCAATTATAGACTTTATTGGGGTTTCACCCATTTTCCCACCAATGGCTTTATTCTGTGTCAGGATCCAGTCAAGATTACCGTACTGTATTTAAATTTCTTAAAATTTTGACTTCACTGCAGATTTTGACCTAAAGATCACTCTTTCATCCTGAAACAGTTTCTTTCCTTGTTGACACTTCCCTGGTTTTCTTCCTGTCTTTGGCAGGTTCTTACTAATTTCCTTCAACATTTAATGATTGAAATTCTTTAGAGCTTGGTCCTTGTTTCTCTTTGTCTCCTTGCTGTTCACTGCCATTGGCCACCTAGTCAGTTATTACATGGCTTCAGATACTGTTGCTATGTTGATAACTCGAAATGCATATTTTATAGGCTTCTTCTATAGACTCCAGGTCCTCATGTCCTTATATCTTCTCCAGATATTTATATCCCCATTCTATATATTATTAACCTCATGTAGATGTGTTTGGAGTCAGATTCATCATCTTTCCTTCCCAACTGATCTTCTTCCATTGTCCCTTACTCACTTGCTTATGCAAACACAAGGTGCTCTTTTTTTTTTTTTTTTTTTTTTACTTTGGATAACACCTACCTAAAGGCTTCCCTGGTGGCTCAGAGGTTAAAGCGTCTGCCTCCAATGCAGGAGACCTGGGTTCGATCCCTGGGTTGGGAAGATCCCCTGGAGAAGGAAATGGTAACCCACTCCAGTATTCTTACCCAGGTACACACACTCATACATTCAGAACATTGTCCAGAATATTTCTTTGCTGTCACTGCTGTTCATTTAGGTCAGGTCCCCATCAGATCTCTCTGGACTTCAGACCCTTGTGGAAGAAGAAAAGTGGTTCTTTCTGCTCAGAAATTAATCTGTTAGTTCAAAAGAATTGTAGGAATAAAGACAAGATGAAAGATCTTGATTATGGTGACCATAAAATTTATTTTCCAAACAAGGAGACTTAAGTGGGATGGGAATATATTAATAGTTATTTCAAGACTGTAGCCAAAGAGCAGATTGGTTTCAGGCAAATTGGAGGTATAATCACCCAGATCTTATTATTATTTTTTTTTACTAGAAGATAAATTTATGTCACTAATGAAGATGTAGGCTTACATAATAAAAGTAGAGGAACCCTAGAAATAGAAATAATGAAGAAATGTCCACAATGCTGTCATATAAATTACCACTCAGGAAATTAAATCAAATTTCCTTTAACAAACAGATACTCTTCAATGTAACACATATATACTGAGTAAATGTAGTTTATTCTACAAACATGTAGAACAAGCTTGCAGTCATTACAGCTTTGAGGTCAAAGATTATACTTCATAGAAGATGCAAATCAAAACAAGTGAAACAAAAGCTGGGAAGTTAGAAATCAGATTACTATAGGAAGTCTTCTGTCCAGTAGATATCCTGGTCAGAAACTCAAGTTTTTTATTACAAACCATAGAGAGTATGCAGACATTTAATTTCAATTAACACCTTGTCTAGTCTGATTAATGCTTTTCTTCTTTGCCTCTTTATGGAAATCAGTATGTAAATATTCTTTGAAGTCAGATAGACTAAAGAATAAATCTACTTTGGCTGCAGATATTGAAGGGTCATGTTTCTTCTGCTTAAAAGAAGGGATGACAGTTATCCTGCTCATTCCATAGGATCTCCGGAATACTTAGTGGGGTAGCATATGTGTGAATTCTTGGCCAGTTTTAAGTCTTAGAAGTGTTTGGTACCAGCAACAGAGGAGGCCTTATTTTGTCTATACCTACAAGCCTAGCCTGGAGCGCACAAGTGGTCTTAAGGAGGGTCCTGGCCCTGTGATGAAGTGGAGTCCAAGCTTGGCATCTGTCTTCCTCCACAGAAGTATTTTCAAAGTCTGAGTGAAATTTTAGATCCTCCACTAGGACTACTGTGGTGGGAATATTGCTCAATGTTTTGCTCAGTCTCTGAGCAAATATAATCCTTCCTTAAAGTTCCCCTGCCCTGGCCCTAACTCTTGGAGGACAGCTGTGGGCCATGTGGCTTCAGATCATTGTAGAGGTGGTCGTGGGTACTAGGAGGGCAGCTGCGTTGAGCTCTCGGGTCAATGAAACGCAGAAGATCAGAAGGCAGACTCAGGAAGTGGACAGTGACAGACCCGAATACTTGAACCCAGGAGAGGACTCCTCTTCAGAAGGCATACCTAGTTTTCTTATTGTTGTGTTTGTTGATTGGTTCTCTACTTTGATGAAAAGTTTATAGCTTTTAGAGTGAAAAATAAGCAGGACCTTGGCTTATGTTCCATAATGTATTGAGTTGCTTATTTGTACTCAGCCTTTTATTCTCCTGAGAAATGTGTAATCTCCATCTCTCCTACCCACCCTCTCCCTAAATGTACAATCTCTGCTCTGACACTCTGGTGTTATAGCTATAGATGTGCTATCAAAACTCGGATAGCGCTTTGGCCCCAGGGGTTTGGGGAACTTGTTTGTAAGCATGCGAGGAAGTCTAGGTAGAAAGGGTGAGTGGCACTCTTTTCTCCTCTTTAGTTGGTACTAGAACTTACTGGAAAAATAAACCTTTCCTTAAATCTCAGCCTGTCCCAGGGAGGATGCCCCAGCCTGTACTCCTAGCATAGTCCCTGATTACCATGATTCAGAGGACAGGCCATCCAGACAGGAGTCCCCAGGTCCCCACCCTGGCCTGCACATCCTCTCCCCACTCCACGGCCCCGCCCCATGCCCGCTCATCATGGTCAGTGCTTGGAGGCACAACTCCAGAGGCAAGGTAAAAGACAGCTGCTCTGCTCTGCTCTCTTCATTGTAGGCAGCGTGAAGTGCTTCCTTCTTAAATCATAGAATGGTATAGCCCCCCAAAGCTTCAAAAAGCAATTCACATACTAGAAAGGCATGGATGAGGAAATTGAAGACCAAAGACAGAAAGTGTCTTAGCCAAAGTCCCAATGTTAATTACTGACAGAACTGGACTTGTATTTAGAAGTACTCAGTAGTTAGCAGCCTTCCTTCTGTGCAATATATAAATGTTTATTGGGGCATATCTAGTTCCAGACAGTCATCCTTATTAATAATGTAACATCATTTAAGGGTATGTGCATAATGGCATTGTGTTTATTTCCTTTATTGATCATTATTAATATTTCAGTGCTACTTCATTTTTTTTTTCTGAGAACTTTATCATAAATGACTATGCGTGTCTTAGGGATCTTACTTTAAAAATGTTTTTAAAAACTCAGTTTGTGGCATGAATATGGAGGAGATGCTTTTCACTGTTTGTTAGGAAATGACATATCAATTCCTTACATTAAAACACATGTTCTATGCCCCTTCCCAGTCCATGCCTTCCAGGTACTACAGAAAACCATTTCTGGGTTAGATTATGACAAGGAAGTGCCTTTTGCATTTGTTGTGGGATGAATGAAGGATTTAGATCTTCAGTTCAACATTGAACAAATTTGCAGAGAACATTAAAATCCTTTACCTTGACAATTCTGATGCCCATCATTCTATTACATTTGAGTCATGGACTGTTGATTAAAAATACCTTATATGCCTCCAACTCTAAATGCACTCAGAAACATTTTTAAGAGCTTATTTAAATTTCTAGTTTCTTCACTGCATTCCTATAAGGAATTTGAATAAACAGATTAGCCTTTCCACCTTGAGTTTACAATTAGGGACCAGAAGAATTCAGCCAGTATCAAGCATGTTGATAAAAGCACGCCATGCGTATGCTGTCATCTTAATTTGCTCAAGACTTTAGTACTTGAAAAATTCTGCATAATGTTCTCAATGCCCAGTATTCCTGCAAAGCTAGAGACTGCATTCTCAGAGGGCTCATTTCATCTTCAGTTTCTAGTAATATTTCTGTTTTGTCTATGCATGGTGAGTTTAAAGCTAGTTTTAGGAGTCCCTCATCCTGATTCCCTATCTCCACACAGATTTTGAATTTCAGAACTTGCAAGATCATTACATACCTGTAAGTAGAGATGTGTGGAAGAAAGGGGTTAGTAGATAAGGCTCTTATCAAGTATCCCAGTCAGGATGAGGCTTTTAGAACAACAGCCTGCTCTGAGTCTATATGTTATGGGAAGATAAAAATGTGATATTTGAATTCACACTGAGCACCTAGTGCCAGAGTATTAATTAGATGCATGAAATGTAAATACCTCTCACTTGGGATTATTTTAACTAATCTTAGGCATAAACACAAAGATGCCCCAGATAGAATTTTTCCTATATTTGAGCAAAAAATATGATGAATAAGGTTTGTACAGGAATTGGTGAAGTTCTGTAGCTGTTTTGGGGGCAGAAATAACTGTTTGGCAGGCTGTCTGATAAATTATTTAGACACATTAGTAAAAATAGTTCTGGTCATTGCCCCTTAGAACTAATTGATTTGAGTAAACAGTCATTAGTGTGATTGAAACAACAGAATTCATGTCCTGTTTCAGGATCATTTGTGCCAAAATTTCAACTTAGGTCATGAGATCTAATGAAGTAACAAGCATTTATTATTCACCCACTGTGTGCCAGGGGCTGTGCTGAGCACTTTGGATACAGGGATAGAAATCATAGATTACAGACTGACTGTTGAAGCTTCCTAATATAATGGGATTACATTAAAACATCAGAATCTATTCCACTCATAACCAAATTTACCATTTTGTCTATGCTTTCTCCATCTAACTCAGTATGATCCCTATCCCTAGCTTGGATAAGTACAGTCAAATTTTCAAATTTAGATTCTTGATATTTTTTATCATTGAAAAAACAGATGAAGAGCTCAAAAGAGAACAACAATAATAAGCTTTGTGCCTTTTGTCCCAAAACATTCAGTTTTCACTGGCCTCTGTAGCAGGTGATATATGATTTTCTAGATTGTCTCACAAGCAGAACTCAAATATCTAGAAGTTTACTTTATCCAAATACATCTTTTGCAATTGAAAGTGTGTGTTTGTGTATGTGTGTGTATTTTATTTTACTTATCCACCTCTCTATACTTATCTAAAACATTTTTTAGGGGAGAACAGCTTTAAAAAAATACAAAATGCCCAAAGGTAAGACACACAATATGAAAGAAATCATTATTAACCAATTTAAGCATTCACTTTCCAAGTTGCCTTACGACACTGGCCCAGGAATAAAGAGATACCGCTTCCCATTAAAGCAGAAGACCACCCAGCGCTTTCTCCTTGGCCTCCACTCACACTATTCCTAGAAGGATGATACAGACATACTTTATTATGGATCTGAAGCATGCTGCTGCTAAGTCACTTCAGTCGTGTCAGACTCCGTGCGATCCCATAGACGGCAGCCCACCACGCTCCCCCGTCCCTGGGATTCTCCAGGCAAGAACACTGGAGTGGGTTGCCATTTCCTTCTCCAATGCAGGAAAGTGAAAAGTGAAAGTGAAGTCGCTCAGTCATGTCCGACTGTCAGCGACCCCATGGACTGCAGCCTTCCAGGCTCCTCCGTCCATGGGATTTTCCAGGCAAGAGTACTGGAGTGGGGTGCCATTGCCTTCTCCAATCTGAAGCATGGTTGTAAGTAAAACTTAATTCTCTATCAGGAAAACCCAAGATGAAGTGGAAATTTATTTCCTGGTAATGCTGGGTGTTTTCTGCTTAGAAAGAAATGGCACTGTATTGTGGACACTGTTTCTAATTAGCAAGCTTCTGAAATATGATATCTTATTGAGCAAAATGGCCATTCCATGCGTAACTGCAGTTTCAGCAGTACCTTTTTATTTCTGGTTATTAATTGCATTTAAGAGGCGTCAAAGTCATTAATTTACTGAACCAACATGGAGAGCGTGGAGCAGTTAAGTTTATAAATGACACCATCATGCTTCAGTATGTTTGAGCTTAATGACATTCTATCACATGAAATATTCTAATATCCTTGTACTTGATGTAACTGGTGACATTAGACTGCTAGCACTGTGGTAGTATTTGTCGCATTAATTGTATTGAACTAACTAGACACAAGTAGACTGTTAATAGAGCTTGCAGTTAGATCTTCATTGTCCTGGCTGTAAATTATATTACCATTATTTTTGTTTTTCTTTTGGAAACATCAAGCTTTCTCAATATTATGACAGTCATACTATTGTTGAAGTCTTTAAGGAGAGGGTAAATATGCTAATAGCATTCTGGAAGGGACTAATTCTAAGCCAAAGTGAGTAGTATAGCACAAAAAAGTGTAACTTTTCCTTTGAAGATTCCATTTTTTAGAAGTTAGGGAAAGCACTGTACTCAAAAACATCCTTACCAAAATTCACAACTTGTTTCACCCATTATTTCAAATCCTTTATATTAGAAGTTTAGGCAAACATGAAGGGGAATGTTCAACTACCAGGAAAATATTTTAAATATTTATACGATTGGGAGATGTATGAGTTAACCTCTGAGTATTTTTTTTTTTGGATTGAACAGAATTTCAACTATTATCTCTATGTTTTAATAAGATTTTCAATTCTTCTTCAAATATGGCCTTGCTTCTGCATCAAAAACTGCATATACTCTTTTTTCTATCAGGCTAACAAAACAACAGTGTTTATGGTGGAATTGATACAGATATTTCTAGTGTATGTTTTAGTTTTTCATAGTCAACTCTCTATTATTTCTGTTAAGGTTCAAACTCCCTAAGTAACTATCTCCACACCTCCCTTCACTCATTATTTTATTGATTGGTTGCTCATTTTAGATCTATAGAAACCCTCACTCTTTATCTGGATATAAACTCTCATATTTTTCTTAGCTACTAGAGAACCCTCTAAGAATTTCCAAGGCAGAGGTCCCATTTGACAGTGGCTTCCCAATCAGTAATTATATGTATGATATAATGCACATTAAAGAGTTTGCTCTTTAAATAGTCAATTTGTTGAAACTTGGACAAATTGTCTTTAAATTGGCTGATGCAGTTTCATTTGACAGTGGCATTTTATTTATTAATTCATCTTATTAAACTGCTTTCCACAAGTTAAGGCAAAAGAATCATTTATGATTTCTTCTAGTCTCAACAGAAATAAAATAATGTTGATGTGTCTCCTCGCTTCAGACTTTACACTTCCACCAAATGGGTACCATTTTATACTGATAATACCACTATCAGAGTAGTTTAAAAAAGACCTCAAAGCAGAGAACACTGGATATGTTAGCCTTGCGTAGGTTTATGTTCATTGTATATAAATGGATGCTAGTCAATCTCATAGTTTCTTTGACTTGGCTTTCATTATCTGGAAATATCTGCACCTACGTGTATATTTAGACACATGCATATGTATATATGCGTGTATGTATATTTCATATATATATGTATATATATATAAGTATGGTAGGTTTCAGGAACCAGCTGAAGGACTTCACTGTCTTTCTAAGAAGAAGGAGAACAACAATCTTCCTGAGTAGTGGTATTTACTAGAGTGAAGCATGAAGAATGAGAAAGGATTAAACTTCAAACAGGTAGACATTACTCTATCACTATCATAGGATTATGTAGGTGCATAATCCAATTTGTGTTTATAATCCCCATACTTCTCTGTTCTTTCAGTGATTCAGGGGACAGCTTACAGATTTCTCCCATTGTAAATGTGATTTTTAGATGATTCATTGGAACTAAACATTTGCCAGGCATTTGGGCCATCATCTAGTGGGTTGAAGAAGCTGTTTTATTCCTGTAACCTGCAAACTGAAGGTCAAGCAGGAAGGTAGGGGTGCTCTCAGGGTCTCCTGCCACATGGGACCCATTTCCCTCATCCTTTTGTACCTGCATACTGTAGAGTTGAGTTTTTCAGAAAGAAGGCTGGAGGAAATCATAAGATGGCAACCACTCTGCTGATCATAGCTTTTCCCTTGAAATCCCATAACACAGACTTTATTTTTTGACTCTGATGGTGAAATATCTTGTCTGAACTGTTGACTCCTGGGAAGTAGCTTTACAGTAATGACCCCCACAAGCGTGCCATAACATTTCACAGGTTTTTATCACTTAGTCTCGTCTGACTCTTTTGCACCCTCATGGGCCATAGCCTGCCAGGCTCCTCTGTCCACAGGATTTCCCAGGCAAGAATACTGGAGTGATTTTCCATTTCATTCTCCAGGGATATCTTCCTGACCAAGTGATCAGACCGGCATCTCCTGTGTCTAATGAATTGAAGGAGGATTCTTTACCCACTGAGCTACCAGGGAAGCCCCCTAGGTTTTTATAAGTTGCATAATTCTGCCAAATCATTGTGAATGTTAGGATTCCTTCTAGTTGCTTCTATTGTAAGTAACTGCTGAAATAAAAATGCAGAATTAGATGAGTAACTGATTTTCCCAATAAACATTTACCTCCTGAAGCTATGCCACTAACCAGATGTGTGAACACCCTAAGCTGGGAGCTCTGTGGGTACTACACTGCTGCACTTTCTCCTTCTTTTCCTCCTCTGCCAAAGACTCATGACTCTCTGTGGGAGATTTCTCGACGGTGGATGCTTTGTTAGCATTTATTTACCTTATCAGAGGGCCTCATACTTTATGCTTTGTTGAAAGAAAAACAAAGAGCACATTTAAAAAGCTTACTGTCAGACCCCATCACGACTGTCAGACCCCATCACGATATACTCTGAATCAGTTATTTTAGGATGAGACTCCAAAATTTACATTTTCTCAGGTTTACCAGCAGGTCTTACCTAATTCATCTAGGACTATCCTATTGCACAACACTGAAAAAATGTGGCTTCAGGGTTAATTAATCCCAAAGCCTTGCATTCCCAGAATGAAGCATTTGTGAATGCTGGTGGTTTCTGCTTTAGTTGATCCCGAGTGAAGCAGTACTGAATCTGCTGTCTAATGTCTTATCCTCCTGGGAAACAAGAGAACAAACAAACAAATGCACACTCAGGGAGAACTGTTTGAAATAATAGTGTAATGGGACAGTTCCAAACACGCCTAAGGGAGGCAGAAGTGGTCTTGAGAATTCTGGGGTTCAGAAATGGTCCTGAACGGAGAAAGAGGGTGGGCATAGCAGCATATTGGGAACAGTGGGAACATGTGCTTTTGGTTGCTGGTTCTCCTTTGCATGTGAATTTCTGTGTTTACACAGGACTTGGGGTATATAGAAGTAGAGTCCCCTTGGGCATCTATTGTTCTGTGTTCAGCTAAGTTCAGGCTGCTGCTGCTGCTGCTAAGTCGCTTCAGTCGTGTCCGACTCTGTGCGACCCCATAGATGGGGGCCCAGTGTCTCTGGGATTCTCCAGGCAAGAACACTGGAGTGGGTTGCCATTTCCTTCTCCAATGCAGGAAAGTGAAAAGTGAAAGTGAAGTCGCTCAGTCGTGCCCGACTCTTAGTGACCCCATGGACTGCAGCCTACCAGGCTCCTCCGTCCATGGGATTCTCCAGGCTAGAGTACTGGAGTGGGGTGCCATTGCCTTCTCCAGGCAAGAATCAATAAACATGGCAAGGCATTATGGATAGTAAGGAAGAATACATTTACAATAGAAAATTCTATAACAAAAGGATTGTCTTTCTCTTGAGGGTTCTGGGGATTGTCCTACTGAGAGGGATTTCGGAATCAGGTGTAAGATGTGTGTTTCCTTTTTTTAAGACCACGAGGACTGGAAGGCTCCAAAAGCAGAAGAATAATGAAATAAACTTAGGCAAAGCAGTAGTTGAAAATACAGACTGATATCCAGATTTTGCAAAGACTGAAAAGCCAAAGGCAGGTTTTAGGATCAAGGTATAGAGAAAGGAAGCCACAAAATAGGGAGAGGAGAGCAACTACTCATGAATTGAGCACAGTATGGATGAGCCAAGGCTATTACTGAGAAATTGGAATGTCACCTACTAATATGTAGAATGAAATACAATGTGTGGGTGGGTTTAAATGCCTCAAGGTGGGCCAAAACTATTAGCCTTTTTTGAGCATGATTAAGTGTGCTGCTTTTCAGTGGATTACTGTGGTTACATCATGTGCAGTTCAATTCGATGGTTGGTGTACTAAGCAGCGGGGTGCCTATATTGAAAGTTTCTGCTCTAGGTTCTGTCTACATTCTTGTTGAAACCTTGCCACTGGTGTTATATTTGTTCTAGGCAGGTGCATCAGTTTCTATCAGTAGTTGGTCATCTGTTTGCCCAATGGAGTCATTAAGATTTAGAGGAAAGACATGGAATCTGGAGTTAGGTAGTCCTGGGACCTTCAATTACTCCCCCTTAGTCCATTTTCTATATAAATGAGATAATTGTATGTATCTTCTCAGGGTTAAATGAAAGAGCAGGTGTGCCAGTGTTATGAATACTCCAGGTATTCAGAAAATATAATTGCTTTCTCCTTTTACTCTCTGATATTCCACAGCTTCATAAAATTTGACCCTTATGATTTTGTCTGTGCTCTTATTCACTTGAGACTTTTGATTAGTTACCTTGTCAACCACTATGTGGTCGATTTAAGGTATGTAAAACAAGCATTCATCTATTCTACACCGTTTCTACCCCAGCCACATCTATGTTATATTAAGTGATCTTTGAAGCAGTTCTAATGGGGTTTGATCCCTTGGGTCAGGAAAGAACCTGCTTCTGATGTCTCCTGTGCTCATGTGTCCCAGGATTTTTGACTTGTCTATTGAAGTGGGCAGCAACAGCTAGAACACCTGGCCTGTCTCCCCTTAGGTAAGGAATGGCCTCATTTGTTTAGGTGAGAATTTGCAACTATTCTGGTCTAATCTTCAGTTGAAGTGAAGTGAAGGAAAAGTCTCTCAGTCATGTCCCACTGTTTGCAACCCCATGGATTATACAGTCCATGGAATTCTCCAGACCAGAATACTGGAGTGGGTAGCCTTTCCCTTCTCCAGGAGATCTTCCCAACCCAGGGGTCAAACTCAGGTCTCCCACATTGCAGGCGGATTCTTTACCAGCTGAGCCAAAGGAGTGTAATGTTACAGGCTAATTAATAAAAAGAAAACATGTAATCAAATTACAGAAAATTAAGTCAACTCTATCAGTTATTTTGAAAAAGTAAATCTAGAAAAGCAATGCTGAGCCCCTCCCCAATAGACACTTTTGTTTCCTGAAAGTAGAAACAGCTTTGACACCAGATTCAGAAAATCTGTGACTCTTGCTCCTGCCACTGAAGATTTGTGTGACGTTTGCGACATGAAGCAGGACAGTAACTTGTGATGTTTGCTTCCTTATGGGTGAATAGAGGATATAAAATGCTTTTAACTGGTTTCTTGAAAGAGCTGAATTGGATTTTAATTGTAATGCCCCTAAGACAAAGCTGGCTTGCAATAAATGCCAGTCCCATTCTCTTTCCTGTTATTTTGTGATTTGAGTTCATTTCTTTTATGGAAGTGGTGTTTCCATCTTTCTTTAAACTCCTGCTGTACATGTGGGACAACAACCCAATAGCTAGCAAAGGATATGGCTTCAAAAGGAAAGTAGTAATCTGCATTGCCCTGCGTGGCCCTGACATTGCTGGGCACTAGTGCTCACATCAGTTGCTGACTTGGAGACATTCTCCTTGGCTGGCTGGCTCCGTGCGTGAGCTAGCACTGAGTGTGGCATCTCTCACCAGACCTCAGGCTGCAAGGAATTGGTAATGGGAAATGCCATCTTTGCTAGCTGTGTATGGAAAATCATGCTTATTTCATAAGTAAAGGGAACTAAGCAAAACTATCAAATATTTGCTTAGTATCTGATTGTCTCCAAATTGGTAAATATCAGCAAGAATATATGTTAGAATACATATATAGTATGTTTGATTTCTTCTTTAAGCCTGAGGGTCTTCAGAGTGCTTAGCTGTAAACTGTGATTATCAAGGCTCATGTGTTCTCCCAAGAGTTTTGTAAGAAACAAATAATATACATGAGAATAATATACATGAGAAAGAGCCATAGGTGCTTGTATGGTGGCTTCAACATCACCTTAAAACACCAGTGGTTTTATTACTGGTGTTATTAATTTTGATTCACATAGGAATTTTTTTCTTTGATGTTCACTTGACATTTCCCTTGAAGATATCTCTTATTAGTTTGATGTGTCCTGTGAGCTAATCACTTCATCAATTCTGCTTGCGTACTATAGCCAACTCCAGCTGAAATAACTTGGCAGATGCAGTTCGTTTCCACTAGTGTAGTCTTTCAAGGATAGAATGGAAATGTCTAGAGCAAACCTGGAAGAATCCCAGAACATGACCCTGAATACACATCAAGAGGTGTCTTGTTCATATTGTTTTGTGGGCATCCCTCTCCATGGGCCACTGAGACACATAAACAGGAATGATGTTTAACGAGTTAGGTAACCTTTAAGGCCTATATACCATATACAACTTGAATACAGCTAGCCAGTGCCTTGTCACTGAAGTGGGCAAGGTGTTAAAATCATATTTGCTTAGAATGGACACTTGAAATTATTTTACAACGGGATTAAGCTCCTCAAGTCTTGACACAAGGCAGATATCAAACTATGATAGAACCTAGGAAAATACTTCTGCAGTATTAACCATCAATGCAGATATTTAAAGTATAGTTCTGTTTCTACCAAGAGTGTGCAGAGACAAAAAGACTAAGAAGGGGTTACATAACCTTCCTATTTCCAGATTCTGCTGAAATCCAGCTCCAAAGTTGGAATTGTTTGTGTATGTGTGTGTGCCCAATCGCTCAGTTGTGTCCAAATCTTTCTAACCCCATGGACTGTAGTCTCCCAGGTTCCTCTGTCCATGGAATTTTCCAGGCAAGAATACTCGACTGAGTTGCCATTTCCTACTCCAGGGGATATTCTAGACCCAGGAATTGAACCCGAGTCTCTTGCATCTCCTACACTGACCGGCATCTGGGAGGCCTGGAATTGTTTATAAAGAACTCTATATTTCATTATATATCCTACTCAAATACCATTCAGTGTGTCTGGAATTTTATCCTGGAAATCCACTGCAAGCAATCTCCATGTTACTTGTCTTGACTCCTGAATTCTGATTTATCATCTCTAGTAAGCAAGCTGGTGAGCATCACACAGGAGGTTCACAGGGCTTAGCTATTCAAGAAGTGTGGGTTGAAGTTCAGACTTCATGTACAATCTGGGTGACAAGCTGTAAAGGCATGTTTTCTGCCTAAAACACTATAGAGCAATCCTTTGTCATAAGACTCTCCTCCATAGCTTGTGCCTTATATTTTATGGGGAGATGTCAGGTATATGTTGGGTATATACTCTATTTATCTCAGTTCTTAAAAATCCTCAGTGGATAACAGAAGTCCAGTGACAATACTGACTGTAATATACCTTGCTAATGCATACAGATACACAGTAGTAACTTCTTTAGAGTTGGTACTTGGGATATAGGAGGAGGTGGAAGACAGGGAATGGGGAGAGAGTAACTCATAACCTGTCTGGATTAAGCTGGTTATGACCTGACTGACTGTTAGCCCAGGCTGCTTGCAAAGACAGTTGTTTCTGATCCCCACTACAGGGCCTGGGATGTGGTTTACACAGCTGGCTGAAAGAGTGGAGGTTTCTCTAATAAAGAGTGAAGCCTGGTGACAGAAGCTGACAAAAGTGAGGAGACTTTCTGGCCCCAGTTATCTATAGAAGGAAAAAAAAAAACAGAATAACAGTTACTGCTTATAGGAGTTCCACTACCCACACTTTCATCCACATGAGTGCCAGACCACTGTCCTAAGTTCCTGATACATTTCCAGGCTTTCTCAGCATTCTTTAGGAATCAGGCAGGACCAGTTTGTAGGTTGAAGGTCCTCAGTGTTTGTATCAGACCAAATTGGCGTAAGTAGACACCAAGAATCACTTATAAATAACTCACATATTCTGAATACTGACCATGCTTTCCCAACAGTCATATGGAAAAGATATTACTATTGTCCTTATTTTATAGATGCAAAATCTGTGAATGTCTGAGTAGCTGTAAGTGGTGCAGCTTGCATCTGGTCTCACTTTGATTTCCTCTGGGATCCTTAAAGGCCTGAATCAGGCTTGGTATACCTTGCCTCTGCAATGTGGTAAGTAAGGGCATCTGAAAGTACAAAAGGTAGCTACTTTCCTAGATCCATTAGATTAAGTTGACCTCTGGACTCTAGAATCTTGACTATAAGAGGGGAATCAGAGAAACATGGCCAGGCCATTTACCTGTAATGTTATCTGTGGTATCTGTGGAATTCTTCGGTTCAGCATCTTAAAGATACAACACAGATCAATGAGAATATTCAATTCCATCCTTTTAATGAGGACAGTAGTTTACTACCCTGCTATCTTTAACTGAATATATATTGCAACCAAAAATATTACATGAATGGCAATCGTTAAGTCCTTCTGATTGAAACTAATCATCTGAAGAAGTCTTGCCCCAGCCTGTGGTAGGGAGCTATCTGTGCCTCTGCCAGCTAGCCTCAGGGAGGCCCTTCACAGAGCACCCCAGATCTTTTGTATAGGGATACCCACTTTTGAACTCACAGTATTCACCAGGATTCATGCATGTGCCAACATTTTGACCTCTGTTTAGTGACATCACTAATTTATTTCTATGAATGCTCTTCCAAGTGGCTCTGTAAGATGGTGGCTGCAGACTTCATTAGCTCAGCCTTCAGAACTGCTTCTTGTTTTCAGTAGTTACATTTTCTGGACTTCCGCCATGGTTCAGTGGTTAAGACTTCACCTTCCAGTACAGGGGCTGTGGGTTCAATCCCGGTTGGGGAGCTACGATCCTATATGATTCCCCAGCCAAAAAACCAAAACCTAAAACAAGCAACATTGTAACAAATTCAATAAAGACTTAAAAAAAAATCTTTAAAAATAATAGTTATTCATTCTCAATTTTCTGTCACTTTTACTGAAACAGGTTTTGCCTATATTCATGTTTTTTAATGGGCCCTCTGACAATATGTTCTATGAAAAGGAAAATAATTTTAAAAGAAGTTTCATGAGGCTCTGAATTCAGTTAACAAGTTCTTATCCTCACTGGCAGGTACTCTTACAGTGCATTCGTTTTTGTTGGGCTCCTTATCCACTTTTATGGTTATACTGTGCTCCTTATACTGGGTTGTGATAAGATTTTCTCCTGTAGGATCCTGGAATTATTGACTGTTCCAAGTAGAAAGTCCCTTTGAGTTTATCTGAGTCAAAATTATGACTGATATTTGAATCTTTTCTGATTTTGGCTGACACTTTCAATATCAGGAAGTTTACTCCTAATTATTCTACCTGCTGTTTAATCTGGGGCATTTAAAAGGCCTATACCATAAAATGAAATATCCTGCCTTGTGATTTCTACCCTGTTCTTTTCGTGGTTGGTCTCTTTGCACCTAGAAAAGTGGTTCTCAAAAGTTTATATGCATCAGAGTCAGCTGGAGGGTAAAATAAATTACTGTCCTCACTCTCGAATTATCATTTTCTGTAAATCTGGGGAGCGGTCTGAACCTTTGCATTCCTAACACATCTCTGGGTTATTTTGATGACGCTGATTCTCATTTTGAGACTCTGATCTGAATATGTCTTCTTTCATTTTCTAAAGCCTTTAAACCCTTCCCCGACAAAATAGCTTTTTGTTTCCCAGCTAAATAACCCCAGTTCCTTCTTTTGAGGCTCTGATTTGTCAACCATGTCACCATGAACTTCCCTGCCGTACCGGTACCTGTCAGTCACTGGACTTCAGGGGGCCAAACAGACACCACAAGTGAGTGAAGCCGTCAAAGGTGGCCATAGGATGGGTCAAGGAGGTAACAACTGTTGACTTGTTACACAACTCAGCAGGCCTGACCTAAAGCATCTGCATGCCATTTTTTTCAAGCATCAAACCTACTTAACAAAATCTGCTTCCCAGCTGAATTTGACCCAGGGGATAATACTTTGGGGCCTGAAGGCATAGTAATTAAAATGGAGCCTGAGATCAGAATGTGTTATGTAAGTCAGATATCAAGTTACTGTCCAGGGTTGTCTGATGCTTTTCGTACATGAAACCAATTCTAAAAATAACTTGTAGTACATTAAAAATAATTTTTAAGGAGTTACCTAGCTTCTTAGTTATGAGATCAATATGTATCTCATGCTGATACCATCATGAGATAAATAAGAGAGTTAAAAAGCAAATATAATTGATGAGCTGGGCCATCCTAACTTTGCTTGTTGCCATTATTTAAAATTTAATTACTGTATTATGTTTCCAGATGTTGATTTTAGACATTTTATCATATCCTTTATTGCTCAAAAGTGTTTTCTATGTGTTTATAATATAGGTTATTTATGTTTCTTGGATATAGAAAAATCCATTAACATGAAGCAAATATTTTTGAAACCTAACCAGATTTTTGTCTTTGTTTTCCCAGAAAGTTTCTCCATAGAAATGTGTGGCCAGGAGTTGAGCCTAATGCTTTCTGAATAAGATATTAACAATATTGTAGTGTATGCTGGGAATTTAGAAAGGTAATTTATTCTTAAAGCTTCGTAGGGAAATGTCAGTTTAATAAGTGGGCTATGTGCTTCTGTAGGGTTTTTTTTGGCTTGTTATACACACTGTTTCAGTCCACAGTCCAGTTCTGGCCTTTCCGTTAATTTTACCTTGTCTCTAGTTTGATTTTTGTTGTCCTAGGATAAATGTAGAATGGAATAAAATTAGCAGATCTCTAACTACAGTCCTTAAGTGTGGCAAAATTCATTCTGGATCAACTTTTCCAGGAGTTCTGACAAGATGCAACTCTCCTGCAGTATGGTCAAGGCTCAACTTCAGCTCAAGAGCACCTGTCCTTCCGTACTGCCTTCTATTCCCACCACTATGACCCCCCTTTGGTGACTCTTGCACTTTAAAAGCACTCAGGACCCTTTTCCAGTAAGTGTTCAGATGGGGCAGTGGCTGGGCCACTGTGGGCTGGAAGATGTTTTAGATATCATCCCTTGGCAGGAGGTGAAGACTTGAGAGTACCCAGAAGCCAGCGGGTGATACAAATGTGTGTGTGTGTGGCTGGTAGGATACTCCTGCCGTGCTGAGAGGAGGCAGGCTGCACTGGTGAGGGGCCATTCTCTGATTGCTGAAGAGGCCCTCAGAATCTAGACTGTTTTTCATTTGCTTTTAAAGTTGAATCTCCTGGTTGTCAAAAACTTGCTTATTAAAAACAAGACCCAGACCCTGTAGCCTAAAACAGGCAAATCTACCAACAACGTCTATGAGCTGATAGGAATGGACATCACACACCCCAGAGTAGAGGGCATCGGAACACTCCACTTTGCAAAACAGTTAAGTGCCCATCTTTCATCTATTTCTGATAATGACCAGAGCTATCCATGCCCAAGTATTAAGTATTAAAGAATTATATGCCAAACTTCACAAAATACTTTTTCTAAACCCAGAAACTTTTCTGTTTATCACTGTGTATATAAAAATGATAATACATAAAGAAAAAGATTTTATAAAACTACTGATGTTTTGAAGTAGTTCTATTTTAGAAGAGAATCTTGACAAAACCTGAGCCTTTTTAGGAAAAAAAATGATAAAGCAATAATTTACTGAAAAGCTAGATGGGATTTTCAGTTACCTTGTGCAAAACACAGAACAAATGTATGCTGAGGATCAGAAGTTTGTGGTACTTGAAAAGCAAACAGATCAAACTAAAGCACAAAACAAATGCACAAACGCAACTCAGCCAAGCGATTAAGCTAGAGAGGCATGAAAAGAGAAATGGCTGAGGAAGCAGGGCAGTTAGCTGGAACCTTGCACAGGCTGATTGTCACTCAGCCTTGTAAGGGGTTCTGCAGTACAGTCACATTACCTGACACATGGAAGTCATTGTCTACTGGAACTGAAACAACACATGTGCTATGCTGTGCAGTCGCTCAGTTGTATCTGACTCTTTGTGACCCCATGTACTGTAACCTGCCAGCCTCCTCTGCCCATGGAATTTTTCAGGCAAGAAAACTGGAGTGGGTTGCCATTTCCTTGTCTAAGGGATCTTTCCGACCCAGTGATCAAACCCCCATCTCCTTCATTTCCTGCACTGGCAAGTGGATTCTTAACCACTGAGCCATCTGGGAATCCAGAGATAATGCATGACTAAGGATCAGTTAGAAAAAGCCTGTAGGTGTGATGATTGGAAAGTATTTATTTTGTTTCATTATTATTATTTTAATGATTGAAGGAAGGCTGCCTACTTCTCCTCATTGGAACCTTACACAGAGGAAAGCCTAGCAGAGCACACAGGGATCAAGAAGATCAGATGGGAGATAGTGCGAGGTTTTCTTATTGATTTTTTTCTGGATGATCTATCCATTGTTGAAACTGGGGTCTTGAAGTTCTGGAGAATCGCAGGGTCGGGGAGCCTGGTGGGCTGCCATCTATGGGGTCACACAGAGTCGGACATGACTGAAGTGACTTAGCAGCAGCAGCAATATTGTATAGTTGTCTGTTTCTTCTTTCATATCTGTCAGTATTTACTTAATATACTGAGGTGCTCCAATGTTGGGTACATACATATTTATGATTATTATGTCTTCTTGATGAATTTTCCCTGTTATTATCATATAATGATCATCCCTGTCTCTTGTTACAGTCTTTGCCTTAAGGTCTTTTCTTGTTTGATAAAAATGTAGCTACCCTGCTTTCTTTTGGTTAATACTAGCATGGAACACCTTTGTGCATTCTTTTATGTTGAACCTATGGGTGTTCTTAAAGCTGAAATGAATTTCTTGTCAGCAGCATATAATTTGCATCTTTAAAAAAATCCATCCAATAACTACTTTTAATTGGAGAATTTAATTCATTTACCTTTAGAGTAATTATTGATGGGTAAACATTAGTAAATGCTTGATGTATTCCTCTGTGGATGATCTTGCATTTTATTTTTCTTGTTCTTCAGCTCCATAATTTCTGTTTTATTCTTCTTTTATGGTTTCTATATCTTTGTATACTTCTTATTTTAGTCCTGTATCATGTCCCCGATTTTGTTAAATTATCTTTCTGTGGGTTTTGTTGTTTTGTTTTATGTTTTTGTAGATCTTTAAGCTTCCTTGTAAAAGCTATTTTGAGTTATTTACCAGGTAAATTTCAGATTCCCTGTCTTTGGGGATAGTTACTGAAAGGTATTTATGATCCATTGTTAGAGTCAAGTTTTCTTGTTTTTTTGTGTTCCTTGAAGCCTTGCATTGCTGTCTTCATGTTTGAAGTAGCAGTCACCTCCTCCAGTCACTAATGACTGACTTGAAGGGAGAAATAACCTTTTGTCAGGCATGGTCGTGACCTATGGACGCTCTTGTTTCATACTGCTTGCTCCCTCTTGTGGCCGAATTCTTTTTTAAAAAATATTTATTTATTTATTTTAATTGGAGGCTAATTACTTTACAATATTGTATTGCCACTACAATATTGTAAAGTAATTAGCCTCCAAGGCAATGGCAGCCCACTCCAGTACTCTTGCCTGGAAAATCCCATGGACAGAGGAGCCTGGTAGGCTGCGGTCCATGGGGTCAAGAAGAGTCGGACACGACTGAGCGACTTCCCTTTCACTTTTCACATTCATGCATTGGAGAAGGAAATGGCAACCCACTCCAGTGTTCTTGCCTGGAGAATCTCAGGGACGGGGGAGCCTGGTGGGCTGCTGTCTGTGGGGTCACACAGAGTCGGACACGACTGAAGTGACTTAGCAGCAGCAGTGGTTTTTGCCATACATTGACATGAATCAGTCATGCGTGTACATGTGTGCCCCATCCTGAACCCACCTCCCACCTCCCTCCCCATCCCATCCCTCAGGGTTGTCCCAGCACACTGGCCCTGAGTGCCCTGTCTCATGCATCGAACCTGGACTGGCGATCTATTTACATATGGTAATATGCATGTTTCAATGCTATTCTCTCAAATCATCCCACCCTCGCCTTCTCCCACAGAGTCCAAAAGTCTGTTCTTTATATATGTGTCTCTTTTGCTCTCTCGCATATAGGGTCATTGTTACCATCTTTCTAAATTCCATATATATGCATTAATATACTGTATTGGTGTTTTTCTTTCTGACTTACTTCACTCTGTATGATAGGCTCCAGTTTCATCCACCTCATTAGAACTGATTCTAATGTGTTCTTTTTAATAGCTGAGTAATACTCCATTGTGTATATGTACCACAGCTTTCTTATCCATTCATCTGCTGATGGACATCTAGGTTGCTTCCATGTCCTGGCTATTATAAACAGTGCTGCGACGAACATTGGGGTACCTGGTTTCCTTGGTGCATATGCCCAGCAGTGGGATTGCTGGGTTGTATGGCAGTTCTATTTCCACTTTTTAAAGGAATCTCCACACTGTTCTCCATAGTGGCTGAACTAGTTTGCATTCCCACCAACAGTGTAAGGGGGTTCCCTTTTCTCCACACCCTCTCCAGCATTTATTGTTTGTAGACTTTTTGATAGCAGCCATTCTGACCAGCGTGAAGTGGTACCTCATTGTGGTTTTGATTTGCATTTCTCTGAAAATGAGTGATGTTGAACAACTTTTCATGTGCTTGTTAGCCATCTGTATGTCTTCTTTGGAGAAATATCTGTTTAGTTTTTTTGGCCCATTTTTTGATTGGGTCATTTATTTTTCTGGAATTGAGCTGCAGGAGCTGCTTGTATATTTTTAAAATTCTTTGTCAGTTGCTTCGGTTGCTATTATTTTCTCCCTTTTGGAAGGCTGTCTTTTCACCTAGTTTATAGTTTCCTTCATGTGCAAAGCTTTTAAGTTTAACTAGGTCCCATTTGCTTATTTTTGCTTTTATTTCCATTACTCTGGGAGGTGGGTATAGAGGATCCTACTGTGATTTACGTTAGAGAGTGTTTTGCCTATGTTTTCCTCTTGGAGTTTTATAGTTTCTGGTCTTACATTTAGATCTTTAATCTATTTTGAGTTTATTTTTGTGTATGGTGTTAGAAAGTGTTCTAGTTTCAATCTTTTACAAATGGTTGACCAGTTTTCCCAGCACCACTTGTTAAAGAGATTGTCTTTTCGTCATTGCATATTCTTGCCTTCTTTGTCAAAGATACAGTGTCCATAGGTGTGTGGATTTATCTCTGGGCTTTCTGTTTTGTTCCGTTGATCTATATTTCTGTCTTTGTGCCAGTACCATATTGTCTTGATGACCGTAGCTTTGCAGTGTAGTCTGATGTTAGGTAGGTTGATTCCTCCAGTTCCATTCTTCTTTCTCAAGATTGCTTTGGCTATTCACAGTTTTTCGTATTTCCATACAAATTGTGAAATTATTTGTTCTAGTTTTGTGAAAAATACTGTTGGTAACTTGATAGGGATTGCATTGAATCTATAGATTGCTTTGGGTAGTATACTCATTTTCACTATATTGATTCTTCTGATCCATGACCATGGTATATTTCTCCATCTATTTGTGTCATGTTTGATTTCTTTCATCAATGTTTTGTAGTTTTCTATATGTAGGTCTTTTGTTTCTTTAGGTAGATTTTTTTCCTAAGTATTTTTTTCTTTTTGTCACAATGGTGAATGGAATTGTTTCCTTAATTTCTCTTTCTGTTTTCTCATTGTTAGTGTATAGGAATGCAAGGGGTTTCTGTGTATTATTTTTATATCCTGCAACTTTACAATATTCATTGATGACCTCTAGTAATTTTCTGATGCTTTCTTTAGGGTTTCCTATGTAGAGGACCATGTCATCAGTAAACAATGAGAGTTTTACTTCTTCTTTTCCAATCTGGATTCCTTTTATTTCTTTTTCGTCTCTGATTTCTGTGGCTAAAACTTCCAAAACTATATTGAATAGTAGTGGTGAGAGTGGGCACCCTTGTCTTGTTCCTGTGGCTGAATTCTTAAGCTGTTTTGCCTTCCATTAATCCTGCAATGAAGTAGATTGAGTGCTGATAGCCTCCCTTTTCGGAGAAGGCAATGGCAACCCACTCCAGTACTCTTGCCTGGAAAATCCCATGGATGGAGGAGGCTGGTAGGCTGCCATCTATGGGGTCGCATAGAGTTGGACAAGACTGAAGCGACTTAGCAGCAGCAGCAGCAGCAGCAGCCTCCCTTTTGCTTTCTGAAAGAAAGTGTTAAAGTTCAAGTTTGTGGTCTCTCCCTGACCTTCAGTTTTGGGCTTGTTTTTTTGTACATACTCACTAACTGTCTGCCAAAACTCCATCTCAGCACTGAAAAGAGTGTGTATTTGTGGAGTTATGTATTTGTGAGGCATGCAGAATGCTGGAGTGCCCATTGGCCAATTGTTTGGGTCCGTCTACAAGATGTCTCTAGTGGCTGTTGGACAGGCATCTTCATGGGGGACACAATACTGTTACCAGGATCTGCATGACTTTAATGCCCTCTGAGAGTCCTGTTTGCTGCTCTTCCAGGCTCTTCCCATCCCCCAGTAGTTCAGTAGTGACATTGTATTTTGGATGAGATGAGAGAGAGATGGCAGCCTTCTCCACAACTGGGGGAACTCAGGCACTCACTCACAGACTGCTACTTTCTTCAGCAAGAGGAATTTTGGGCTGAGGAAGATCTCTTTTGGCACTGAGCTGTGCTGTCTTGTGAGAAGTGTGATATGGATAATGCTAAACTGTTCTTCATATGCATTCAGACTTTCTAGTGCATCTGAACTTGTATTTTGTGTGTGTGTGTGTGCACCAGTGTTAGCTGAAACTTCTCTGTGGGACACTTCCCACAAAGGCTCTTTTGTCCATGGGTGGTTGTCCAAGACAGTGTTCTCCAGGGGCTCCTGGCTTGTGGCTGAGAAGGTTTGTAGCTGGTTCACAGGCCACTGCAGGGTTCACAGCTGGAACCAAAGTCTCTATGCCTGACACCCAACATACAGGTGGGTGATACTCTTCCTTGGTTCCTTGGCATTTGGTGTTGGATCCCACAACTCCAACAGAGGTATTTTTGTTTGTGGATAATTGGTGACTCATTATTGTTGTGGGGGAATGAAACATGGAATGTTTTATTTAGCCATCTTGCTGATGTCACTATTACCTTTTAAAAATAGGTCTGATATGTGATATATAACAGAAATTGCTCTTTGAGAAGGTGGATATTGCACTGGTGAAATAACCGTAGTCTCCTGTCTGCTGTGCCATATATTAGTGTAATTATGAAGGAGACATAAGGAAGAGCCATAAGCACTCTCCACAGGGCCTCAGGCTTCTAAACCAGTTCTCATATGGCTGTTGTATAAATGCTAATTACAAACATATCATAATAAAGAGGGAATGGCTACTGCTAACATGTACCTGCTAATCTGGTGTCTTATTTATGACAGCACAGTGAGGCGTGTAGTCAAAGACAGTGGAAGACAGAGACCATTCAGTAAAGCAGCGTCCTCTGCTTTGTAGGCTGAGGCAGGCTGGGAATTTATTTCAACTTTGTTATACAATAATTCATTTAATAAAAGCAATTTTGGTTAGTGACCCAAGACTCTGCAGCCTTATTTATTATGTGTGGAAACATAAGCTTTTTATTTCCATAATTTATATTTCATCCATTTATAAAAATAACAAAAGTTCAGTATAGAACAGAGCATAGAAATATGTGTAAACAATGTCACAGAAGCCTCTCTCCTAACCTCAGCTGCTACCATGTCTTCACTTTTATGCTCTGAAACTAAGTGGTTATTTTCTGATTTACATGATAGTAATTGATGCTAAAGCTGAAGCTCTGATCCTTTGGTTACCTGATGTGAAGAGCCAATTCATTGGAAAAGACCCTGAAGCTTGGAAAGATTGAGAGCAGGAGGAGAAGGGAGTGGCAGAGGATGAGATGGTTGGATGGTGTCACCGACTCAATGGACATGAGTCTGAGCTAACTCTGGGAAAAACTGAAGGACAGGAAAGCCTGGTGTGCTGCAGTCCATGGGATCACAAAGACTTGGACATGACTTAGTGACTGAACAGCAACAGTTGTTTAAGAGAGAAATACTTTTAAATACAAAACTATGGCAGAAATGATATAGCTCAGTGTTGAAACAGAGTTTTCTTTGCTTATAAGATTTGGCCATTTCCAATTTTTTGGCAGCTTAAAGAGGCTTATTTTCAATTTGTCCTCTTTATTACTGTGGACAGGAAATGTTTTTGGACAGTTTACCTTTCTGAATTCTCAGAAAGTGCAGTATTCATTCCTCACACTCAAATAGATGGTTTACGAAATTTATATTTATTTTTTCCCACAAATATTCAGTATTAAAAGTAGATATACCTGGTTCCCATCCAGCATCAACTCTGTTCACCAAATGGATGTTATGTTCAAGTAACATTCCTCTAAGCCTCATCTTCCTTATCTAAAAACTGTAGAATAAAGTTCGCCTCCTCAGATAATGTGAGCCTATATGAACTGCCTGCCAATAATCGATACTTGGTAACTATTAGCCAGCTTCTTTTCCGCTTAATGTCAATATCACCTATTAATTCAACCATTTTATTTAGCAGAGTTTCTTGTTATTAATATGTATATCTCTTGGGAAAACATTTCCATAAAGACATCTATAAAGAATAAACTTCCAATGAATTTACAGAATTTATCCTCCCACAAACTTTATGTCCCAAGGTGTCTTCCTGTTTGAAGGATTTGAAAGAAGACCCATGGAGTTTAAGATGATGTTGGTATGTTTGAGACATCTAATACTTTTATATTTTGTTACATTTTTAGTGTCTGTTAATAATATAGGTATGATCATCAGCACGGAACTGCAATGCAAGTATATCTAAGTTGGAACTATCAATTGTTATTAATATCTCATGGGAAGGAACTATTTTAGAACTTTGTAGTAGTTTATAGATGGCATTACCATGGAAACAGTGAGATTATGTATTTTTAATTTATTCCTTAATTTTCTTTAAACTACTTTGTCACTGCCTTGGCAGGAAACCTTGTCTGTAGAAATGACAGTGATTTAATGATCATTATGAAGTTATCCAACATTCTTGTGATTTGCTTTGGAAGACATTGACTTTGGGTATCTTTGAATGTATTATTAAAGTCATGCTATGCCCATTTAAAGTAGAGAGAGTTTATAGGGAAGAGAAGTATATTTTCTTGTTGCAATTTATCATCCAGTAATGGTGAATATTGCTGCTCAAAATTTAAGGCCAAATGTAGCTCAAGAATGAGCTGACTAATGGCTGTCTTTCTCTTGAAGAAAGTATATTGCTTTTGTACTTAACAAAACAGTCATTTAAAAGTATAAAAAGCTATTTAATAGCTACAAATCTTATTCCAGAAAGAATGTTCAATCTTTAATACAAAATGAGCCAAAGAAACAGGCTGCTGGATTGCTAAAGAAATAACCAATATCTCAGGTTTTTTTCTTATAAATCTCTTGCTTCATGTCAGGGTCACACTGATAACAGGCTAGAGGTTTATATGTTAGGAAATTTACTTTGCAAAATATGGGCTATTCATAAATTAACCCTGAAACATATAAAATACAGTGGCATTGATTCAACACATCTATTGGATGCCAATTCCAGGAAGCTGGAAAGGTCTATTAGAGAGAAATGTAATATTAACTGGAGAATCCAAACAGAAGAGAGGCAAGGAATGCTAGGTAGATAAAATGGCAGAATTGAGTAACATTTACAGAGTATGTAAGGTGTGAATGGAGAGTGAGTTGTGTATGGGGGTGAAGGTTGTGCAGAAAATTCCTTGCCAGCTATGAAATTTGAATGGAAGTCTATCTAGGAAATGGGACAGATGGAATAAAGATCTTTCAGTTTTGTAGTAGGTTAGTGAGTGATGTTTGGGACAAAGGAAAAAGTTATGCTCATTGTACTGTTGCTTCTAGGAGGATAACACCATGTGGTTAGGATTGGGAACCTTGTAGGGTTGTTCAGGTCAGTCTCCTACCTTTATGCCTGATAATGATTGTTGTTACAATAAACTGCTTCTACTTAGGCAGATTAGAGTATGATCTTCATTTACTAGAAAGGAAATCCTTTGTCTTGCTGGGACAGTAACTGAATCATGCTGAAATGAATGAAAAATGCAACCCTGTTATATTTCGTGACTGGCAATTTATTCTCAATTCGTTTGATAAAGGAAGTGGCTAATGTATGGTTTGTCCACTGGAAAAGTTAATTTTTCATTAAGGCAGGAGTTGTTTGCTTCCCTGGTGGCTCAGTGGTAAAGAATCTGCCTACCATTGCAGAAGACACAAGTATGATTCCTGATCCGGGAAGATCCTGCATGCTGCAGAGCAGCTGTTGAGCCAGCCTGTGCTCTAGAGCCTGAGAGCCCAGCTACTGAGGTCCATGCACCCTATAGCCAGTGCTGTGCGGCAAGAGAGGCCAACTGCAGTGAGAAGCCTGTGTATTGCAACGAGAGAGTAGCCCCACTCACTGCAACTAGAGAAAAGCCTGCACAGCAAGGAAGACCAAGCACAGCTAAAAATAAAATAAGTGACTAAATAAGTAATTTTTAGAAAACTGTTAAGTTTATAATTTCTCAAAAAATTATTCCAAACTTGTCAACTAAATGTTTGAATAATGCATTTTGACCTTGGTTTTTAATTAGTTTCCTTTGAACATATCTATAATATCTGTTGCTTCCCAGGTGGCACTAGTGGTAAAGAACCCACCTGCCAAGGCAGGAGACATAAGAGACATGGGTTCGGTCCCTGGTTCTGGAAGATCCCCTGGAGGAGGGCATGGTCACCCGGTCCAGTATTTTTGCCTGGAGAATCTCATAGACAGAGGAGCCTGGTGGGTTATGGTACATAGGGTCACAAGGAATCAGACACGACTGAAATGACTTAGCATGCACACAGGGTATGTTACAGAATACATAGGCATGGTTATTTGTGTGTGTGTGTGTGTGTGTGTGTGTGCCTGTGTGTGTTGCATTTAAGAGATTTTTAAAAGGCCCTTTAGGAGAGATGTTTACAGCGTTAGAATCTGAAGTCTTCCTAAAGTGCATTTGTATGGATAAATTGGGTGTATATTCTTCTGTAACTGGTCCAACTGTTGAGTTTAATGAAGCTACTGCTGATGCTGATTGTGAATGGAGACTTGCAAATTTATTGTCAAATCAGCTCTCCTCTTACATTGTTTTGAGCTCATTCCTTTCGGCTTATGCACTTTTTCTTCACTTGTAAATAAAATGCCACAAATGCTTGCTGTTGAAATCCTGAGAGATGTGGCATATTATTTTTATAGGAATCTCTCTCTCTTTTAACCATTCTCACTAGATTAAAATAAGAGTTCTTTTTTTTCTTTTTTCAGCCTGATCACTTGCACACTGGAAATGCAATCTCTCATGGGGATTAGTTTAGGCACTCAAGCTTTCCGTTCAAGTGAAGGTGTGAAAAATACATGACAAGGCTTTTATTCAAATGGGGCATGAGAAGTGAGGAGCAAGAAGAAAATGAGAGTATTAGGTTGAAGATCTTTTTCTATGCTGCAAATTTCATTTTCTCTGAGAATTGGGAAGCAGGAAAATAAAACAGCAAAAAGGTAGAACAATAGGAAGGCCATACATTAAAAAAAAAAACAAAACAGATATGGTTTCATTTAGTCTAACAAAGCAAAGACTTTCATGAAGACTGCAAGTTACAGACTAGGTGCATCATCTGAAAGTAAGATTGCTGGGTGCACAGCGCAGGAAGCCAGTGGCGATCACAGACATGCAGGTACTGCGTTGCTTACGCAGCGGTTCTCCGTCATACTCAGGTGATTCGTCTGGCATTTAAGGCCATTCAGGATCCAGCTCCTGACTGCCACTTCAGCTTCACATTTCCTGCCTCTCTCAGGACCCCAGTGCCCCCAGCTCTGTGGAGCTTCGTGAGTACATCGCTGGTTCTCACATCTCTGTTGGGGCGCTCCCTCTGTTTGCCATGCCCCTTCTCTGTTGCTCCATCTGTTGTCCTCATACTTCCAGATTTAGCGCCAGTACCGTTGTATTTCTCTGCCATCTCCCTCCGGGTCACCGAGATGCCTGGACCCCTATGTACTCCCACAGTACTCTGAGTTCACTCCAGTTACAGTTCCTTTTACAGAGTATTTTAAGCCTATTTTACTTTTCTGGATCTATGATTAAGTGGAAAAAAACCTAAGAATAAGATGCCTTATTTAGGTTTTAAGTCACATAGCATCTGGCACTATCCCTTGAACGTGGCTATTTGCTAAGCCTCTTCAATCGTGTTTGACTCTTTGAGACTCTATGGACTGTAGCCCACCAGGCTCTTTAGTCTGTGGGATTCTCCAGGCAAGAATGCTGGAGTGGGTGCCATGCCCTTCTCCAGGGGATCTTCCAAACCCAGGGTTTGAACCACGTCTCTTGTGTCTCCTGCATTGGCAGGCGGGTACTTTACCATTAGCGCCACCTGGGAAACTCAAGTAGGCATGTGTGTGGTGTGTGTGTGTGTGTGTGTGTGTGTGTGTGTGTGTGTTGCTCAGTCATGTCTGACTCTCTGCAATCCCATGGACTGTAGCCCTCTAGGCTCCTCTGCCTGGGATTCTCCAGGCAAGAATACTGGAGTGGGTTGCCATTCCGTTCTGTAGGGGATCCTCCTGACCCAGGGATGGAACTTGGGTCTCCTGCATTGCAGGCAGATTCTTTACTGTCTGAGCCACCAGTAGCTATATAATAAATTTGGATTGCATATAATTTGCAAGATAGAATGCAGAATAAAAGGTGGTTAATTATAAAAGGTGGGATTATTTAATGTTTGAAAGATATTGTCCTAGGTTTTCTGGGAAGACAGATAGAAATACAAGGAAAAAACAGGCCACTTTTCAAAATGAACTAGAAATGGAAATACATGTAATTAACACATTTAAAGCTATGTGTGAATGTTGTCAAGAAGTTACTTGGGAGAGGGTCCTAGGAATTGAGTGGAAGGTGAAGTCTAAATTTCAATTCATTGAGAAGTGGTAGAAAGGCTTCATAAATAAAAAAGCATTTGAACTGAGCCTAGAGGTTCCACAAAGGGGTTGTTTATTATTTGTTACTGTTTTTCTTGATCAGACAGTTATTGAGCTCATAGAGCCTGCAAGGATTTAAGCTCTGTATTTCTACATAGGTTGACAAGCATGAATTTAATTAGCCTTTTCAAAAAATTAGTAAAAAAAGCAAATCGCATTTCACCACCTAAATACCACAGAATCATGTAAGTATCTTATGCTGAGTGACGGTGTTAAAGAAGATAATGTACTTACTCTGCTATCCTGTCTCTTAGCAGTGGTTTGACTACCAGTTTGAGGGCAAAAAAAAAAAAATTACATAAATTTGAAATTCTGAATTTTCCTGGGTAAATTTATAGGATAATTAATGCTTTGTCAAGGGCTTCAGAAATCTGAAAACAACTATGAACAGAATGTACCATAACAGTGGGCTCTGCAAGATATTTTTAAAGTGTAATTCTGTGTCCTATGTCCTTCTCCAAAACAGCAACAAGAAATGGGATCATAAGTGACAAGAACACTATTATCAATTTGAATAACTCAAACAATACTTGGAACAGACAAGTAGTGGACTCTAAATGCAGGATTTTTCTAAAGTGCATATAACTGAAAAGAGTATTTCAAGGATAAAGACTAAGATTCAATCAGTCCTTGGTCAGTGCAGGTGCTGGTATAGAAACAGTTTCAGCAGTCTGATCTAGACACTGATATTTGAATGGACTGGACTTAGATTTGATCGGTGAGGACATGAAGCTCCCTCTAAATCAGGGAAGTAATAAACTAGAACAAATATGAATCTGGGGAAATTAAAAAAAAATATGTATAATATTGGCTTCCCAGGTGGCACTAATGGTAAAGAACCTGCCTGCCAATGCAAGAGACCTAAGAGATACGGGTTCGATCCCTGGGTCGGGAAGATCCCCTGGAGGAAGGCATGGCAACCCACTCCAGTATTTTTGCCTGGAGAATCCCATGGACAAGGAGCCTGGCGGGCTACAGTCCATGGGTCGCAAAGAGTCGGACACGATTGAAGCAACTTAGCATGCACAATATGAGGGAGAATGTATACATATGTTCATATGGCTGGGTCCCTTTGCTGTTCATCTGAAAGTGTCACAGCATTTTTAATAGGCTATACTCCCATACAAAATAAAAAGTTAAAAAAATATTGGATTAAAAATAAAAAAAGTATGTACAATATTTGGGGTTTTGAGGGAGTGGGAAAATACATACAATAATACATTGTTAGTGAGTTTAGACATAGGTGAAACCATGCTTTCTTGATATCACAATGAATTGTCATGTTATTTGCTAAATGGAGACTGGTAAGGGACAGAGAATAGAGAATAATTAAGAATTTATGAATTCTGTTTGGAACATCCTAAAGGATAGTAGTAATTCAGGTGGGGAGCAGGCCATTGGTATGTGAATTTGGAACTTCAGGAAGGAATTCAAGCTGGAAGATATGAGAGTCACCAGTATAGAAATGGTACATGAAGCTATGGGACCTCAGTTATCACTGACTAGTGACTCATTTCACAACTGTGGATTAGCTGTCTGTTATGTGGAATGCACTACTCTTAGAATCTGTGGGTGTTATGAAAATATGAGCTATGGGTCCCAGCTTTAAGGAGGCACATAATCTCATTTTATCTGTGTCTGGTCAGTTGCTCAGCCATGTCCAATGCTTTGCAGCCTCATGGACTGCAGCCCACCAGGGTCTTCTGTCTGTGGAATTACTGGAGCAGCTTGCCATTTCCTCCTCCAGGGGATATTCCCAACCCACGGATTGAACCCGTGTCTTCTGTGCCTTCTGCATTGGTAGGCAGACTCTTTACCACTAGTGCCACCTGTGAAGCCAAATCTTATTTTAAATGACTTTTATATATTAATAGAAATACTTGCTATAGGGTAAGTGATTCATGAAATACAGAAAATGAACATATCATTTTATTTTGTATCTAGTGGCCAGCTCTTTGTATATATTGCCTATAGTCTTCACATGAATTTGTCTAAGGTAGATAATTCCCCCCACCCCAATTTTATTGATAAGGAAGTTGAGTCAAGAGTACTTTCAGTGCATTTTATATATTCACTGGTAGTCAATGGAGTTTCTCAATGTCAGACTCTGGTCTGTTTCATTAAAAACCTATTCTCTGTTCAAACATCTTTATTCACTACTTTTCATAATAAGTCTATTGTCACTAAATCCTAGACTTCTTGACCCAAACTGTCTGAATAATGATCACAGCATCCCTCTAGGAAAGAGAAGTATCAACTGCAATTACTTCTATTTGATGGATGGGAATCCTGGTTTACTTTAAGTGAAGTAATTAAGGTTGCCCATGGGCAGGTCAGCCATGTGGAAGTTGGTTCTTTACATTCTTCTTAGGTTCATATACTGCAGTGTATTGATTCTTACATAATATATTTAATGGCTTGATTTGACAAAGTGGCTCATCACTCTTGATCTCCCCTCTACCAGTGATTCCCAACTCTCCTGTGAGCTGCACAGAGCTTACATAGAGAGGGCACACTTTCTGAAAGGAGTGGAAAATAAAACCTTATTTAACCAGAATGGATTTTGTTCTTAAAGCAGAAGAAAATAAACCTGTTTTTCAAAGATCAATTTTTATTCTATAAGACTTCTGCAGTTATCTGTTGAATTTGAGTTTAGTTCAAGTAAAGATTGCTTTCAGAAGCTCAAACAGTATAGCAAAAAAAGAGGTGGATAGCCATTGTACCTGCATACTTGTGAGCTTCAAGTTAAACAGGTTGACTCAACAAACTTTACCAAATTTTCCTCTTTTGGGGGATTCCTAGAGAAGTCGACATTACATGGCAGGCTGCATTAGTACCAAGTGCCCTGCTAGGTATGAAGAAGTGCCATCATTTTGTTGATCATTCTGTGTGTCAGGGATACTGTTCTCATTGCAAAAGTCAGTCACTGACTTTTTACCTTGTCATCTCCTTGTTCTATTCCTCATCTCTTTTTGGACATCTCTTTAAGTTAAGGGCAAAGAGAAGACACCAAGTTGCTAGCTGTCCTTTCTCACTGAACCCAGGAGAATACACCTCGGTATCGAGTGAGTGAACATCCACTTTTTCTCAGTCTGTGATTCTTGTTACTGGCAGAGACACCAGTAAGTCAAAACCAAAACAATGTGGGACGTGTAACCATGGGATTTATTCCTTTCCAGGAGAGTGGAAAAGCCAGGAGCTCTTTCCAGCATGTGAACTCCATTTAACCCTTTCATATATAAGCTAAAGTCTTACCTTCATTACTTAATTTGTATGATGAAGCTCTCCAAATCTCTCCATGTTCTCTTACCTACAACAAAGTCAGCTAGATCATGTGAAGCCCCACCTCTCCTTCCTGGTTACTTTCTTAAAATGCTGTTACCCCAGACCAGTTGGCAGGGCAACAGAGAATGGAGAGTCTTCAGTTGGATTCCTCTGGTGCTCTGCTTTCCTTTGCCAACATCTCTTTCACATGGTTTTCTCATCTTACACAATTTTCCCTTCTTGTATAATAAATTTTCTCATTTGACCTTCCACTCAAATGAAAATTATCTTAAAAAAATTGCCCACAACTGAAGAAATGACCTAATCTAATTCTCAAGGAAAATGCCTCCCTTCTTGTGCATTCTACACTTTGTCATTACTGTTTTAAGTTCTCTGCGTGTTAACTTTTCATTCTGGATTTAAAACAAATGTTTATCAATCATACAAAATTTGGATAATATGACCAAGCACCAAGAAGAAAAAACATATCTGAATACAGATATAGTATTATTGATATTTAAGCAATATAGTTGTTAGGGCTTAAGTTTTGGATTAGCCATCATTGCCACTCAACACATCAGTGTTGTAGGGTTTGGTGAAGGCTGCAGAAGGGAGTACTCATTTACAAGTAATCAAAGAAGACCTCTCTGAACAGAGATCTGAATACTGGAAGAGCAAAAGCAACACCCTGGCTTGGGAACCTTCTTGCCCTGATTGAGGCTAGAGTCTTCAGGTTAGTGGGCAAGATGAGGAGTGATAGATCTTAAGACCAGAGAATGGAGGTTCCTGATACCATGGTAAGAAGTATGGATCTTAAGTGTGGTGGAAAGTTATAGTCAGTTTCCACCAAGGGATCCATATGACTGGATCTATAGTTTTAAAGAATCGCTCTGGCTGCAATATTTGGAATGGATTTTAGAGAAGAGGAGTGCAAGTAGTAATGTGGAAGATAAAACACCAGATTAGCAATGTGATTTGGAGGCAGAGATGGCAGTACTTGTCTGAAGACCAATAAAAAGAGAGAGAAAAATAAAGAGTCCAGAAAAACAACAGTTTTGCCTACTCATAATGGAAAACTAGGGGAGGAACCAATTTGAGGAAGGGAGGCCAAAAAAGGGGAAACGAACGGCTTTATTTTTGGACATTTTAACTTGAACCTGGAATAGTAGTCTGGAACTCAAGGGAAAAGTTGGCATTTGATACATAAATCGATAGTACTAGAAATAGAGATAAAAGTAGAGGTAGAAGCTATATGTGTCATTATATGATAGTATTTTTACTCTTTTAATCTTCTTCATATTTGATTTAATATATCTTTCTAAAAACCTCATATCTTAATATTTCTTTATACTTGATATAACTTGTTTGTTTTACAGTTATATGTGTATGTATCTACTGTGTACATACATTTCTTCATTTTTTATTTGCTTGTAATACTGATTTTCAAACCATATATGCAACTGAGCTGGGTCTTAGCAAAAGGAGGGCACCCTGACTCTCGTTAACAAACTAAAAGCTACAATTTTATCTCAGTCAGTAGAAGTACTGGGAGAAAAGGCATGAATGATTTTAAGAATTTTGAAAAAAATACAATTTGCTTTTCAGTTCTGACACCTAGCACTAATAGATGCTCAGTAATAATTTATTTGCAGACTGATTACAGTCTCTCTAGAATTATATGAAGGTGACTTTCCCTCTTTGCTTTGGCAGAACAGAATACTGCAATTTATAATAATGTCAGGTTGTAGGCAGAATAGCTTATTTTAATTTGCATTTATAAAATTAGGCAACACGGTATTTTTATACTTTTTTCATTATTTTTTGTGCTTTTGTAAATATTCACTCATGTTTGCTTCCTACTTTTCGATTGAGGATCACTTTTCGCTTTCTCATTATAAAACTCTTGATATTTAAAGGTTATTAAAATGTTTCTTTATCATAACATATTAAATACTTTTCCTTTCCAGTTTATTTACCTCTTAATTGCATTGAGTGACTTAACAACAACAAATTGCACTTACGTGTATCTTCTTTTTTTGAGGGTGGATGTGTGTGGAGTGTGCAGAAGAGATTAATATTTTATGTTGCTAAATTAACTTACCTTAAGATATTCTAAAGGAAAATAGCCCTTGAAAAAGCAAGGCTTATTTTTCCAGATTGAAAGAGGTTTCAACATTCCAAGCAAATGCAGATAAATAGCTGCAAACTTAAGTACATCAAGTCATCATTTTAAAATTATAAATCAGCTTGCCATTTGTTCTCTTGCTATTCATTTTCTATTTGTCCCATCTGTTCTTTGTCCTCTTTTTCTGTCTTCTTTTAAAGTAATTGTATATTTTTATGAGTCCATATTATCTCCTTTGTTAGCTTATTAGGTATAAATCTATGCTTTGTTATTTTAGCTACTGCCTTAGGGTTGATGTCATAGATCTTTAACTTACCATCTACCTTTAAGTGATATTGTATCAATTCGTGTGTAGTATAAGAACCTTACACTACTATCTTCCATTTCTTTTTTCCTGGCTTTTGTCCTATTGTTGACATTTGTTTTCCTTTTACATATATTATAAACTACACACTGAATTATTATTTTTGTTTGAACAATCAAGTATCTTTTAAAAAATTTAAATATCAAGAAAAAAATCTTATGTATTTACCCATGGGTTACCGTTTCTGGTCTTCACTGACCTATTTAGATCCATAATTTTACCTGTATTAGTTTCCTTTTGCCTGAAGGACTTGCTTGAATATTTCTAGTTTTGTGGGTGTAGTGGTGATGATTTTTGTATCTCTGAAACAATCTTATTTCACCTTCATTGTTGAAAGATATTTTTCTTAAGATGTTCCATGCCCTACCCCTCACCCACTACTTTAAAGATGTTTCTTGACCGATTTTTTGCGTGCATTGTTTTTGATGATATATTTGCTGTCATTCTTACCTCCATTTCTATGTATGTAGTATGTCTTTTCCTTCTTGCTGCTTTTAGGGTTTTTCTCTTCATGTCAATTTTAAGAAATTGATGCTATTCCTAAGTCTAGTTGTATTTACTTATTCATTCTTGTACTGGGATTCCTCAAGCTTCTGGGATCTGTAAGTTTATAGTTTTATAAAATTAGAGAGATTTTCAGCCATTATTTTTTCAATATGTCTCAAATTCAGGTAACTTTTTTTTTTTTCTTCACCATGGGTCACATTTCTCAGCTTTTTTGCATTCCTGATAATTTTTTTATTGGATAGCAGATATTCTGAATTTTGCTTCTTAGGTGCTGGATAAATAATTTTTATAAATAATTTTTAACTTCATTCTGGGATGCAGTTCATTGACTTGGAAAGTATTTGATCTTTTTAGTTCTTATTTTTATGACTTGTTAAGCTGGACTGAAGCAAAACAACTGTTCAGTCTAGGGGCTAATTATTCTTGAAATGTTCGCTCTAGGCTAATTATTTCCATTCGTGAAACGTGACTTTCTTAAGAATAAACAAATGACTATGAATTTAACCCCAAATATGACTTAGTGGCAAGCACCCAAAGAGAGGAACAAGGGGAATGGTCCACCTTGTACAGAATTTAGTAATAATTGCTCTTTATTGTCAAATTTTAATACCCATGAGCTTAAAATTTTGTTTGTTGTTTAGTCACTAAGTTGTGCCTGATTCTTTGTGATCCTGTGGACTGTAGCCTGCCAGGCTCCTCTGTCTATGGGATTTTCCAGGCAAGAATACTGGAGTGGGTTGCTGTTTCCTTCTCCAGGGGATCTTCTGGACCCAGTGATCAAACCTGTGTCTCCTGCTTGGCAAGCAGATCTTTACCGCTGAGCCACCGAGGAAGCCAGAGCTTCAAATTAGTCCATTTTTATTTCCCGTTCTACTTTGTATTTTCATGGAGGTTAGTTCTGAGAACTGCCAGTTAGGCAGTTATCTCCCAAGACATGTGGACTAAGCCACATGAGTTTGTTTCTAGAGTAAGTTCTTGAGGTTTAATATTGTTTAAACTTTCTTCAGAGGATATTACTGTTAGTTGTGGGATCAAAAATTGCCCACCAAACTGAGAAATCATCTTCAGACAAAAAATGAGGCAGGCAGCTCCATAAGAATCAATGGATCCATTTATTATTTTATTTTATTATTATTTTATTACTCACAGGGTAAATTGGGGGGTTGGTGACGTGAAAGTGTTCTCAGTTGCTCTCTGCAACACTGAGGGGCCACTGGGACAATTTTTTTAGTTAAACTAGGTAGGGTATGGGGGAATGTGTTTGGAAACAGGAAGTGCATTCCTAAGTCAAGATTTATCAATGAGTAACTAGCTTCTCAAAGAAGGCAATAGCACCCTACTCCAGTACTCTTGCCTGGAAAATCCTGTGGATGGAGGAGCCTGATAGGCTGCAGTCCATGGGATCGCGAAGAATCAGACATGACTGAGTGACTTCGCTTTCACTTTTCACTTTCATGCATTGGAGAAGGAAATGGCAACCCACTCCAGTGTTCTTGCCTGGAGAATCCCAGGGACGGGGCAGCCTGGGGGGCTGCCATCTATGGGGTCGCACAGAGTCGGACACGACTGAAGCGACTTAGCAGCAGCAGCAGCAGCAGCAGCAGCAGCAGCAACTAGCTTCTCAGGTGCTGGAAATATGTCAGGGAAAGTCTTCATCATTGTTTGGAGACTCACCAAGCATAGAGACCATCTGGACCTATTGATAATTAACCAATATCTAGTGGTACAAAGCCTTTGATGGCAGAGAGGAGATTTACAGTGCAGCCCTGTGTAGGGTCAGTGGAAGGACAGGAGGAACATAGGCCCCAGATGGAGTCAGTTATGCTGATGGCCAGATGTTAGCTAAAAAGTTCTCCTTGCTCAGCTTAAGATTCCTCCAGTACTTTTGTTCTTTCTATGTTCAGTTCAGTTCACTCAGTTGTGTCCGACTCTTTGTGACCCCATGGACTGCAGTGCGCCAGGCTTCCCTGTCCTTCACCAACTCATGGAGCTTGTTCAAACTCATGTCCATAGAGTCGGTGATGCCATCCAACCATCTCATCCTCTGTCGTCCCCTTCTCCTGCCTTCAGTCTTTCCTAGCATCAAGGTCTTTTCGAGTGAGTCAGTTCTTTGCAGCTTCAGCATTGGTCCTTTGAATGACTGATTGAAATTACTGATTCCAATGACAGTTCTTTCTATGTTAGTTTTTGCTTTCATATAACATGGGTTTCATAAATGCTTATCAATATTTGCATATCTACTCATATGGGTACGTTGTGCCCAAAACCTATTTGGAGTCTATGGGTCCTGAAAATTGTCCACTTCAGTCAGTATCCTGAAATACCTCACTAGGAAACCTTCCATGTCCTTTGGAGGTAGTTAGATTATCCAAGGGAAAAAAAAACTAACCTTCTACTTTCCCATATAGGTGGAATATACCTGATTATGAAAATATGGAAATAAAAGTGAAGAAAGTCATTGAAAGTACCAAGATATAGCTTTCATTTTGATTTTCTAGTGTTCAGCGTTTTGTTTTCACAATACTGTATCAATCACACTCAGTCAGATTACTCAGAATAATGATCATGTTGATAGTTGACATGTCCAGTCCTCAACTGTGAGTGACTTGGTCCTGAGACTCTATGTTACCTTCTCAAATCTGGTTCCATAGTTGTGAAAGGTAAGTAACTCAACTGTGTGGAGGACCCTAAAGTGAGACAGCGATCTATGTTTCTTAACCAGATATTCAAGTCCTCCATTTTTAAAATTTGCTTTTTTAATATCTCAGTTCCAGAGATGTCAGTTCTGTCATTTCTCCAGGTCTGGGGAGGTTTTGAATGTAAATGGAATTTCTTACCAGTTTTTCTGGCTTCTAGATTAACTATTCATCTTTCTCTGGCTGGCTGAGTCACTTACATTATTCCCTCAGCTTTCCAGGATCCAAATTTTTGTTGGTTTTGTTGAGTCCCATTCTCTCTGTGTGAATTCATGCCTTCTTGAAATTCCTTTACTGGAAATAATGTTTAGAAGTTTCATGATGAAGCACAGCTCAATGCTATGTTCAGCTTGCCATCTTAAATACTTGTGTATCTGCAAATGTCTTTCTGTAGCATTCATGAGTTAAAATTTTATGTCAGCTTAACATTTGAATCTTCATCCCTACCTACAGGGGCTTCCCAGGTGACTCAGGGGTAAAGAATCCGCCTGCCTATTTAGGAGATATGAGACACAGGTTCAATCCCTGGGTTAGGAAGATCCCCTGGAGGAGGAAATGGCAACCCACTGCAGCATTCTTGCCTGGAAAATCCCATGAACAGAGGAACCTAGCAGGCTACAGTCCATGGGGTCACAAACGGTCAAATGCGACTGAGCACACAGGCATGCACGCACACACACATGCACGTGCACATGTGCACACCTGCCATACCTACAGAGTTCTTTTATTCTAAAGTATCACCTAGAGGTACTTAGATTTGTACTGTTATTTTTGTGCATTTGTTTGAAATGTTAAGAACTCTTTTCAGTTTGAAAAAATAATCTTTATTTTCTCAAAAGTGGTTTTCTTTCAGGATATCTTAATTATTTTGCCAGTTTCTTTAAAAATCTCTTGTGCTCAGGAATAAGAATAATCTGCATTTCAGGTTTCCAAACTCATTCTTCTTTACATATTGACATCTCTTATTATTTGCATCTCCTTTGTTTTTCTTTCATTCTGCATTCTGAAAGTAAATCTCAAGCTTTTGTCTCAATAGAAGATTTACATTTCTGTCGATTTCATTCTACTTTTTTCTGCTTCCAGTGTGAATTTAGGTTCTACAATTTGTAGTTTGCTTAATATTATATATTTCCTTATCTCTTTCACCTTGCTTATTGTTTACCCACATGGTTTCCAGTTCAAACTTATCTCTTGAGTATGAGTACTTCTGCTTCTTCTTAAGTGTGTAGTTTTTTTCTTTGCTAAAAATCCTTATGCAATTTTCTCAAATTTTCTTCTGATCATTCAGTAGCTCATTTTTATAATTACATTTTTCTTCTGAGTTTTCCAATTAATTTTCTCTTTATCTTCTTCGTCATCATTTCCCTATTTCTCTCTCTTGTTTTCTCTCCTTCTCTCTGTCTGTCTGTCTCTTACATTCATGCTTGCATGAAGTAAGTTCTCCTTACCTGGCAGATGATTTGGTAGATAACAGTTCTATCCTCTGCCTACTTTTATGTAAACAAATTACCTTCTCAGGTTAGATTTTAAGCTTTAAGTTTGTCAGGAGCTTTTCTGATGGACCACTGGTTTACAACAATTAGACTTATTTCTGTTTTCCCTGATCGTGTTGATTCTCTGAATTCTGTCAGATAGGAACAAATGTTAGTTTCCAATTTGTACTTCTATATACAAATTCATCACTCAGGACATTAACAAAAATGAGTTCATAATGGAATAGACTGTACCAATAAAGCTCTACCTGCTCTGGACCTGTTGTTTCTGAAATATACTAAATTTCACTCTGTGCAGGAAAATGGCATGGCTGGGGGAAGGTGTACCACACTGTTCAGCTTAAAGAGTATATTTGAAAGAAGAGGGCATGTGGCCCGGTTTTCAGATTAGTAGTACCTTGATTTCTGAGTCAGTGAATTGTAAGTAGGTGAAGCTAAAATCATAGTCCAACATTTTCCAGGTACTGTCTGTGTAATCACATTGAACTTAATATGCTGCTTGCCAAGGCTGTGCCTTTATTTTCTCCATAAAAGTCCATATGGTTCACAACTGGACACCCGAATTTGAGACTCAGCATTTCATTTATTAGCTTTTTGACCTCGGACAAGGTCTCACTAACACGCAAGTCTCTGGCTTTTAAAATGGGGAATAATATACTTTGTATCTCAGAGGTTGACTTTGAGGATCGAAGGAAATAATGTCTGTGAAATGTGTAGTATAGTGCACTGTCTGTCTGTCTGACAAAGTAGCATCAGCTTTTCCAAGATTCTCATTAGATTTCTAGCCTTCGTTTTTTATAGTGTTAAGAGTTTGCATGTTTTTTTCCTCTTTCCCAGTGTTGGGGTTGAGGTGTTCTGTCTCTATGGGCAGGAGGTTCTGAAAGCACCAAGCATGCTCCGAGCACCTGGCCTGGGGTTCTGGATCGGGTGATGAGCCGCAGGCATGTTGTTCTCTGCTGCGCTGCCTCTGGATTATATTGAATGGACATCTAAGACTCCTGCACTGACTGCTCGATTTTTATTAATAAGGAACATTTTGGTGTGAAATTGGAGAAAACCATAGGACAAGGTGCTTAAAATCCAAATCTGCTCATGTATTAGTATTGACCAAAAAGGCTCTAAGTGTGGGGGCATTTTCCAACAGATGTTAGAGCTGTATAACTTTAAAATTTGTACCCAAGGAAGGTTGTGCTTCTGTCTGTCTTTGATTTGTTTTTAACATGGACAGTGAGTCCCAAACATGAAGAAAATGGTTTTAGCCAGCTCTTACAATATATGCCCTTTGAGAATTGTCAGCAATTGGAAGATGTCGCAAAGAAATCTGGGTTTAAATCTCACATCTAAGACCCCAAGATCTGATGTGGTGATCCTAGGACTGCTGCTCATATTCAGTGAGATTCAACTTGATTATATCTAAAAATAGAGATTGCCTTCGATCTTATCAACCACAGAGCCGGTCGTGCCATTATGCAAATTTCAGAGCCTTCTAATTCTAGCTTCCTGTAAGACTTGAATACAAATGTATGCTGAGCCCTTCTCACTTGACCCATAATATGATATGATGAGTCATTTAGCACTGGGCTTGGCACAGGCCCTTCTCTCTTCCTTTCTTTTACATCAGCCCCAACAACAGTGATTCATCAGTTATTTTACTAATGATTGGGTTAAAAGATGAAATTACACCTCTCTTTAGTGCTTCCAGAGTTTACAAAAATCAACAGGAGTTCTTTACTACAGGCCCCTAATATGAAAGATTCTGTGCAGGAAAATCCATAAGCTCAGCTGACTTTTGAGTTGAATTTTATGGCTCAAGAAATGCTTTGCTTGGTTTTCACCTCTATTATAAAGCAAAGAAGATAATTTCAGATCCAATATACACAAAAGATCACTTGGGGTTGATAGAGGCTTTATGTTAGTGACGTGGAAATATTTGCATCTGTGCATTGATATGTAGTATAATAGGCTGTAAAGGATAAGATCAATTTTCTATTAAAAGTAAAAAGGGCCAGTATAGCTGGATACCGTGGGGATATTTCCCATTTGTCATTCAGGACTATTTGACAGTTTGACATTAGCTGTGGAAAATACCAACGTGTATGCTGCAATACAGCTTTAGGAAATGTGTACATGTACACAAACACACACTGACACAGATGGTGCGGACCTGTGTGTGCTTAGTTGCTCAGTCGTGTCCAATTCTTTGCCACCCCATAGACTGTAGCCCGCCAGGCTCCTCTGTCCATGGGGATTCTCCAGGCAGGAATACTGGAGTGGCTTGCGTTTTCCTTCTCCAGGGAGTCTTTCCAGCCCAGGGATCAAACCTGGGTCTCCTGCATTGCAGGCATATTGTTTACCATCTGAGCCACCAGGGAAGCCCACAGACCTACATAAATGGTCATAAAAACACAATGGTCACATACAAGGACACCTGTTTAAGCATGTCAACAGAGATATTGTCACATAGCAAAGACATGCATTTACATCTGGGGAGACATTTACCAAATGATACAGTGATACAACCAAGTGAGACAATTGCAGAGTTACACAAAAGCAGGATGAACACTCATGCATTTAGGAGCTTAGAGACCTAGAAACACTGAAGTCAATATATAGAGATACAGTGTGCCTGTGTGTGTACAAGCAGAGAAAAGCATACAAAGAGAGACCTAGAGACAAAGGCAGACAAATACAAAGATAAACATTTAGATACACAGACCACAGGTATAACACAGCTTGTATAGCTTGATGCTCAAAAACACAAGCCCACACTGATGTGCATATCCACACTGATAGTAATCCGCTCTAGTATTCTTGGCTGGATAATCCTACAGTCACAACGAGTCTGACATGACTGAGTGAGCACACATATGCACAAAATGCTGCATTTATAAATAGATCCTTAATAAATGTAATATAAAATTACATATGTATTATTTCATTTAACTCTTAAAACACCTGTGTGACATAATTGTAATTAAAACCATTCTCCCAGGGAGAAAATGGAGGTCCATAGAAATTAAGAATTTTCCTAGGTTAGGTCTATTTACTTCTTTTTAGCCCAGGACTCGCCACACACTGTCACCTCACTGGTCCAAAATGTGTTCATAAGTCATTATCTGTGCATTCCACTTGGAAAACTCGTGATTAAGCCAACATACATAAATATCTCCCTGCACTAATTCTCAAAGCCCTTGATACTTTAATGTGAATCTCCAAGTTTGACTATACCACACAGTATTTCCCCGATCTATTTGACCTCAGAACTCTCATGAATTGCTCAAGCAGAATATACTTTTGGGAATGCAATATTATGTTAAATACTATCCTTAAGTAATTTCTGGTGTTCTTAGTCTGTAGAGGGCACTTCTATTTCTCAACCCTCTTTTAAGAGAGTATATGTATCCCTATCCAGCTACTCATTCTGCTATGTGGAGAACAGGCAGAAGTGATTGGCATATAAATTCCTGGAATTCCAGGGACCTTATTGTTATATGACTCCATTTGCCATCAGCACAGAGGACAAAGAAATGTGTACTTAATGCTCCCTACTTATTTCTGTCCACATCTAGGCACACCTGCTACACCTCATAGCAAGCATGGGCAAGGGAAGAAAATACTTGGATTGAGCCAACTGAACTCGATTCTTACTGACACTGTGACTGCCTTTGTCTTGGGATTTAGTATGGGGTGAGTGCTGTGGAGTTGCCTGCATCTTCTGCTCTTTACAGGACAAGTTTGTTTATTCTTGTCTCGAGCTGAGAGCAGCAATCGGGCATTCCCTGAGCCCCCTGGTAATTTCCCAGACTCAGTGATTCCCGTTTCTCATGACCTGTTTCACAGCTGGCAGCATTGCTGCTGACCTGGATTTGCTCTCCTTAGCTCAAATGACATAGCAGCTCAGAAGAAGCATGTGTTCAACAGCACAGAACCCCATCCCTTTACAGAAGACACACACACACACACACACACACATAAACACGCATACACACACACTAGCTCTGAACACAAAGGGACCTCAGTTCTAGCTCTAAGACTTCAGCTCTGCCATGTGC
Organism: Oryx dammah; assembly: GCF_014754425.2. Lineage (NCBI taxonomy): Eukaryota > Metazoa > Chordata > Mammalia > Artiodactyla > Bovidae > Oryx > Oryx dammah. The sequence goes on along the minus strand of NW_024070190.1, from coordinate 22,968,837 downwards.
TAGCTTAGACAAGTTACATAGCCTCACCTTTCCTTATCTGCACAATGATGATGATATTATCCACCTCACACAGCAGTTGTAGGATTAGATGAGACAGATCAGAGCCTGGAATATAGCAGCAGTCAGTTACTATTTGCTCTGTTTATATTACTAGTATTTTTCAACCTTGTCTTTTGTTGCTTTACATATCACATTTATTTTTTTTTTTTCTTTTGCTTCCTCACAAAATAGCTCTCCAGGCCAGAGGATTCTTTTTTCCCCCATCAAAAGAGACACTAAAAGAATAATCTATTGATCATTTTTACAAAGAATTAGTAATTATCTGGGGGAATTAAACATAAGGAAAGGTCACCAATTTTACTTCATATGCAATATTTTGCCATCACTTCATGACAAATAGATGGGGAAACAGTGGAAACAGTGACAGACGTTATTTTGGGGGGCTCCAAAATCACTGCAGATGGTGACTGTAGCCATGAAATTAAAAGATGCTTATTCTTTGGAAGAAAAGTTATGACCAACCTAGATGGCATATTTAAAAGCAGAGACATTACGTTGCCAACAAAGATCCATCTAGTCAAGGCTACGGTTTTTTCCAGTAGTCATATATGGATGTGAGAGTTGGACTATAAAGAAGGCTGAGTGCTGAAGAACTGATGCTTTTGAACTGTGGTGTTGGAGAAGACTCTTGAGAGTCCCTTGGACTGCAAGGAGATCAAGCCAGTCAATCCTAAAGGAAATCAGTCCTGAATATTCACTGGAAGGACTGATGCTAAAGCTGAAATCCCAATACTTTGGCTACCTGATTCGAAGAACTGACTCATTTGAAAAGACCCTCATGCTGGGAAAAATTGAAGGCGGGAGGAGAAGGGGACGACAGAGGATGAGATGGTTGTGTGGCATCACTGACTCAATGGACATGAGACTGAGTAAACTCAGAGTTGGTGATGGACAGGGAGGCCTGGCGTGCTGCAGTCCATGAGGTCGCAAAGAGTTGGACATGACTGAGCAACTAAACTGATGCAATATTTTAATTATTTTTTAAAAATAAAAAAACTCTTTGTAGATGAAGGAATTGATTTTTTTATAAGTCCATTAACACTCATGTTTCAAAAGCTGACATGTTGGGACTTCCTTGGTGGTCCAGTGGTTAAGATTTTACCTTCCAGTGCAGGGGTGAGGTTCAATCCCTGGTCAGGGAACAAAGATCCCACATTCCTTGTGGCCAAAAAAAAACAAAACATAAGGCAGAAGCAGTATTATAACAAATTTCAATAAAAACATTGAAAACAGTCCACATAAAAAAATAAAACCCCAAAACGAAAAAACAAACCTTTGCTGTTGCTGTTCAATCATTCAGTTATGCCCAACTCTTTGGGACCCCATGGACTGCACTGTGCCAGGCTTCCATGTCCTTCACCAATTACCGGAGCTTGCTCAAACTCAGGTCCATCGAGTCGGTGATGCCATCTTATCCTCTGTCATCCCCTTCTCCTCCTGCCTTCAGTCTTTCCCAGCATCAGGGTCTTTTCCAATGAATCGGCTCTTTGCATCAGATGGCCAAAGTATTGGAGCTTCACCTTCAGCATCAGTCCTTCCAATGAATATTCAGGGTTGATTTCCTTTAAAATTGACTGGTTTGATCTCCTTGGATTCCAAGGGACTGTCAATAATCTTCTTCAATGACACAGTTCAAAAGCATCAATTGTTCAGTGCTCAGCCTTTATGGTTCAACTCTTACAACCATACATGACTACTGGAAAACTTTAAAAGAAAATTAAAGCTTACATATTAATTAAGTACAACCAATATTATATTAAAAATATATTTTGGGTATGTGTATTATTGAGAGTATAGTCTAACTAAGCTAGTGAATCTTGAACTTTTTGGTCACAGGAATCATTTATATTCACTGAAATTGTTGGGGACTCTCCAAGAGTCTTCATTGAGCTGTATCTATGAATATTTATGATACTAAAAATTAAAATGAGAAGCTACAACATTGTACATCAATTAAAATGATGGGATTTCCTTTCTTTTTATTGCTGAATGATATTTCTTTATACCATATTTTCTTTATTTATTCATCTGTCCACAGACATTTAGGTTATTTAGACTTCTTTGGTGGGCTTCCCTGGTATCTGTGGTAAAGAATCTTTGTGCAGTGTGCAGGAGCTACAGGACCCATGGGTTCGATCCCTGGGTCAGGAAGATCCCCTGGAGGAGGGCATGGCAACCCACTCCAGTATTCTTGCCTGGAGAATCCCGTGAACAGAGGAGGTTGGAAGGCTACTGTCCACAGGATTGCAAAGAGTTGGACACGACAGAAGTGATCTAGCACAGCACTGCACAGACTTCTTTGCTATTGTGAATAATGCTGCAATGAACATGTGAGTGCAAGTATCTCTTCAGTATTCTGGTTTCCATTTTTTTGAATACATACACAAAGGTGGGATTGCAGGATCTTCAGTTCAATTCAGTCACTCAGTCGTGTCCGACTCCTTGCAACGCCATGAGTCACTGCATGCCAGGCCTCCCTGTCCATCACCATCTCCCGGAGTTCACTCAAACTCATGTCCATTGAGTCGGTGATGCCACACAACCATCTCATCCTCTGTCATCCCCTTCTCCTCCTGCCCCCAACCCCTCCCAGCATCAGAGTCTTTTCCAGTGAGTCAACTCTTCACATGAGGTGGCCAAAGTACTGGAGTTTCAGCTTCAGCATCATTCCTTCCAAAGAAATCCCAGGGCTGATCTCCTTTAGAATGGACTGGTTGGATCTCCTTGCAGTCCAAGGGACTGTCAAGAGTCTTCTCCAACACCACAGTTCAAAAGCATCAATTCTTCGGCGCTCAGCTTTCTTCACAGTCCAGCTCTCACATCCATACATGACCATTGGAAAAACCATAGCCTTGACTAAATGGACCTTTGTTGGCAAAGTAATGTCTCTGCTTTTGAATATGCTATCTAGGTTGGTCATAACTTTTCTTCCAAGGAGTAAGCGTCTTTTAATTTTATGGCTGCAGTCACCATCTGCAGTGATTTTGGAGCCGCCCAAAAAGATAAAGTCAGCCACTGTTTCCCCATCTATTTCCCATGAAGTGATGGGACTGGATGCCATAATCTTTGTTTTCTGAATGTTGAGCTTTAAGCCAACTTTTTCGCTCTCCTCTTTCACTTTCATCAAGAGGCTTTTGAGTTCCTCTTCACTTTCTGCCATAAGGGTGGTGTCATCTGCATATCTGAGGTGATTGATATTTCTCCCAGCAATCTTGATTCCAGCTTGTGCTTCCTCCAGTCCAGCGTTTCTCATGATATCCTCTGCATAGAAGTTAAATAAGCAGGGTGACAATATACAGCCTTGACGTACTCCTTTTCCTATTTGGAACCAGTCTTACAGTAGTTCTATTTTTAATTTTTTGAGGAACCTCCATCCTGTTTTCCATAGTGGCTATACCATTTTATATTCCCCCCAACAGTGTACAAGTGTTCTCATTTCTCCACACCCTCATCAACAACTTGTTACTTTCTGGATTTGTTTTTATTTATTTTTTTGTTTTTGTCTCTGTTTTTGTTTTATAATGGCCATCCTATCAGGTGTGAGGTCATATCTCATTGTGATTTTGAATTGCACTTACCTGATAATTAGTGATGTTGAGCATCTTTTCATATACTCATTGGCCATTTGTAAATCTTCTTTTGAGAAATGTCTTTTCAAGTCATTTGCTCATTTTTTAATTGGACTATTGTTTTTTTCTTATTAATGAGTTATAAAAGTTCTATATATATTATGAATCTTAATCTCTTGTGAAATACATGGTTTTGAAAAAGTAATAGACAAAATTCCCTTTTATGGGGAAAAAAAAAACCACTCTGATCAACAGTATGTGTTTTGAAATATTTTCTCCCATTCCATAGTTCGCATTTCCGCTGTTAATTTTTCTTTTGCTGTGTGGAAGATTTCTAGTTTGCTCTAGTTCCACTTGCTATTCTAACTTTTATTGCCTAGGCTTTTCATGTCATATTCCAGAAGTCATTATCAAAACCAATGTCATGAATTCTACCCTCTCTTTTCTTCTATCAGTTTTATAGTTTCAAGTCTTGCTTAAAAGTTTTAAAATTAATTTTGAGTTCATATTTGTGAGTGGTGAATGATAAGGGTCCAGGTTCATTCTTCTGTATGTGGATATTCAGTTTTCTTAACACCCTTTGCTGAAGAGACTATGTTGAAGATAAGTTGACTGTACATGTGGGTGTTTATTTCTGAGTTCTTTGTTTTGTTCTGTTGGTTTATATATATGTTTTTATATCAGTATCCATATTATTTAGCTTACTGTAGTTTGGTAATATATTTTGAAATCAGAAAGTGTGAGATGTCTAGTTTTATTCTTTTTCAAGATTATTTTGGTTATTTGTAGTCCTTTTTAGTTCCATATGAATTTCAGAATTTTTTTTCTATTTCTGTAAAAATTGCCATTGGATTTTGATAGGGATTACATTGAATCTGTAGATTGCTTTGGTAGTTATGGACATTTTAACAACTTTAAGTCTTCCAGTGCATGAGCCTGGGATGGCATTCCACTTATGTGTATCTTTAATTTCTTTCAGCAGTGTCTTATAATTCTTAGTGTAGAAGTCTTTTGCCATATGGTTAGGTTTATTCCTAAGTATTTCTTTCTTTCTTATACTTTATTAGTGGAATTATTTTCTAAATTTCTTTATGAATTGGCCATTGTTAGTATAAAGAAACATTGATTTTTGTATTTTGACTATATATTCTACCACTTTATGGAATTTGTTTTATTAATTCTAGTAGTTTTTGTGTGGAGATGTCAGGATTTTTACATATAAGATCATGTCATTTGCAAACAGATAATTTTACTTCTTCCTTTCTATCTTGATACCTTTTATTTCCTTTTCCTGCTAATTGCTCTGACAAGAACTTGCAGTGCTGTGTTGAGCAGAATCAGTGAGAGTGGGCATTCTTGCCTTTTTCCTGAACTTAGAGGGAAAGATTTTGTGTTTTCACTGTTGAGTGTGTTGTTGATGGTGGGCCTGTCATATGCAGCCTTTCTTATGGTGAGGTAAAAAATGCACTTCTATTCCTATTGTTGACTGTGGATGTTTGTTTTTTTCTTTTTCTTCTCATAAAGGGGTGTCGAATTTTGTGAATTATTTTTTCTACATCGATGGAGATGATTATTAATTTTTATCATTTGTACTTGTGGAGTTTCACCTTGATTAATTTTACATGTTGAATCGTCCTTGTATCATGTGAATAAATCCCACTTGATCATGGTATGCGATCCTTTTAATGTAATATTAAATTCAGTTTGGTAGAATTTCGTTGAGGATTTTTGCATCTGTATTTACCAGAGATATGGGCCTGCAGTTTTTTTTGTTGTGGTGTCTTTTTTTTTTTTTTTTTTACACTGGTATCAGGGTAATGCTGGTCTCATAAAAAATTAGTTTGAAAGTGTTCCGACCTCTTTAGTTTTCTGTGAGTTTGACATTAATTTTTCATTACATGTTTGGTAGAATTCACCAGTGAAGCCATATGGTTTTGAGCTTTTCTTTTTTAGGAGACTTTTGATCACTGATTTAGTCTTCTTACTAGTTACAGGTTTGTTCAGATATTTATTCCTTTATTATTCAGTCATGGTAGGTTGTATTTTATTTTCCTAGAAAAGTTTCCATTTATTTTAGTTTATCCTGTTTGTTGGTGTATAATTGTTCTTTTATTTCTGTGGCACATGTAGTGCTGAATCTTTCATATCTGATTTTATTTGTGTCTGTCTTAATTTAGGGAAAGTTTTGTCAGTTTTTTTTTTTCAAAAAATAATTAGTTTTATTAATTTATATTCTCCATTATTTCTATACGCTAATGTTTATTGTTTCCTTATTTCTGCTAACTTTAGGCTTGACTTCCTATTTTTCTTGTAGTTCTTTGAAGTGCAAAGTTAGGTTATGAATTTGAGATCTTCTTTGTGGTAGATGTTAGTGCTCTAAACTCCTTGCTTAGGACTGATTTTACTGAATCCTTTAAGTTTTGCTATGTTGCGTTTCAGTTTCCCTTTGTCTCAAGATATTTTATTTCACTTTTGATTTCTTCTTTAACTAATTGGTTGTTTAGGAGTATGCTGTTTAATTTTCATGTATTTGTGAATTTTCCAGTTTTCCTTATGTATTGACTCTTAGTTTCATTACATGTAGTCAGAAAAGACACTTGGCATGCTTTTAATCTTATCAAATTTGTTAAGATTTGTTTTGCTACTTAATATGTGAGGTGTCCTAGACAGTGTTCTGTGTGTCCTTGAGAAAGACCTATATTCTACTGCTGTTGAGTGAAATATTCAGTAAGTATATGTCTATTTGGTCTGTGTTATCATGATTAAGTTGTTCAGTCATGTCTGACTCTTTGCAATCCCGTGGACTGTAGCCTGCCAGGCTCCTCTGCCCATGTGATTTTTCTGGGCAAGAATACTGGATCAGGTTGCCATGTCCTCCTCCAGGGGATTTTCCCGACCTAGGGATTAAACCCACATCTCCTGTGTCTCCTGCATTGACAAGTGGATTCTTTACCACTGAAGCCACCTGGAAAGCCCCTGTTTGATCTACAGTGTTGGTCAAGTCTTCAGTTTCCTTATTGATTTTCTGTCTGAATGTTCTAGACATCATTGAAAGCAGGGTAATAGAAATTTCTATTATTTTTGTGTTGTCTAATTCTGCTTTCAATTTCGTCAATAGTAATTTTTGTCATTTATTTAGATCCTCTTATGTTGGATGCAGATATATTTGTTATTGTTATTTAATCCTCATGAGTTGAACCTTTATTATTATATGTCCCTTGTTCTTCTGACAGTTTGTGTCTTAAAGACTGTTTCACCTGATGTAAGTACGAAGACCTCTGCTCTTTTTTGGAAACCATTTTTATAGAATGCTTTTCTACCCTTTTAATTTCAATCTCTCTATATATATCCTTAAGTATAAAATGAACCTCTTATAGACAGCACAGACTTGGATCTTGTTCTTTTCTGTTTTTATAAAGTCAGCTACTTTATCTCTTTTAATTAGGAAGATTCATCCATTTACATTTAAAATAATTGTTAGGAAAGGACTTAAAACTTCTGTTTAGTTCTTTGCTCTGTGTCTTGTAGTTCTCTTGGCTCTCTCTTCCTCCCTTGCTCTCTTCTTGTCCTTTGTGTTCCATTGATTTCTGTTGTGGTGGTGGCGGTGGTAAAACTGAGCTATAACATTATAGTGGTTTCAGGTATATAACATAATACTTCATTATTCATATAAGTTGTGAAATGGTTACCAAAATAAGTCTAGTTAATGCTTGTCGCCTTACCTAGTAAAAAGTTATTTGTTTTGTGATGAGAACGTTCAAGATCTAGCCTCTTAGTAGCTTTCAAATATGCAATACAGTGTTATTAACTATAGTCATCATGTTACATGTTTCAGTGTTATGGCTTGTTTATTTTATAACTGGAAGTTTGTGCCTTTTGACATCCTTTATCCATTTCACACCCACTAACCTCTCAACTCTGGCAAGCACCCAAATGTTCTCTGTAGCTGTGAACTTGTTTGGGTATTTATTTATTTATTTTGGGATTCCACTTGTGAGATTATATGGTATATATGTTACTCTAATTTGTTCCAGTAGCATAATGCCCCTAAGATGCACTCAGGCTGTCATAAATGGCAAAATTTTGTTCTTGATTATGGCTGAACAATAGGCTATTGTGTATATATTTACATATTCTCTTTATCCATTCATCCATCCATGGACACAGGTTGTCTCCATGTCTTGGCTGTTGTAAACAATGCTGTGGTGAACATGTATCTTTCAATTTAATATCTTAATTGTCTTCACATAAAAGTGGGATTACTAGATCAATATGGTATGTCTACTTTTACGTTTTTGAGAAACCTCCTGCCCTGTTCCATAGTGGCTGCACTGATTTACATTCCACCAATGGTGTTAAAGGAGTCCCTTTTTTCTGCATTTTTCGCCAACACTTGTTATTTATTGTCTTTTTGATAATAGCCTTTTAAATAGATATGAGGTAATATCCCATGGTGGTTTTGATTAATGATGATTAGTGATGTTGAAAATCTTTTCATGTACCTGCTGGCTATCTGTGTGTCTTCTTAGGAAAAATGTCTATTCAGACCTGCCCATGTTTTAATGGTGTGATTTGTTTCATTGCTGCTAAGTTGAGTGAGTTTTTAAAATATATTTTGCATATTAACCTTTTAGTAGATATATGATTTGCAAATATTTTCCTTCATTTGGTAGGTTGCTTTTTCATTTTGTTGATCATTTCTATTGCTGTGCACAAAATTTTAGTTGGATGTAGTCCCACTTGTTTATTTTTGTTTTGATTGCTTTTTGTAGTGACATCCTTTCACTCCCTTCTCGTTTTTCTTTGTGTTATCTTCTATAGGTATTTTCTTTGTGGTTACCATGGGGCTTTTATAAAGTATCTTACTGTTATAATAATGTGTAATAAGCTGAAAACAAATTCAGTTGCATTTAAGTCTGCGGTTTAATTTTCCTCCCTACACACCTATATTGGGCTTCCCAGGTGGCTCAGAGGGTAAAGAATCTGCCTGCAATGTGAGAAACCTGAGTTCAAACCCTGGGTTGGGAAGATCCCATGGAGAAGGGAGTATGACAACACACTCCAGTATCTTGCCTGGAGGATTCCATGAACAGGGGAGCCTGGTGGGTTACAGTCCCTGGGGTTGCAAAGAGTCAGAAACAACTGAGCAACTAACACTTTCACACACACACACCTGCATTATTGATATCACTAATTACCTTTTTTTATATTGTGTATTCATTAACATATTTCAGTAGTTATAGTTTTATCTTTTGTATTTTAACTTCTAGAGCAAAATTAAAAGTGATTAATGTATAACTTTTATGGTATTGCAATACATTGAATTTGCCTGTATATTTAAATTTACCTACAAACTTTATACTTTTGTATATACTTTCATGTTGCTGTTTACTGTCCTTTGCTTTAACTTGAAGAACTCCCTTTAGTACCCTTGTAAAGTAGGTCTCTGGAGAAGGCAATGGCAACCCACTCCAGTACTCTTGCCTGGAAAATCCCATGGACGGAGGAGCATTGTAGGCTACAGTCCATGGGGTGCTCGCAAAGAGTCGGACGTGACTGAGCGACTTCACTTTCACTTTCACTAAAGTAGGTCTGCTGCTACTGCTAAGTCACTTCAGTCGCGTCCGACTCTGTTGTCCTCAACTTTTATTTGTCTTGGAAAGTATCTCTCTCTCTCTTTTTGGCCAGATATGGCATTTACACGGCTTCCCTAGTGACTCAGTGGTAAAAAGCCTGCCTGCCAATGCAGAGGATGCAGGTTTGATACCTTGGAGGAATATCCCTTGGAGAAAAAAAATCACAACCCACTCCAGTGTTTTTGACGGGGAAACCCCATGGACAGAGGAGCCTCGAGGGCTGCAGTCTGGGGTCCCAAAGAGTTGGACACTACTTAGAGACTGAGGATGCACTCACATGGGGTTCACAATTAGCAGCTCTTTTTCTTTAACATTTTGAAGATATCATCCTACTGTCTTCTCCTGAAGGCTCTTATCAAGAAATCCTGTAATAATCTTATATAGCTCCCTTGCATATGAAGAATTCGTTTTCTTTTGATATTGTCTTGTTTCTGGCACTTGACAATTTGTAAATTGTCTCAGTGTGCAGTTGTTTGGATCTTAATTTTGATTTATTTTTATTTGGGCTTCTGGATCCTGGATGCCTGTTTCCTTCCCAGATTGGGGGAGTTTTCAGCCATTATTTAAATCAATTTTCTGCACCTTTCTGTCTCTCTCTTTTCCTTATGGGACTAATAAACATACTGTGGAAATCCTTACAGGATTTAGGTGTTCTTCACTCTTTAATTTTTTTTTTTTTTATTTTGCTCCTCTGGATAATTTTAAATGACTTGCTTCAAATTCTCTGATCCTTTCTTCTCTTCGTTCAAGTCTGCTGTTGAACTCCTTTAGTTAATTTTTCAGTTCAGTTACTACAATCCTCAGCCTCCCAATTTCTCTTTGATTCTTTTAAAATATTCTCTTTTTGCTGGAATTATCATTTTGTTTATTCATCATTTTTCTGAGCTCATTGAATATCTTTATAACTGTTGCTTGAATTCTTTGCCAGGTAATTCATATATCTTTTTTTTTCTTAGAATCAGTTTTTATAGATGTATTTTGTTCCTTTGCCTGGGCTCTTTTCCTTTGCTTCTTTATGTTCTTTGTTACTTTGTGTTGATACCTGTACGTTTGAAAAAGCAGCCACTTCTCTTTCTTCATGTACTGGCTTTTTACAGTGGAAAGCCTTCACCAATCAGCCTGCCTAGAGATTCTGAGAGCTTTTCAAGCCTTTTCTGTGGAAGTATCTTCTCTGGATTTGTGTGTGAATATTCGTAAGTAGAGGGATTTGCTGGTATCTTATTTTAAGAGCTCATAATCCCTTGCTCCCTATGGTGTCTGTCTGCTGTGCTGTGGGTTCTCTGAGTCAGCAACACTCTGCTCAACAAGTTCTCAGCAGCCCCCAGGAGTCCGGATTCCCATCTGTGCTCTGAGACAGGTGGGACAACAGCTACTCTCTCAGGCAGGCTCTCCTCTCACCCAGTGAAAGTCAAAATGTTGGACATATAGTCCAATCTTCTCATTTTTTCCACAAGAGAATCCAGGAGCTAGTGGTTTCCTCTCAATCATGTGATACTATGCCAGAGAGAGAACTATGCCAAGAAGGTGCCACAAGTTTTCCTGTTGGATTTGTTGTAGCTGGTTTTGTGCCAGCTGGGTACAGGAGCTTCTTAACTGTGAGAAACTTCCTTCTCACAAAGGATTTTCTTGTGTGTATTGTTTATGAATCAATATATCTGTGGGAGGAAGGAGGATCAGGGACTTCTTGTTCCATCATCTTTCTAGCCTGCAAGGGTATTGCCTTCTATTTTTGCAAATCTCTTTGCAGGAGACCCTGGTTCAATTCCTGGGTTGGGAAGACCCCCTGGAGAAAGGAATAGCTACCCACTCCTGTATTCTGGCCTGGAGAATTCCATGAACTATATAGTCCATGGGGTCACAAAGAGTGAGACACGACTGAGCCACTTTTACTCACTCACTTTTTAATATTTGCCTCAGTAGAAAACATCTAGATTCTTGTATTTGCTTCTGTAGTCAATCCCTTGTCTTATGTTAGGCTGGTGGAGGTATATGAGGAAAACTGAATTCATACAAATATATGGTTGCAAAAAAGAGGGATTACTTTTGTAGCCAAATCAGATAATGTTGATTTTTTAAAAATTATACACTTTAACTCAGTAGGTAATAGTTCTTAAATATTAATGGGAATGGGAAATTTTCATACTCTGTGATATTAAAATCAATTGATCAATACTCTACCTTGCATGCGACTTTAACCTGAACATCATTCCGTGATATTGTGTATTGGTCATTTGGAAAGCATTGCTTTATAGAATTAAGTAGATCTTCTATATGTTGACTGATAATTATATAATTCCTTAAAAAATTTAAAAATTGACCCAACTGTCAATCACATCAGTAAACTCATGGTGGTGAACACAAGTTTCCCAACATTTTAATTTTCACTTGATTACTTGAATTTTATGATCAGCAACAGCTAATGAACAACATAATCTCAGTTGCTTTCCCTGAAATGATAGGTTTACCTCATTCTTTCTCAAGAAAATATATGTTAAATATCCAAGTTTGAAAAACCTTATCTGTCCATCAAACATTCTGTAAAGTAAAAATAGTGTCACATACAAAAAGTAGCTAGTTCAGTTTTCTGCACAATTGTATAAGTACTTTGAGACAGCAATCATAAGTCTGTATACATTAAAAGTGTTTTGTGCATAACTCTCATTTCAATACATAGAATGTTTAAAAGATTTATACTCCATAGTTGAGATGTAATGAAATTAATGTTTATTACTCTACATCAGGGACATTTTTAAATGGAATGGTGTTTCCCCTGTAAAGTACATAGCATTAAAGAATATGATTAATATTTGTACAAATGGACATTGCTACCTTGATTTACACTACACAGCCAACATTTTTTTTCTATCAAACATTGCTTTTACATTATCACTACAAGTGTCAAGACTGTAAAAAGGAAAAATAACATCTTAGCATTATTACGAGAATAGTTTTAACCTTGTAGAGTCCCTAAAGAGTTCTTTGCATACCATTCTTTGAGAACTGCTACTTTGAGCTGCTATAACAAATATACCCAGGGATGCAGAGGACTGAATAAGATGACAGATTATTCACCCATTGAATTGTTTATAGCAGTGGTTGTCAGCTGGGAGCAGATTTCTCCCCAGACATTTGGCAACATCTGAAGACATTTATGGTTGCCACATCTAGGGAGAGAGGGTACTAGTAACCAAGAACTCTCCATAATAAAGAACTATTTAGCTGAAATGGTAGTAGTGCCAAGTTTCAGAAACTCTGATTAAAAGGCAGGCCAGGAAGATGGTTGTGTGTTCAACAAGGTTGTTGAAGGGCTCAAGTTCCTGTTGTTCTGTTATTCCACAAGGAGTTTTCCTCATCCACAGACTCAGTCTTGGCTCACTGGAGCAACATCTTCTTTTCACAAGAGGCAAAGTTAAGAAGTTGAAAGCAGCTAAACCGCTCTTAAGAAAATGGTATGAAAGTTGTCATATCCTTCTAGGTACTTATGTTCCATTGGCAAGAGCTTGACCAAATGGCCAGGTTAAGACTTTGTCATGGAAGAAAGTGAGAGTGAAAGTCACTCAGTCGTGTCTGACTGTTTGCAACCCCATGGACTGTATTGTCTATGGAATTCTCCAGGCCAGAGTACTGTAGTGGGTGGCCTTCCCTTTCTCCAGAGGATCTTCCCAACCCAGGGATCAAACCCACATCTCCTGCATTGTAGGCGGATTTTTTTTTTTTTTTTTTTTTACCAGTTGAGCCACAAAGGAAGCCCTTGTCATGGAAGAAGACGTTCCATTTAGAAGGGATATGCAGAGAGTGGTTACTGGAGAGAATTAGCAATACACACCATGATAGGAAAATACTTAAAAACATTTGAAAATGTGCTAAAAGAAGCTAGACGTCTTTAATCATAGAACAACATAAAAAATCAAACACAATCCTTGTGACATTTTGCAAACACTGATAAAAATATATTTTGCCATTCACCTTCTGGAAGCAAATGAATTCCTTGAGGACCAAGTAAATAAACTTGCCCAAAGGGAGAATGTGTTCTTTTGGAAGGTTACTAGCTCCTACAAAATGTGAGTAAGTGATATCTACCTGGCTTATGGAATTTATCTTTGAGATTCATTAAAATCCACATCTCTAAATAGGAAAAGGATGGGAAGACATTGACCTCCTCTCAAAAGGAACATGGTCTGGATGAAGGCCCCTTGACAGTCTCATTCCTGTGAGCTGGTAAACATTTATCACTAATTTGAAATGAGATGCTTAGTTACATAATTTCATTCCAATTAAGCTGCTAATTAGTTGACAGGGCATCTTTGAATGTGTTACACTATGCAAGTAAAAGGCAGCAGCATCTTGAGCCTATTACCTGTGACCCTTTGGGAGAGATCAGTAAATAACTATTTAAGAGGCTTGAAACAGAGTTTGTTATAAATGAAAAGAAGAGGCCAGCCTCAGGGAGATTCAGGCTCAGGACCACCTCTGGCTCCAAATCTTATAGCTTTCTCATCAGCTCTTTCTTGAGAGAGAGTAATGAGAAAAAAGAAAAGAGAAGAAGAAGAAGAAAAACCCTCTCAGCCTCTTACTGAACATTTACTACGTGCCCAACCATGTGTTAGGAGTGGCAAAAGAAATGTTAAGACATTGAAGTGGAAAAGTGAAGATGTTTGTTGCTCAGCTGTATCCCACTCTTTGCAACTGTAGCCTGCCGGGACCCTCTGTCTATGGAATTCTCCATGCAAAAACTCTGGAGTGGGTAGCTATTCCCTTTTCCAGGGGATCTTCTGAACCAGGGATCAAACCTGGGTCTCCTGCATTGCAGGCAAATTCTTTACCATCTCTGTCTGAGCCATCGGGAAGTCCCAAGAATACTGGAGTAGGTAGCTATTCGCTCTGCCCTGTTGTTGTTTTAAGGCACAGTGCTGTCTGGAAGTTAGGGGATTGGCTTTGCTTCTGCTAGCCTTTCACTCCTCCTACCCTTTCTTTTCTTTCTGTCTCTGAGCCTCCACCAAGCTTTCTCTGCAGATGGATGAGCAACATCCAGATAATCTCGGCACAGGGTAGTTAAGTTTGTGTTAATGTTCAAAAAATTTTAAAATTGAAACTGGTTTTTCAAATAAAGTGCCTTATTTACTCCTTGCCTATCCCATCCTCTGGGTCTGGGAATATACTATATAGGAGTACATATTTATTTGCACACACGTGCGTGATCTCCTTGTTACTTCACTAGCCTACCCTGGCTACACTTTATTGCTAGAATGCATCTTTCATCAGTTAATGCACGTGGGGGCAGACAAGCTGGCTAAGTACTGTACTAAATGTAGTGCTGATGCAAGGGTCTTTCAGAACCATTTCTGAAAAGGCTCCATTATTGCATCCTTACGTCTATTATTGGTTGTATTTTAATAAAGAATGAAACAAGGTCAGGTATAGATTTATCATTCAATCCAAAGAGTTTCATCTAGTTTCAATTACAAATGTGCCGTCCTGCCCAACTCTTTGCAGCCCCACGGACTTAGCCGACCAGGCTCCTCTGCTCATGGAATTTTCCAGGGAAGAATACTAGAGTGGGCTGCCATTTCCTGCTCTGGGAGACCTTCCTGATTCAGGTATTGAACCTGCATCTCTTGCGTTTCCTGCAATGGCAGGAGGATTCTTTACACAAGTGGTGTTTGGGAAACACTTTCATCTGGTTTATGACCCTATGTTATCACCTCGTCTCTAACTGGCATCATATGTCTTTGTTTCTAAAGTAATTTTTGAAAAGGTGAGTTTCTTCACAGATGTATCAACTATTTGCATATCTCTAGTTCTCTGTCACTGGATAGCAGGAGAAATGTCATCAGTTTATGTCTAAATGCCTGTGTGGGCATCAAATTGTTAGAGGTCACCTTAGTGAATAACTGACTTAAGAATTCCTTGCTTAAAAACAAGGCGATTTCTTTAGCAGAAGCAAACAGAACCCCAAAGAGATGATCATTCAAAGAGAACTGTTGAAGAACACTCCTTTTTCCCATAGCCCCACACACCTCCTTGAATCCTCACCCATCAAAAGGCATCCAGCAGGAATCAGAGGAGAGCATACTTGCTGCCCTCATGGAAGGAACTGCTAACCTTTCTTCAGCCATGCCCAGTGCCTGGAGTCACCTTAAAAAGCTTCGTCCTGCAGGATCTGGGCAACTTTGAGCCAGTTCTCACCACTGACAGGAGGAGTTAGGCCGTGACCCGCTGAGGCCCACTTCCCCCAAGGCCTCAGAATTTTAACCTAAACCCAGCAAGTCTGCATGGTACATGTCCATATGCACGTCCATTTTTTATTGGAACCAGAATGCAAGAGCCGAGTGAACACATAGACACGTGACTGTCTAATACCTGGTTGTGATCATCATCAAGACCTTTCTATTTTACTAGTGTTGAATGGATTGCTTGGAAGTCACAGAGTGTTCCATATTTGTGCAGACATTTATGGACTTTATATCTATGAACATGTATCTGTGGATCATAGTATATATCTAGGATATATAGATAAATAGATATAATGATATCTATGGTATATATAAATATAATAGTATACATACATATATATGGGTGTGTGTGTGTGTGTGTGTGTGTGTGTGTGTGTGTGTGTGTGGCGGGGTAGTGTGTAATTTCCTCGATTCTGTCTCAATGCAGCAAAAATCTGAAGCAGCTGGCCAGTGTTACAGCTATGTTACAGGTCAATTTAAACAGCAGACCAGTGTTACAGCTTGTTTATAGCTCAGTTTTATTTGGCAAGCCAAGGAAAATACATCCTTGAGGAGTGAGGGCAGGCTGACCCAAAAGTAGCATGGGGCTCAATTTTGGCTCCTCTTTTTGAATGTTTTTTCCCACCCTCTGAGCCTGCCCTTTGTAAATTGGGGTAGCCAGGAAGGCTGTGTGCTTTACCTGAGGTTCTCAATCTGGTCCTCAGACCATCCTATGTTCTATTTTCACAGGCTTTTTCCTTTCTTTGTCTTTTAGTCACCACTATTTTGGACTCCTTTTTCCTATTCTAACTACCTAACGTATATATAAGTATATGTCTATATAAAATACATCACTGTCCATGATAGCCTTTCTGGCCATTCAAGTCCCTTTTGTAGGAAATTCTGAGGCTGTAACATACTGGGCTTCTGGCCTGTGAGATTGTTTTTTCTCTTCATATGGTAGATTCAGTTGTAACCCAGACAAACTCATTTAAGAAGACTCATGAGAGAAATGGTAATCATTTTGCCAAGTCCCAGTTTACACTTATCTCATAAGCACTGTAAATATTTTACCAGATTTTATTTCCACTAGATCAGGGTCCAGTTTAGGCCTTCGCCCAACAACTAGAAACCTTTTCATAGATACTTACTGTAATTCAGTTTATTTTCATGAATTTAGTTCAGCTCAGTGGAAAATATAAATTCATAAGTAAAATAAGATATTCAAGATGCAATTTGTTTTAGACCTCAGGTGTTAAGTATTCCTTGGTATGCATGTAATGGAACTGGAAAATACATACAGGCTGACATATTTCTTAGGCTGTGAATGACTTGACCTTCCTGAGACTCTTTTTTCCTGTCCCCGTGAAGTGAGACAGTTTTAACTGGCTTCTTTTATGTCATGAAGACATCCTTGCATCTGAATAGTTATACCATGACCAGTCATTTATTTCATGACTATGGAAATTTTATTTATCATTATTGTTGTTCAGTTGGTAAGTCATGTCTGACTCTTTGCAACCTCCTGGACTGTAGTTATTTATGGTATCTATTAACTTTTTGCAGTTATTTAAAATTTCTTGGTGAAACACATTTAAAGATATTTCCAAAATTCATGTTTTGCTATTAATCATGTATGTCCTGCAGCTGCACTGCTAAATAAAAGCTTTCAGTATTTATTTTTAAGGGAACAGAAGTTTGAGTTAAAGTGAGAATGGTAAAACTCAGGGTTTGTTACTATCATTTTCAAAACCACAAACTGTGGTGCTGGATATTTCTATGAGGTGGGGGAAGTTCTTTTCCTTGCTGGCTTTGTTATATATATCCTAGCATCAATATTGAGGCTGACCAGATCTCTGGGGAAGCCCATTATGAGGGTGGCTGGGGTACTGACTCTGGCATATACTAAATGTTTATTGAAAGGAGATATTCTACCATTGACAATCCTTTACTCAGGTGGCATTTGTGCGTGTCCATTTTGAGAAAGTAGTTTGAAGACTGAACTTCATTTAAAAAAGCTAATAATCAAGTAAACTAGATGTGCCCATAATGAAATGGCAAATTTTGAAATGAGTAAATTTTATATAACTGTAATAGTTCTGAGTAGCCCTGTTTAGGAGACTATATGTAAGAAGTGATTCCAAAACAATAATGATAACAATAATTTTGACCTTTTAAAGTTTATACTTTCTGAAGTCTCCTTAATAAATGTGATTATATGTGTTAAGTGTATATTTTAAAATTTTAAAAATAATATAGGTTTAAAATAATATAGGGCCACAGTATAGCATGCAGTTCAGAGCAAGGGCTTTGGGAGAAAGGTGCTGACTGGTTGTTGCAGGATAGATTCCTTGGACAAAACCATTTTGCCCAATAACTTATTAATAAAAGGAGATAATCATAGTACCTACCTTATGATGTTGCTTCGAAGGTCACACGAGAACATTCTCAAAGAGCTTAGCATGTTGTTGGTAAACAAAATGACATTAACTTACTTTCATATTATCATTAATAAATTTATTGCTTCTAAGGCAGGAAAAAAATCCCCAAATTTGGAATGTTCACTTGAGATTTTTTAAAATTTACCAATAAAATAATGGTCTCTACTTTTTAATTAAAAGAGATAAATTAAGCTCTTTCTTTAATGAATTTGGTAAAATGTGTGGTGTTTTCTAGGGCCTCCCAGATGACTCAGGTAAAGAATATGCCTACAGTGCAGGAGATGCAGGGAATGTGGGTTCAATCCCGGGGTCAAAAAGATCCTCTGGAGGAGGGCATGGCAACCCACTCCACTATTCTTGCCTGGAGAGTCCCATAATCCCATGGGCAGAGGAGACTGACAGACCACGGTCCGTGGAGTTGCGGGGAGTTGGAAGCAATGGACCATTTACGCATGTGGTGTTTTCCCATATGCAAAGCAGATAGTGGTTCTGTTTAATCCCCCAAAGCAGTCATATTTTGATGAAAATATAGGTAAAAGGATATTCTTGTTTTTATATGTATCCAGACACCACTTACTTTTTTTTTTTTTCCAGAAATTGAAGAAATGGCAAGTTGGTGGTTATTGATTTCACTATTCAGGGACAAGCTTTCCTAATTGCTCTGTGACCTTGAATGAATCAATTTCCCTCTCTGTGCCTCTGGATCAGAGAGGGAGCTTTCACCTGTGAAGCAGAGAAATTGCTCCTGAAAATGCCTTCAACAATAGTGCATCAGAGACAGAGTAGTTCTGGGGTTGGTTAATTCAGGGGCTCCAAGATAATATCTAAGACCTAGGTTTTCTCCCCAGACATCTGTCCTTCCATCCTCAGTATCTCAATTTTGTTTTCATCTGTTCCCCTTCATATACACCAGTTGGCTATGCAGGACTAGGTGTTATACACAGATATAACCATCTCCAATGGAGGGATCACAGACGTGTTTTTTTCTGCTGTATCCTTCATAGGAATGGAGAAACTCTTTCCTACAACTCCACACCCCTAGGACTTCCTTTCCTGACATCACCCCAGCCGATCACTTGTAAGAATAGTAAGACTGCTCTGATTGATTAGAGCTGAGTGAGATCCTCTTTTTGGTTAGACAAATCCAGATTTACCCCTGAGCTGGAGATGGTGGTGTCTTCCCAGAAGGTTGGATGCATAGATGCAATCTTGTTCGGGACTTGGATAACAGTGCACAGTACCTGATGAAGCTTTAATTTCTTTATTCTATAAAATGTGGGAAATATCAATTCCTCCTAAGTCGTGGTATTTATTTTTTTTTATATAATTCTTTAAAATGTTATTTGTTTGGCCATACTGGGCCCTAGTTGAGGAATCTTTAGCTGTGGCTGGCATATGTGTCTAGTTCCCTGACCAGAGATTGAACCCAGGCCCCCTGCATTGAGAGCATGGAGTCAGCCACTGGACTGCCATGGACGTCCCTCACAGTGTTTTTAACATCAGCACCTCTGCCTGTAAGTAGACCCATGTCTCTCAAACTGCAGTATTTTTATGAGCTTCCTTTGCTAATTATGTTTAAACATAATTCTAGTCCCTCCTTCACCTGCTTCACTGTTCAGCCAGGACTCTGTAGAGTCATCACCTACTCATTGGTACCTCTTGCATTGCTAACTATACTGATTTCCATAATCATCATGTTCCAAAGCCATGGGACGACAAAAAGCACAAACTCAGTGACTTCTAATCCTCTTCCTTTCTTAGCTGTTCTGCCAGGAACCATTAACATTGTAGGGAAATACAATATCAAATATACATACCACCAAGATTCATTTTATGAAGGTGACTTAACTGGAGACATGTTCATCGTACATTGCAAAACTACTACATATTCCTTTCTGAGTGAGAAAGGAGAATTCACAAGACTTATGGTCTGGCACTGGGGCTATCCCTGGTGGCTCAGAGGGTAAAGCGTTTGCCTGCAATGCAGGAGACCCAGGTTCGATCCCTGGGTTGGAAGATCCCCTGGAGAAGGAAATGGCAACCCACTCCAGTATTCTTGCCTGGAGAATCCCATGGACAGAGGAGCTTGGCGGGCTACAGTCCAGGGGGTCGCAAAGAGTCAGGCATGACTGAGCGACTTCACTTTCTTTCTTTATGGTTTGGCATGCGTGCTATCTTATCAAGCACTGTTCTCATCCCTTGTTCAGGTCACTCTGGCGTGAGATCTTTTATGATAATGTGATCCACTAAGAAGTATTGATTTGCCCTCGGGCCTCAGCTGGTACCCATTTTCTTATACCTGGGGATTTACTTCCTCCCTGCCTCTGGTTGAGAGTTGTTGCCAACTCATTTGTAACATAGGAACATGTTCCTTTTTTCTTTTTCTGGGTTTGATTTCCCTTTGCATTTATCTGGTTCCATCAATGCAAAATACTGAAAGGTTCAAATTGATTTTCCTTGTCAAACATGAAAGGCCTGTTTTTAAAACTTCAAAATTTCCCAAGGAAATATCTCTGATCAATAGGTGTAAGAATTAAAGAGAAACTCCAGACTCGCCCTTCTGATTGTAACTCAAAGCAACCTGTTTACCCACTTGGATTCTTCCCAGCATAAAATGTTAACAATTGTAATTATCACCATTATGCAGTATGTTCAATTGTCCAATCAATATAATTGCCAAATGGAAATTATACAATAAATATAATTGCTGCTTTACTCCTGTGCAGTATTTCACTAGCACTTCACATTTTTTTTGTCCTTTAATTAGTAACAGGTGTAATTACAATACTGCGCTCAGAACTGAAGCTGAGTAATTGGCAGGAGTGGGCACTGGGTATGACTATTGAGAGGGGCCATTGTGACTCACGCTCTGCTGGAATCGCCTGAGGATACCACACAGCCCACCGAGTGAGCCACAGTCAAGCTGACTTGTGGACACTTTGGGTATAAAGTCCAGGTCAAGGATGCCCTGAGTCTCTGAGTCACACAGCTTTGCCAACCCTCCCTCTTGACTTCTGGTACCACATTGTACCTATTCTTTGTCCTTCCAGACAAACAGGTCCTTTCCTGGACGCTGTTTTATGTGCCAGGTACTAATCTGTATACAGGAGATATTTAAAGCACAGTAGACACATGAAGTTTATAATCTAGTGGATAAAAATGGATTCCACAGCAAAACAAACCAAGAGATAAGAAATGTGTGGTGCTAAGTGCTAAGAAGAAAAACCACTGGAATGTAATGAAGTTTTGTTTGGGCAGTTAGGGAGACCTATCCAAGACTTAACATTTGGCTTGAGATGCTAATGATGGTACAGATTCTTTTGTCAGTGATTGTGTCCACTGCAAAGGTCCTCAAGGGGTGATTAGCAACAAGCCTAGAGTATTTAGGGGGTGAGAGTGGGAGAGAGAGAAAAAGAGGGAGAGAGGAAAGAGGGAGAGAGACGGGGGTGGGGGAGAAGTTGAGGGAGAGAGAAGGGGTTTAGATTTTAGAGGCTCTTTTAAAATATTTGTTGATTTATTTGGCTGCATTGGATCTTAGTTGCGGCATGTGAGATTTTTCCTTGTGGTGCATGAAAAGTTGAGGCTCGCGGGTTGCAGAGTGTACAGGCTTCAGCCCGTAGTTGTGACACTCAGGCTCTCTAATTGTGGCACACAGACTCCAGAGCATGCAGGCTCAGTAACTCCAGGGTATGTGGGATCTTAGTTCCCTAACAACGGAGTGAACCCATGTCCCCTGCATTGCAAGGTGGATTCTTAACCACTGGACTACTAGTAAAGTCCCCATAGGGTCTTTAAGGAAGATAGTGAAAAGTTTGGTGCAGGGTAGTGACTAACTTGATTTACATCTTGAAAGTCACTTCTACCTGATAATAAAAACTAAATTGTTTGAAGAGCAAGAACTGAAGAAGACTAAACGAGGGAAATTCCAGGTAGGAGTTGTTGGTTTCTGGGCCTGTGATGGTGCCAGTGGAGACACAAAGATTGTGTAATCAAAAAAAAATTGGGAAGATGGAGCCACATTGCCTATTCATGGAGTTGATGTGAGTGTTGAGATGGAAGACTGAAATCCCCAATGGGGAGGGCTCCCCAGGCAGCTCAGTTGTGAAGAATCCGCCTGCCAATGCGAGAAACAGGAGACTCAAGTTCAACCCCTGGGTTGGGAAGATCCCCTGGAGAAGGTACTGGCAACCCATTCCAGAATTCTTGCCTGGGAAATCCCATGGACAGAGGAGGCTGGTGGGCCACAGTCCATGAGGTCGCAAAGAGTTGAACTCGACTGAGCACGCATGCACACTTGTCTTCAGGGGGAAGTCTGGGAAAAAGAAAAATTTATAAATGTAGGAAAACAGATCTTGTTCCATTTGAAATGCCACTAGAAATCCAGGTAACTGAAGAGAGCAGCCACTGCTTGTAGATATAAATATGAGACTCAACAGTATTGATACAGAATTATTTATAGAACAGGGTGAGATAAACATCAGAAAGAGAAGACATAAGAGGTCCCGGGGATTGAACTGTGAGTTACTGCAGCATCAGGGGGTCCCAGGATGAGGAAGAGTCAGCAAGGAAAATTCAGGAAGAACTGCCAGTGAGGAAGAAGGAGAGTTTGGAAACTCTGGATGCCAGTCAATCCAAGAGAATGTTAATAATATGAAACGTTACATAGAAACTAAGATGGAAAGAAGACGTGGTCTTTAGATTTGGCATTGTGGAGGCTGCTGCTGACCTTGTCAGAACAGTTTTAATGGAGTGATTGGGATGTAAGTATATGTGTGGGTTGAAGATAAAAATGTGAGTTGAGAAAATGCATGCACAGATGACTTTGGGGGAGTGCTGTGACAAAGAGCAAAGAGTCCACTGTAGGTGGAGGGACACAAGGGTCAAAGAAAGGCGACTCTATATTTTTCTATGTAGAAAAGTATGGAGGATGTGGAATGGATATTGCAAAGTGGGAGGTAGATTTCTATGGGAACCAAGTCCTTGAATAGATGAGACATGAAATCCAGAATATAAGAGGAGGGACTGCCTCCAACAGAACAGAGGTTTGTCTTCTCTCATGGCAGGAAGGAAAGCGGGCGTGTAGGCACAGATTCACGAAGGTCAGTCCAGGTGGTGGTGGGAGGACTGTTGCTGCCTCCCAGTAGTTCGTGATCTAAGGAGACAGACCTATTGCGCACATCTCGCCTCATGAATCAGACAGCGGTCTGAGCAAAGAGAAGCAAGCCCTGTGGGAGGGCAGTGGTAGGAGGAATTCTGCTCCAAAGTTTGATAGAGGATGTGGCATTTGACTTGGGCCTTCAATAATACATATCATTGTGCTTCTGTGAGGCTTAGACATCAACAGGTTTAGTGAATTTTTTTTTTCTAGAAGGTCCTCTGGTAAAAGTTATTTTATCAAGGAAGATGCAGGTTGATCTCTCATTCCTAGAAATGTTAACTTTCCCCAGACCTTCCACCCCTTCTTGGGCATCCCTGCCCTTTAAGATGCCGTCTTCTCCTCTTGAAACTCTTTCCCCTTTTACTTTGGCTGATCTTTAATTATCTTTCAAGGCTAAGTTGAAGTGTCACCAATTCCAGAAAGCCTTTGTAATACATCCTGCAACCCTCATCACTTTGGGCTGGATCCTTCATTTGGGTAGGTGGGGTAGGTATAAAAATTCTTATTTTGTGGTTATGTCCTTCCTTACATGTCCACATATGTCCTTATATCATATGTGGGCAGTGATTTAAGCCACATAGCTGTAACAGAAGTGCCCATGATGGGAGCCACCCCAGAACTCAGGCATTAGAGAACATGTGAACTCCAGAGAGCTGGATTGAAGGCTTCCAGAATGGAACGGTGTTGGCAAGCTTTGGAAGAAGTTCTTGTTCATGTCTCCATGTACATGTGCAGTAGGTCTAGCTTTGCATTTGACTTTGGTCAAAAACCATCTTTCTACTTATGATGAAACAAGCAGTTGAGAATAAGGAACAAAACCGTCATTTTGTGGGTCAGAAATTTCACTTGATTGCCAAGGAGATCAGGTCCTCTCTGGACTGAGTTACTCAGGTTTTAAGACAGTCTCAGCAACCCTTGGTATAAAAACTCTTAGGGATCACTCTCCCATATTTTAGATCGATTCTTGGGAAAGTTGAACCCAGCCCAGATTCAGTTCTGTTGCTCAGGGTTCCAAACATGGTTCTCTGAGCTGTCTAGTAAGTAGAAATAGAAGCCAAAGGTTCTTGGATGTCCAGAAATGTATCTTAAGCATTTAAGAAAATTCCGTCTTGAAAGGTGGCCATGAGTTCAAACGCCAGGGTGATTCTGTGTGACAGCAACCAGGATGAGAGCAACCAGTTTACCCTCAGCTCAACCTCTGGGAGGTAGAAACCACATTGATTATCTTGCCTTCAGAGTTTTACACAACACCAGTTTCCATAGTAAATGCTCAGTGAATGACTTGAGCATTGGAATGTATTGTTTCTGTTGTGGAAAATAAATCTGCCCCTTTTTAATAACACGAGTCTTCATTTCAAAGAGGTGTTCATTATTAAGGAACTAGATGAATTCAGTGGGTCAACTCAATTCTGTGAGTCTTCATTTCTGTGATATGAGGACTCCAGGATACTTGCTTTGTAGATTGTGTGCCAGACACACAGGCCTCCTGCACAGGCCAAAAATTGTTCTGCAGAGAAGGAAAGTATATAAAAGCTGGTTATATACATAAAGTGCTTGAAATAGTGCACAGAGCATAATCAATACAATGTATTTGCTGTTTTTATTATTCTTGAGGATCTAGTGTGGGTTTATATTCTGACTGATAATTTTACTATAAACTTATGTTCTGGATGTTGTCCCATCTTTTTCCCCTATAGGTAATGCTGTGGTTATAATCAGAAGGAAACCATGATACCCTGATGAACAGCACTGCAGGGCAAAGCGATCCATGTACTTTTTATCTAAGATAATACTAGAAAAAGAAAGACTGGTCTATAGTGTAATCAATTCTGATAAAATTTAGAAACAAAGCAAGGTCTTCAGATCTTTAGGCTATTCATGTCTTCCTTTTTAGAAAAAAAATTGTCTTTAATTCTGTTGTTCCCAAATATGTAATTATAATAAACAAGACAGAAACAATATCTAAACTGTTCATTGACATAACTGTTTTGTTTAAATTGCTCTTGAAGTGTTTCAGAATTCTTCATAATATTGCCTTGACATAGGTGGATCAAAAGAGAGAATGTTTAATTGCAAATATGTAAAATCCCTAGAGTTTGAAAGTCAGTGAATGTTTTGTCCCAGACTTACATACTTGTTTCACTAAAAGCTTCTGCTTCTAATCACTTAGCTATCATTTCATATTCATTGAAAATATGGAAAAGAAACACTGAAAATACTGCTTGAAGAAATACAGCTTATCTGGCTACTTTCATGAGTTTTCAAATGCAATATGGAAGAAAAAGATATATAAACACTATTTCCCTGGGTAACAGATCTAACAAAGGGCAGATTTTTATCTTTGTGATTGCTCCTAAGGGGAAAAATAAAATAAAAGACAGCTTAGAAGGAAAGAATAGCATTTGTAATTCTTGACTATCTTATTAGTAAGAAAGTAGAGAAATTCTTGACATATGGGAAACAGCACTACATGTGCTGACTGTTTGAGTGGGATATAATTCCAGTATGCAATTCAGATTAGCATAGGAGATTTAAAATCCCCGAACTTTAACACAGCCAGTCCTTATCAACTTACTTTAATTTGGGGAAAGGCTATCTTCCTAGCTAAGGATTAAAGAAGTATTGGTTCATTTAATATTTATTCATTTGTTTTTTTTTTTTTTCTAGTTTGAATTTGCAGATTATCCATTGGGTGTGAAGTCCTGATTCTAACTGCAGTGTAATTAAATAATAACTCAAGAAAAATTAAATAAAGATATATACTAATTATTTTCTTAATCCATTGATTTATTCATTTATTCCTTAAAGCCTTGTTAGAGTATACAGTGCCAAGCTTCTCAAACCTAAACCGAAAATATGAAGCAAATTTTTGACATTTCTTGGAATCTTCCCTCCCTAAAGGCTAATTCTGGGATGTTAGTTGCACTCTGCTTAATTCTTTATGATGGGACATGTTCTAGAAGCTGATTCACTGAATATAGTTCAAGATCTAAGTACATAGGTTGGGAAATTCTTTTGTATGAAAATTTAACTCAATAGATAAACCAGTCTGTTTTACTGGTGCTTGATCATGCAATTTATTTTTGTTTATGCAAATAAAAATTAGTTTACTTGTTTATGCAAACATATCAATATATTTGAGCTCCTTAAATTAGAAGTATTTGAAGGCATTTTCTCTATAACCTTGATTTTCTCATCTATCTTCTTGTATAATCTCATGTAAGGACAGACAACAATGATAGTGAATTCTTACCTGCAGCGTGTGTCTGTTATGTAATATTAGGACCACTACAGATAAAACTAGGATTTTAGATGGAAAATAAGGAAGAAATCTCTGCCTGCTATCTACAACATTACAAACTCTGCTGTCATCAATCTAGTTTTGAAAATATGCTTACTTTTTCTTTCAAATAGTTTAAAGACCAGTGTCCAGAATCTTGCCTTTTGAATCTGTGCATGTGTGCGTGGAGGCAGAATAATGAAAGAAGCATGCTCCCGTCATGACTCTTAGGGAATTATTGTGGTGGACAACTCCCTAAGCCTTAGTTTCCTTATCTACAAAGTAAGATTAGAAACTGTGAAAGAAAGGAAAACGGATGTGTCCTAAGAACCTGCAGTGGGAACAGGTTTCCTGACACTTGGATTTCCTTATCTGCAAAAACGTCAGGAACTCTTGTAAGTGTTGGCAGTACAGTTGTGAATAAGGTAAAAGGTCGCATAACTGATGAATATGTGCATTCTTAGCACTGTGCTTGTACAGTGCTTATTATATTAGGACGGCTGGCACTGCTGTTGTTGAGATAGTGGTCGTACTAGCAGTAGGGCATGGCATTAGTAGCAGCAGTTCAGTATACTGCCTTTTGTACCAGACTGGGTATCTCCTGACATACTGATGTCCCCTTCTGTTAAACAGTGCCTGCCATGTGCCTAACACTGAGCAGATATTCACATACTACTAAATGGAAACATTGACTATATTTGTTTCTATATAACTTTGTAATTAACAACTGGAAGAAAGGTGACAGGCAGAAAGAGAATTTAGGCTAAGAACCATGGGATGGGATTACCCATCCTTCTTATTTCTCACATGGAATCATATGATAGGAAAGTAGGAGGAGAGGTGTGGGGAAAATTTCTAACATTCCCTGGAAAATATATCAACTGTGTGATCTAATCCTGTCTTCACAACAGTCCTATGAGAAAATAGGAATAGAGAGGCTAAGTGACGTTTCCAAAGCCACCCAACTCTTACAGTTATGGGCTCAGCCATGGAATCAGACTTGTTGGTCTCCAAACCCCTTCTCTTTCCTTATCCCCCAAGGTAAGGCTGAAAACTTCTTTTAGGGTCAACTAACACTCAAGAATTTAGAGTTTCAGGCTTCAGGGAAAGGGGTTGCAATATATTATGTTATGTTGTCATTGAAGGAGCAAAAGATACATCATGTTTAACTGAATCAATCATTTCAATTAAGCAAAAAAGTCAGGTTGAACTATAGGGCTGTGGTCCAGGGTGGACAGCTTGAACTTGGCAATATCTAGGTATGTTTGCAGATGCAACTGTAACTGAAAGTGAGGTCTGGCTGCTCACTGCTCAAGAACCATTAAAGAGGCAAGGTTTGTGAAAATTTTTCTTTATTTTAGATGCTGGCAACTGGCAGGGAGGGCGGATGCCTTTTCAAAGGCCGACTTTCCCCAGCTGACAATCAGGGGACAAATGTTTTATAGACACAGAGTGTGCTACATGTAGAAACAACACAGTCAGCTCTGATAGTCATCTTAAAATTGGTCGTTAGTGGTCTGACCAGCATCATCTTGATTGTTTTGGGTATAATTAATCTTCAGTTCCAAGGTCAGTTTGTTTCCATTTCTTTGAAGCCAGTTCTCACAATTGTGGCAGGTTATGTCATGGCTATAGTCTGGTCGTCATGTAGCTAACTTCTCCACCTGGTGGGGGTTTCAGTATCTATAAGACAGCTTGTGGGATATGGCTCAGAATATTATCCATGGCCTTGGGAAAGAACTAAAGTTCCTTAACTCTGCTAACGACTACATTATTATTATTGATTTGGTCTCCTGTGACTGCTTTCCTTGGTTTCTGCATTTTCACTTCTCTGATTAACTTATTCTTTGGATCAAGTTCTTCCACAGACAGAAGGCAAGCTGAGGCCATTTAGGGGAGGTACCATGGAGTCTTGCTCTGTTTCATAGCCACTGGGGGCGGAATGACCCTAGGCAGAAAACCTAGACTACTTCCTTGGGAGGGAAATAGTATAATATACAGAATTTTGATCGTGCCTTCAGCTAAAGTTATTGGGGCTTTCACATTGTTTAGAATGATTTTGATTTCTCATAAAGAATTTAGTCTTGAGTTGCTGCTAAGTCGCGTCAGTTGTGTCTGACTCTGTGTGACCCCATAGACAGCAGCCCACCAAGCTCTTCTGTCCCTGGGATTCTCCAGGCAAGAGTACGGGAGTAGGTTGCCATTTTCTTCTCCAATGCATGCGTGAATGCTAAGTCACTTCAGTCACGTCCGACTCTGTGCGACCCCATGGACAGCAGTCCACCAGGCTCCTCTGCCCACAGGATTCTCCAGGCAAGAACTGGAGTGGGTAGTCTTGAGTTATCTGAAGTCATTTCTGTCATGAGTCATCCATTCTCTTTTGTGGTATTTCAGTCAGCTCTCCAGGATTTCTAAGTCTATACTTGCAATTAAAAAGAAAAAATATCAGTGAAAAGTATTTAAGGAAATCAACTAACTTCTTAAAGAGTAGTGGCCATTTTGATGGGAGACCTTTAAGTAATGGTTATTGAAGAGAAAACATTCAATTAGGCCTGAAAAAGTTTGCTTTTTCAGCAGGAAACTGGAAAAGAAGGTGCTGTTAGAAGAAAGAGTAATGTAAGTAGGAAACATCATAAAAGTAAGCAGGCAGGATACTTTTGAAATGTAACTATTATGAAAGGAAAACCATAGAACTCCTTTCAGTAGAATTTTTTTGTGATATGTATTAAGTGTTTTTCCTTAAAGAAATGCAAAGTACATTTTACTTCACAAATTCAACATTAATAGATTAACTCAGTGTCTAGTATATAAGAAATTACATTCAGTCTGCTGAAAATTTAGAAAAGAGGGAGATATAGGTTTCATAGGAGCGTAAAGCTTACAGAGCAAGGTAATAAAAGTATAGTCATCCATATAGCAGTAATGAAAGGTGGAGAACCAAATATTTCCTGAAGACCTTCTTGTGTTACCCATAGGTATGTTTGTTTTCATTTTAAAAAGGAGGAAACAGAGGTTTAGATGGCTGTACAGTGTTCCCATGTTCACACAGGTACAGATTCAGAGATAAGAATGAAAGTTTAATTCTGACTTATTCCAAGCCCATGTTGTATCCACTAAACCACTTGATTCAAACAAGACAGTTATTTGGAGGTGTAGACTGAGGTGCTACAACTTTCAGAAAGACATAGCGCTTATTGTATGTACTGGAAAGACTTGTGACCAATGGAATTTTGGAGTGTGGTCATTCCAGACTGGCAGCTTATAGGGTCGAGGAACAAACAAAAGGGTCTGTGGTTCTTCAGTAGTTTTCTATGAATGGCTAGCTTTGAGAAACAGAAGGAAAACAAACCCAAATGTCAAGGTTAGCACAGGCTTCTTTGACCATTTTTGAGAGGACAGTTCCATATTACAGCTCTTTACCTCCTTCAGTCAGTAAATGCTACTGAGTGAATTCACATTCTATTGTATTTTACAAATCATAACATAATTACTTTGAAATCATATCATCTACATATGGTAGATGGAATTGAGCCTGTCTTCTGGTCAGGATGTCCTCATTGAATTCATGTGCATCATTTGTTGAATCAAGATTAGTGGTTTAAATGTCAAAGTCTATACTGAAGGGGCTGATAGACTCCTGTCTTTTACTGAAGTCCCTTTGACAGATAAAGAAGGCATAGTCTTATAAGAGGGATGGACATGGATTGAGGTGACTAGAAGAAAAACATATGTCAGAATAGTTAATGCTGTTTGACTATATACAAACATCCCTAAATGTCCTTTAGTCAAAATCACACTTATGGGCAACAAGCTGTTCATTTTGATTGATGTGTGATTCGCACACAGGTCAATGTTTTAGATTAAATGAAGGCACATTGGAGAGGACCTGAATGTCAGAATGGAGAAGTTGGATTAATAGGGGATGATTTGATTATTTGGGAAAGAGAGAAAATAGTAATTGCAGCTGTGTTTTTGAAAGACCATCTGTGAGTCTTCTGTAGGGAGGATTAATAAAGAGAAGAGTGAAGACAGACACTGGCCAGAAGGCTTTGGAAAAGTTCAAGCAAAGCCAGAAGGACTTCAGATAAAGTCAGTGGTAACGGAAAAGAAGAGCTGAATTTGGATTCTAATGAGAATTCTGTTTCCACAGAAGGGGTCAGGAGATTGGAAGTAGGTGATAAGTCAGAAGAAAACATTAAAAAATGCCTTTTGATATTTTAGGTTTAGAAATTCAGCTTGGTTTGGGTTTGGATATAGTAATTAACATTTTTATTATGTTTGTTATTGAAGTATAGATGATGTACAATATTATATTAATTACAGGTATACAGTATAGTGATTGAAAATATAGTGAAATACAGTACATTTTTAAAATGTTAAATCCATTTATGGGCTTCCCAGGTGGCTCAGTGGTAAAGAATCCACCTGCCAAGCAGGAGATGCAGATTCTTTCTCTGGGTCAGGAAGATCCACTGGAGAAGGAAATAGCAACCTACTCCAGTATTCTTGCCTGGGAAATCACGTGGATAGAGGAGCCTGGCAGTCTATAGTCCATGGGGTCCCAAAAGAGTTGGACATGATTTAGCAAGTAAACAACAATTCCATTTATAGTATTATAAAATATTGACTCTATTCCCTGTATTGTATAATATATCTTTGTAGCTTATTTAGTTTTAGCCTCTTAATCCCACAGTTCCTTTCCCCACTGGTAACCATTAGTTTGTTCTCTGTATCTGTGAATATGCTTCTTTTTTTTTATATTCACTAGTTTATTGTATGTTTTAGATTCCAAGTATAAAGGATACTGTGCAGTATTTGTCCTTCTCTGTCTGACTTATTTCATCTTACATAATACTCTCCAAGGCCATCCGTGTTGTTACAAATGGCAAAAATTTCATTTTTTATGACTGAATAGTATTCCTCTGTGTGTGTGTGTGTGGGGGGGGTGACATTTTCTTTAACCGTTCTTTAACTATTAGCCTTTTGATAGACATGTGGGTTTAAAGATGTAAGTAAGTTACTCTCTTCTGTGTAGTAATGGCAATATATGGACACTTTGGAAGGTCATGTCTCTGTCTTTGGATATACATTTTATGGTAGCACTACTTAGACATACGACTTTGTCTGCAAATAAAGAATAATCTTTCACAAGTGGTCTAACATTAACAATGATTTTAAGAAATATATAAAATCAGTAGGCAGAATTAATAAATTAGAATATAAAATAAACAAATATATTAATATGGTTATGTTTAGCCCCCTTTCTTACTGGAGGTTGTACTACCATGGAAAATCCAATCATGAGAATCAAAAGTTGAAGATTCCTTGGTGGGCAATTAGGACTAAGAACAATACAGATTGAATGGGTCAAACATTTAACAACGGGGGGGGGTGCATTCATCTGCTCACAGAAATGGCTCTGCTGATATGAAATGCAATTTTGAACTCTCTCCAACAGCCCGAGATGACTGAAGAGCTGAAGGGAGTAGGTTGGCGTTTATTTCTGCACTGCTCCCTCTGCTGGTAGTGTGCTCCTTTTAAAGAGAAATTCTATGCTCTTGTGACATTCTTCATGTAACTCTGTCTCTGGGTTCTGGAATCTCTCCCCTTCATTTGCCCCTTCAGGCCTGAGAGTGGGAATGCCTCCTCGCTGCTGAAGCCCTTGGGTCCTGCATCATTCTTCGCTGCTCTCAGTAGAGCCTTCTCACCTCTGTAGTTTGATCCTCTGCCGCTTTTTGAGTTCTTCAGTCCGTGCGAGTCACATGGTATCCACTAAGATTCTGATGTATATTCTCAAAGCAGGCTGGTAGTTCAAGCTCCTTCCATCTTGTGATGGTACCATCTGAAAGACGTGGACTCTGAGATTGCTGCAGAAGTAAAGGCAGGCTGTGGACCCTTGAACAGTGTTTTGTGGTTAGTCCTGTATGGGCAGGTACTGGAACCTAGTCACATGGCCCCAACATAACTGAAATGTAAGTCTTCTTGGGAACCCAGAGGTGGGAAAGAAATGAGATTTTCCAAGCACAGCATTGTCTGTGTCAGAGATGGAGGTGTAAATTAGGTCGATGTGATGTGGACATTAACTCATAAGGATGATATTAAAGATGTATATATGAGAAGCTTAGAGGATACTTTACATTATGTCAAATTCAGCCATGTGCGTCACTTCACCTCTCAACCAGATGCGCTTACATTTACAGGTAACATCGTCATTTTCCAGTTTGCTCAGACTCTGAGCTTCAGTATCATTTTGGAGTCTCTCTCTTCCTCTACATATGAAGTTAGGTCTAATCCTGCAGATTTCAATTCTGTCATTTTGCATTCCACCTGTTCCTTTTCATTTTAACTACAGTGACCTGGTTTAATGCGCCAGGCGTAGAGGAACAAGTAAGTAAGAATTGTTGGAAAGATGTTCTGTGGAAAAAAAGACAGCAAATGGCAGACTCTTAGGTATGTCCACAGACATGGAAGCAAAAAGAAAAAGTCATAAAGGCAGACCGAGAAGGCTTAGTAAGAATTAGCACAGTATCTTCAAAGACAGCTCAGGAGTGAAGTTTGCAAGAGGGGCATGGTCAGAGGTGACAAATTCAGGCAGGTGAGAGATCATGAAGAAATAAAGTTGAGGCATTCATGCTCATGTTTCTCCCAATCTTGGAGGATTGGACTGAGGTTACCAGGAGGCACCGGATGCTGCACAGCCACCATGAAGAGACGGAAGAGAAGGATGCTTAGAGCAATGTGTTCCTGCTCATCGCTATATTGTACTTGTTTCCTTTCCAACCTCAGCACAACCGTTGAACTGGTTCCTTCCCTACAAATCTTTAGTTTCTACTTTCTTTCCTTACTTTCTACTACATCTGGTTTTCAACTCCAGAAATACTCTTTGCTCTTCCTGCCTTTGAATCAATCTCACCTAACTTGTGTTCTGTAATCACAGTTGGGTCTCAGTCATTTCTCAGTAATATTTTTATTCTTAGTGATTCTCATTCCACTGTTCTATTCCAAATCCTACTGATTAAGCTTCTGTTAACCACACACATACCATTCAGTGAAGGTCTGTGCTTTTCTTCCTTCTACCTAAAACCTCTTTGTTTCTTTGACACCTTGGTATATCTAAGAAAGTAAAGACCTTCCTTCCTAAGGAATATGTTGTTGTTTGCTCTTTGTACTTCTAAGACACCTTAGTTTCTCTGGTTGAATTTGCATGTTCAAATATTCAGTTTCTCCATTATTGCTCACCCTTTGCTTCAAGAATTAAGAACAAATTTAGAAGAAATAAAATCTCCATGACCACCTTCAGACAATACTTTGGCCTCTTCCCCACCAGAGCCTGACAGTTTGCTAAACAAATGATTATCATTGGTGTAATAGCCATTTTCATTTTCCCCAGCTGACCCTCTGCTGAAATTGCTAGTAAACTGCAGAAATGGACAATGGCCGGCAGAAGATATGGCTAGAATGAGAGGCCTTGATAATCCACAGGCAGCATGTCTAGAAATGAACATGTTGCAGGAATAGTGGTCCTATCTCCTGAGATAGAGTCTCCCGTCTCTTCTGATCTCCCCAATACCAGGGTTATTATATACAGACTGATCCCCCCTTGAAGACCATTCACTGCTTTCCGTTTGGCTTTCCCTTTAGGTTGGCTGAAATTGTAGTGTGCCTCCCAGTGTCCAGATCCTTGGAATGTGTGCTCTGTTTTATAGCCATTTCAGTGACCTTTACACCAAGATACATATTAAAATATTTTTGCCTATTTTTTATGTATTCTAAATTTCTTCTTCATCTATAAATTCATGCTCATTTTTATGCCCAAAATAGAAGCATATTTGAAAACTAATCACATGACATGTTTGCAAGATATATTCCCATACTTTGTCTAGTTTAG
Source organism: Oryx dammah (assembly GCF_014754425.2). Taxonomy (NCBI): domain Eukaryota; kingdom Metazoa; phylum Chordata; class Mammalia; order Artiodactyla; family Bovidae; genus Oryx; species Oryx dammah. The sequence continues at coordinate 22,934,593 of NW_024070190.1, read as the reverse complement.
GCCTCAAACTAAACTGTGACATTGTCATTATTAATTCCACGTTAAAAAAAAAGAAATTGTGGCTGGGAGAGATTCATGCCCTTGACTAGTTGGCTCATGTGCTTTGTAGTTGCTGGTTCTGGATGCTAACTCCTTTGATCTACATTTCTGCTTTCCTAATTGCTTTGGACAAAAGGAGGGAGGAAACATGTTGAAGAAGCAGTAGGCTTTCCAGATGAGTTGCTGGACTAAATGACCTTTAAGGATTGCTCCAATATGGATGTTTCTGGTTCTCTCCTGATGATAGTGTGACAGCATTAGGCAAACAATGTAATTGTCCTAGCTGAAAGAAAGAATAGCTGACTGAGTGAATTATTAGTTTCTGTTTTTATTAATTAGGAAAGAAATCCCAAGATCTCCAAGAGAAAATGTATATTTACTTGCATGTAAAGTTCAGTAGTATGAAAGGGGAGGCTTTATTGTAGGCTCAGATAGTAAAGAATCTGCCTGCAGTGCCGTGGACCCAGGTTCAGTTGCCGGGTCAGGAAGATCCCCTGGAGAAGGGAATGGCTACAACTCTAGTAGTACAGTAAATGGGCCACTTGCTAGTGGGTGAGCTTGAGAAAGTTAATATCTCTTTTCTGCCTCTTGGCCTCTTATTCATAATATGGGCTGTATAACATACCTACCTGTAGAGATTTTGTGAGGTTCAAATGACTGTATACAAATAAAATGCTTAGAATGGTCCCTGGCATGTAGGAAGTTCTCAATAAACACCAGCTGTCTTTAATTTTTGTAAAAATAGAAAAGATGTTTAAGGAAATTATCACTTTAAAGAATAGTTAACACCTATTGATTTATGGCTTAAAATTGCTTGAATTTTTTGATCATTGAGTTTTTGTAGAACACCTTATATGCATTATCTCATTTCACCCAAACTATAAGAGAGTAGGAAATGGCAACTCATTCCAGTATTCTTGCCTAGAAAATTCCATGGATAGAGGAGACTGGTGGGCTATAGTCCATGGGATCTCAAAGAGTCAGACACAACTGAGTGACTGAGCACGCACACAATCAGAGAGTAACAGTTATTATTATCATTTAATAGATGAAGAAACAGCCATAGGAACTTATTTAACTTACTTTAGTTTCATAGATATGAGTTACATAAGAATCAAACAGTTTCATCTGAAGAGAGGCGATACTAACTAATATGCTAAGCCTTTCTGGTCTGTTTTAGATTAAACAATGCTTGAATAAAATTTAAAGTCTTTAAAATACAGTTGGGAATGGTATCATAGAATTACACCTGTATTCCATTCCTATTATAGTCAGATATTTAAAATTGTATACATTGATAAGTGATTGGCACGACCCACAAAATTGTAAATTATGAAAATAGATCCTTGCCACAAGTGTTTACTATGAAGCACTTTCAATTCATTTACTTTCATTCTGTCACCTAAAACTCTCAGAAGAGGCTGGAACACAGAAAGGTACGCCACGCCCTTAACTATAATACTTTCCCATCTTGCTCTTCGTCTTGTCAATTAGATAAAAGAACATTCAAAAATACGTTTGAGAATCTTTGTTCTTTGGTTTTCCCTAAATGAATATCAGTAATAGGAGGAAAAATGTTTAAAATACATATTTGGGAAAAAGAGAAAGATTATTTTCAAAAACAAAACCTTTTAGCTTTTAACAAATTCATCCCAGAGATAAAGCAATACAGTTTCATGCTTCATAACAATTTAATAAATATTATTAAAATATGGCAACTGCCACCACGACTCATTAGCAAGCTGTTTCTGTAATACAGAGTTTTCCAGAATTGTTTGGGGAAGTTGGTCTGTCAATGTAATACACACAGTAATCTCTGAAGAAAGTCAGGAACATATGGTCCCCGCTCATCAGCTAACCCCCAGGGACTGCACCAGAATCTCTCTTCTTACAGCTCCATGACATTGAGAGCAGAGATGGAGATAAAATAGGGGGAGAAGGGCGGTGGGCTGAGAAACACTGATTGCTTAAACTGTAAAATCACACTTGGAAGTGTAAATCAAGAAATACAGAGTTAACATCTTCAAGGAATCTGTTAAAATGCAATTTGAACATTGCAGCATTGGAAATTTTAGGATATCAATTCTGAATCTTGGCACACAGTTAAATTAATCATTTCAGCAACCACAGTAAAATACTGCATATAGCAAGCCACTGGCCAATATAATTGAGTCAAATGCCATCTATTTATCAAAATCAATATTCCTTTGAACATATTTTCAGTGTTTTAAATTCTGAAGTTTACATACATATTAAACCATCTCTCTTAAAAGGAATATGATATATTTTCTAATTTAAAGAGGCCTGTCTTGTCCCAATTAAATCTGTTTGAATAGAAAACTGTTGAGTTAACATCTGTCAGTGATCATTTATGTATAAGTAGACTTATATACTTTAATAATTATGTTTATTTAATAAATCATCCTTACTCCCTGGAATTGGGTGATCAGAAAATTGTTTCACCCAAAGATACAATATAACCACTGAATTTTGAATAACTCTATCAGTGAAGTATAACCCCTGTCTATTAGTTGGAACAGTAAAGTATTAAAGTTAGCACTTTACATTCTGGAGCATCTTTTAATGGAATTGTTATCTCAGAGTACGTTTTTAAGACAGTTCGATAGGGCTTCCCAGTGGCTCAGTGGTGAAGAATCTGCCTGCCATGCGGGAGCGGCAGGACACACGGGTTTGATCCCTGGGTCAGGAAGATCCCCTGGAGTGGGAAATGGCAACCCACTCCAGTATTTTTGCCACGGAAATCCCATGGACAAAGGAGCCTAGCAGGCTACGATCCATGGGGTTGCAAAGAGTTGGACATAGCAGTGACTAAATGACAGTTATTTTATCACTTTTACGCTTGTGTGCTTTTGTTTTAATTTGGTCTAAAATCCTTTTAGTTTCACACTATTTCATGTGTCTAGGTAGGCTGAAGCTCCAAACTTTGCCCCAGGCAAAGTCAACCTTGGGTTACTTGAAAAATGTGGCTTTATGACAATTTCATAAGTAAATGTAGTTAATGAGAACAGCAGGAATATATACTTAAAATATATAAACATAATAAGATTTGGATTACTTCAGGGAAGAAAAGAAGTACAATATATATTGATATATAATATGTATCATGTATATATGTATATATATAATATGTATATGTATGTATATATATACATAACAGGTATATATGTACATGCATGTATACAATATGTATATGTATACATAAATGTATATATGTACAATATGTATTGATATATAATATATATTATATATATCAATACTGATAAATATATATTTAATATACATATAAAGAAAATTTTCCTGAGAAAATGGAGAACTAACAGGGGGAAAACTGAAGTATGACTACAACATATCCAAGTAGGAGTCCTGATATAGAAAAAAAGAACATTAAATTTACCAAATATAAAGATTTTAAAGATAGAGTTAATATTACATTTATTTAAGCATCCAAAGCTTGGTCAGACTCTTCTCAATGAGTCTGTTTTAAGGTGAAGTTATTGAAGGCTGACTTCCATCTCAGAAATTATTTGAAGTTGTTTTACATGGAAACAGCCTGCCTCATGTGATTGCACTCTGAAGCACTCCAGCTAGAAGGCGGCTATGTGACTTGAAATTTAAATATACAACAAATTCAGCTGGGTGCCAGGGTGCCAGCCTGCTGGGTGGCCATTTTGGGAGGGGGGAGAAGTAAAGGGCAGGGGATTGAATGGAGACTGGAATGTGTGAAAGGGAAGACTTCAAACTTTGTGGTTGGAAGAGCACAGGGCGCTGCAAGAAGCAATGTGTCGAGCTGAATAATTCATGGTGCAGTACTAATTTTGACTCTGGAGAAAATTGCTTTCTCACTGTGCCAAAAGCTAGGCAGTGAGACCAGAAATCAAAGAGGAAGCTAAATGCAAGGGGAGAAAACACCCGGAATCAACACAATATCAAATTGGCAACCTGTTTAAGGTTGCAAGTATTGTCAAAACACATGAATACGCATTTTAAGCCTTCCCTAAAATTGAGCATTCAGATTTATGCACATACTGATTTGTCTGCAATAAGAGGCAAATATTTTATAATTATCTTCAAAAATAGCTCCTTGGTATTAATGCAGAGACTTCCAGTAAGAAACTAAGTATTTGTTCATTGGTACTTGGTAAAGACAAACTGCATGTCTTGGTATAGGGTAATGGATCCATCATCATTTTTTACTTAGACAATCATAAGAGTTCCAGAAATGACCTTTTGAGTTAATTAACAAACTGCCATAAATATGGAACTTGATAAATGTTAATATTTATTAGATTCCTAAAATCCAGATGGTCTTCCTTCCAGTTTCCTTAGTGGATGAAATTAAATAAGAATACTTCTAAAACACAATGTTGGGCATCCTGTCTATCACCTGTACTTTTAATTCTTTTCTTTAATGATTGGAATGAATTATGAATATTTCTAAAAGCAAACCAATGATTCAAGTTTAAGCCATTAAACCAAGCTTTAAACTATAGAACTTTTTGCTCAAATGTAACACAATTTAGAAATTTAGTCCTTCATTTCCTTTTCTTTAATAAGTTATATAAGGAGTTCAAGGGATTCTCAAGTGGCGCTAGTGGTAAAGAACCCGCTGCCAATGCTGGAGACATAAGACATTGAACACAGGTTCAATCCCTGGGTGGGGAAGATCCCCTGGAGGAGGGCATGGCAACCCACTCCAGTATTCTTGCCTGGAGAATCCCATGGACAGATTAGCAGGCTGTGGTCCATGGGGTTGCAAAGAGTCAGACACAACTGAAGTGATTTAGTATGCATGCACGCAGCACATAAGAATTTCAAACAGCTTCTCAGTAAATGCAGGATGTTAAGATAACGAAGATGTTTGAAGTGAAGTCTTCTCTCATTTTGTTTGTTTTGTTTTCTAAGGAAAAGTCTAATTTGGCTCCAGAGAGTAGGAAGGCATCCTTGGCAGAAAAATGGCATCCCAAGAGTGGGTGAATAAGAATGTGCGTTCTGCCTGCTCTCAGGTAGCCAAGAGCGTCTTCTGAGACTGAGCAGGGTTTCTAAAAATCACCTCCTGGCAGAGATGAGGGCTTTTGCTTAGCGGTTTTCACTCTTGTATGGGGCTGATAAGACACTATTCTTTAGGACTGGCTGGAAATAATACTTATCTAAATCCAGGAGGCCATCAGCAATCCAGTGTAAAATTCAGTTGAGTGTGCCCAGCCTTCTAAAAGGCACTTAGCTATTGTGGTGGCACCTGGTAGGACATAGTATTTAACTTTTCTTCCTTAATATAGATTTTGGAGAGAGAACAACAGATTGGCTACACAGAGCATATTTTGGAGGAACTGTTAACACGCCTCTTCCTCTGAAATGCAGAACAGTGTGCCCCTTCAGCGAGGACCTAAGGGGTGACAAAGAGTGCCGAGTTTGTCAGAATCTTTGCTGTCTACTTTTTAGGTCCCTGAAATTGCAAGATCATCATGTAGTCAGCATGCAGAAGGGGCATGTAGAGACAGGTAGAAGACATGAGTTCTCACGTTAGGTCTTCCACTTGCTGGGTCTTCACTATTGGGCAAGTCACTTCAATTTGCTTGGTTCCCATTTCCTCATGTGTAAAAGGATCATTTTCCTATAAGTTATAACCATATAAAATTGCTGATGTTTGACTGACCTAGGAAAGCAGCAGTTTCTTACAGTTCAAACTGATACTTTTGAGATTTGTCCTAAGGATCAAATGAAAAACACCTTGTACATAAGCACACAAATGCAGAAGCGTACTTGTCCTGCTATAGTCAACATTTTGTGGGGACTCAGTGAGGCAGTCTCTGAAAAGCAAATAGTAGTGTTCAGTAAGAATCAATTCTCTTCACTGTGATTCCAAGCACTTTCATTTCAGCCACTGGCTTAAACTTAACACATTTTATAATGTTTTGCAACTTAGAAACTTTCACATAAATTATTTGTTTTTTATAGCCACCCAATGATAAGGAGATGGTTTTCCAAAGAAGTTGTGAACTTGAGCTGAGTAATGCAGGGTAGGTAGTGGGATACTGCACACTGCAGGTCATAGCCGAATACTGGTGTCTCAGAATCAGTAAAACATTCATCCGGGAAAGCAAAGCCATCATGTAGGGGTGCCACTCTCCAGTCTGCACTCAGAAGCAATTAGGTCAGTGATCTTCAAATATTTTGATTACAGAACCCCATAAGTAAAAATGCTACCAGTATGTAACATCAATACTTGTGTGCTTGTCTATGAATTGTCTATGCATGACAGAAGTAACATCTTGTGAATATTATAAAATATACATAAGCATTAAATAATTTAAAGAAAAGATTTAGAAATGAATATATTACAAGTTCTATTATTTTCTTCTTACACCCCAAAGGATTGTACAGTTAAAGCTTACGTGACCATGCTGGTTGATTTCTATGCATTCTCTGACTCCCAGGTTCTGCTGATGCCTCCACGACAGAGAAAGCTTTGGGATTTGTAATCAGGTCAGAATGACTTCTGAGCATAGGGAAGCCAGGGCCTGAACATGTGACTCATAAGGGATGAAGCAGGTATGGAGGTTTTGACAGCCTTACTTAGAATCAGAAGTCTGATTGCTCAACACTCTAATTTTCTGCAGGGTGCAAGCTCCTTCAGCTTCAATTTCCTAAACATAGGTTTAATTTGGGAAAGGAAAATAATGAAATATTCTATGGAAAGTACTTTCCAATCTATATTCTAAAGGATAAGGCACTATCAATATGCTTATTTTTGTTTTCTAAAATGTCAGCATCTTGGTTAATGTAGGCAACACAGTATATATGTTTGTTGAATGAATGAGTGAGAAAAGAAATTAATTAATGAAATAACACACTATCTTATTATATGACTAAGGATGTTTCCAGAAACAGAAAATGCATGAAAATATATTATCATATCAAGGTTTTGGGGGTTTTGTTTGTGTCTTTGATTGATTTCAAATGATGAGACTCCAGGGATAAATGACTCCAGAATTATTGAATTTATTTTTTTTTAATTAATTAATTTATTTATTTTTAATTTTTACTTTACAATTCTGTATTGGTTTTGGCATAGATTGACATGAATCCATCACAGGTGTACATGCGTTCCCAAACATGAGCCCCCCTCCCACCCCCCTCCCCACAACATCTCTCTGGGTCATCCCCGCACGTCAGCCCCAGAATTTAATAGCTCACAGCCATTGGAAAGAACTCACTGAGCTGTTTTGAACAGTTGACTATCTTTGACTTGATCTACTCAATTTCCAAGATGCTGCCACAGTCCTGAGCAGCTAGGGAGATGGCAGTGTCCACAGGCTCAGTGATGGGTGTCATGCCATAGGCCCATTCTTTCAGGATGAGAGTCATGATGCTGGTAGAATTTTTTTCTTTCAAGTCTTCATTAATTTTCGACCACACTGGCTTCTGTTGTTTATGTTCTGCTTTTTTGGCCACACGGCATATAGGATCCCATCTCCCAACCAGGGAGTGAACCTGCATCGTCCTCTCCCCCCGCACCCCCCCGCCCCAACCCCCACCTCCCTGCCTCCCCGCCCCCCCCCCCACCGCCCCTGCCCCCACACACACTGGAAGGAGAGGTCTCAACCACTGGATCACCAAGGAAGTTCCTGACAGGATTTCTTTAGTTTAACACAGGTTCAACCTTAGGGTTGGAGAAAGGGCCGAGCCACCCGTAAACCAAAGGAATTTTATGGGCGTTGATTAGCTCATCAGTCAACACCATTGCTCCACTAGCCTATCCTTGCCCTGGTGCATTTCCTTGCAGGCAGCCCACTGTCTCTCCTGGAGTGTGTGACCACCCAAGGAGTGCATAAGGTGCCAGATCATATCCTTTCATGCTTTTTAATTTTCATTTTTAACAAATACCTTATTGCACAATGACTTCATCACAAGTTTCTTCCGATACTAATAAAAACAGGGAAGTGAAAACGCATGCTTTCTGTTTCACCAGCTAGGGTGACACTCTGTTTTTTTTTTTTTTTTTATCTTACTGAAGTTGGTGATGGACAGGGAGGCCTGGCATGCTGCGATTCATGGGATCGCAAAGAGTCGGACACGACTGAGCGACTGAACTGAACTGAACTGAACTGAAGTTGGTGGATTTTTGCTCATGACCTCCCCTCCATGGCAAATATCAGTTAAGCACTTATGTCTAGGGAAGCCCTCCTTTATTAATGTGAAGTTAATTAAGAACATGTGCGTCTCCAACACTTATCATTACAGTGAGAAGAAATTAATTTTTTCAAGTCCAGTGAAATTTCATTAAGCAGAAAGCTTTTACCTCTTATAATAAGACATGTGAAGAATTATGAGAAATAATTGGCTGTATTTCTGGAACAGATGCATTTAATAATAGGTCAGATGAGTAAAATGACTATAAATCAAGTTTGAATGCAGGATTTCTCAGGTGATAACAAATGGGACAATATGGCTTATTGGTAATATTTTGACTTCAGATCATTTAAAATATTCAAGATTCATTCTTCTAGTTTCATTTCATAAGAAACTAGAAGAGACCTCTTGTGATTTTTTTCAACATTCTTTTAAATTTCATATGTTAGAGGTCTTTCTTCCAGCTACTCTTTGTTCATCTCCAATTCAAAATCTATTTATATTTTCTCAGTAATCATCCATGCTAACACCATGGTTAATATGATTATATCTGTGTGTGGATGGGTGTGTGTCACATGAATTTTAAGACAATTTTATGCAGAATCATCTTCTGTTACTATTTTTCAAGTCATTACCATGACCAGCCAAAGTCGTCTGAATAAATTATATTGTTCATGACTTAAGCAAGCATTTGTTTCTCAACAATTTTCATACACCTCAACTTGTGCCAGACAGATAAACTTCTAATTATGCTGTCTGACTTATACATGGAATGCTGAAACTCTGTTTTATATTTTTAAAAAGTGGTATTTCTAATATTCTGTTGGTCTAGATTTCTCAGGCAGTATGTCTTGTATTTTTAAGAAATTTGATAATTATCTAGAAGTGATGTGCTATGGACAATTAAATTAATACTCGATCACTTACAGAAAATGTGCCAGTTCCTTACTGCAAACCATCTGACTTTGTGTGTGGTTTGTAAGGAAAATGTTTGGTTATTTCTGTGTGTTTTATGTTTCCTGCACAAGGCCAGATGATTTCCTTTAGAACCATGGAAAAGGAACACTTAGAAAGTGTTGAAAATCAATTATCTTGTAATTTAATGTCTACTCTGGCTCAGTCTGAAATATCAGTGATGGTTTACAGAAAATTCTTTCACATACTTTTAACACTGCATCTTTCTAAATGTTTTATCCAGAATGCTTGCCTTTTTGGACTCAAAGAGTTTGTTTCAGCTTAATGACTATAATTATAGAGAGTGACATGCTTTCCTTCACCAGAAAATTAATGAAAAACTAGACCCCAGAAATCATATTTTCTAATCTCTGTCCAATCTACCATTTAGCAAAAAAGGATTCTCACTGTGTGTTTCTGCAGATCACTCACACTGAGCAAACCTTGACAAAGCAATTCTGCTGCTGATCGTGAATGAAGATAGTCTTTACACTTCAAAGAGAGAAATTAATAGACAGGATTTTTTTCAATTAAAGTTTTTCTTTATTAAATTTCTGTCCTGAAATTGTTCGTCTTCCAGGAAGGCCTAGGGTGTGATTAAAAATAGAACTTGGAAACCGCTTCCGGTCTGCCATGACAGGGTTTTGGTGAGAGTGTCTGCCGGGGTGATGACCTTTGTCACACATGTAATATGGCCATGTTTCTGGTGGCTCCTAATGTGGTTAAGGAGCTTCCCTGGTGGCTCAGCTGGTAAAGAATCCGCCTGCAATGCAGGAGACCCTGGTTCGATTCCTGGGTCGGGGAGATCCCCTTGAGAAGGGATAGGCAACCCGCTCCAGTATTCTGGTGGCTCAGAAGGTGAAGAATCCACCTGCAATGCGGGAGACCTGAGTTCTTTCCCTAGGTTGGGAAGATACCTTGGAGGAGGATGTGGCAACCCATTCCAGTATTCTTGCCTGGAGAATCCCCATGGACAGAGGAGCCTGTCGGTCTACAGTCCATGGGGTCACAAAGAGTCAGACATGACTGAGCAACTAAGCACAGCACAGCATAATGTGCTCAAGCCCAGGGGCTTTGCGTCCTGATGGCTTGGGCTCCATCACTCTTAGCCAGATCCTAGGTCAGATGTTCTCAAGTGCCGTTCTGGGATCAGCAGCATTAGGATGCCTGGGAACTTGTTACAAATGCAGATTCTCAGGCCCTACTCTGGATGTAATAATCAGATTGTCTGTGGGTTGGGCCCAGAATCTGCATTCTCACATGCCATCCAGGTGATTCTGATGTTGCTTAAAGCTTGAGAACCACTGCCCTGGACCCTGCAGTAGACAAATTGCTTAATGCCTTTGTGCTTCACTTTTCACAGTTGTAAATGTGGATAATAATAGTGTTTATCTCCTGGGTTATTGTGATAATTAAAGAAAATCATGCAGTGATTCTGCAAAAGTGCCTGATGTATAGTGAGTCATCCTTAAACACACAGATACGTGGCTTCTATGTACCCCAACATCTGAACACAGTTGAAAATCCAAAGCCTAATATCACATTTATTTCTTCAGTCAGTCACTGCAGAAGTAAGGTTGCAGATACTGAACACTAACGCACATTTTAAAAAGTGAAAGGTTATTAAAATTTCATTTCATAATGTCTTTCATTAGTTTTATATTCCTTAAAATGCCTATCTTATTTTACTTTCTAAATGAAACTCATTTTTCTTTCAGTACAGATACAATTTTTTTTCCCCTCAGCTCTCATCCTCATTTCTCACTTTTTTCATTTTCTTTCTGGTCTGGATATTTCCTTGAACATCTTTTCAGTATTCTAATAATGTAGATCAAATACCCAAAGAAAACACACTTTTGGAAAGATTGATCAGCTAAAGTTAATGAATATGAATGACTATCCTGTGTTTAACACATAAGTAAGATACCACCTTTTCTCTGTCATGCAAATGGGAAGGTAAATACAACATGGTTATTAATAATAATGAAATAATGCCATTTTGTATAAGCGTTAGGTTGTGTCATACATTTTAATAAGGTAAAAGTATATAAGGAGTCTTCTTGGTATAAACATTTTCTATTTATTCTTTTTAACAACTGCATGAAAATTCACTGCAAAAATTCAGTCCAGGATTAGAATAAGGACCTATTCAGCTAATGTTTAATTGTGTTTCTAATCCATGAAGCAAATTTTTTATTGTCTTAGATATATTCACAGGGAGATTTGAGATTCCTGGGCTTCCCTGGTGGCTCAGATGGTGAAGAATCTTCCTGCAATGCAGGAGATGCAGGCTTGATCCCAGGGTCAGGAAAATCATCTAGAGAAGAGAATAGCACTCAACTCGAGTATTCTCGCCTGGAGAATTTCATGGACAGAGGATCCTGGTGGGCCACAGTTCATGGAGTTGCAAAGAGTTGACACGAATGAGTGAATGACGTACGTGTATGTACGTTGGGATGCAGTTCAGTTCAGTCAATGAAAACACACTCTGTTTCACACTGTGGAAAACATGGCATCTCTGGCATCCTCCTTACTGAAGGATGCTTTCGTCTGCAGACTTAGCACCACCCTGTGCCATCTTTATCCAAATCATTACCCAGTCTAGCACATCTAACCTCTGTATGTGACTCATACTCTTTCTTGACCTGACTTCTTTGCTGTGATTGATATTCTCTGATTTTCTCTTGTGTTTTTCCTCTTGTGTATCTTATGCTTTCTTCTTTACCTAGAAATCCATCTTCTAGCTTTTTTATGTCATTTCCATAGTCTTGTCTATTTTTTTATATTTTTAATCTGAGTTTAATTAAAAGGTTTCCTGAAGCTTTGTATTATGGACACTAAGATTAGAAATAAAGAACTAGAAATGGAGATTTGGTGATTTATGGGCTAAGTGCTCAGTGGTAAAGAATCTGCCTGCCAAAGCAGGAGACACATTGTTTATCCCTGGGACATGGGTTCAATCCCTGGGTCAGAAAGATACCCTGGAGGAGGAAATGAGAAATGACAACCCACTCCAGTATTCTTGCCTAGAAAATCCCATGGACAGTGGAGCCTGGTGGGTTATAGTCCATAGGGTTGTAAAAGATCAGACATGATTGAGCAACTGGTCATGCCCAGCACACACACAGGCACAGCTAGGGAAGCGAGGACCTGGCCTTGCATTGCAAAGAATAACTAAGAAAAGAATCCACTGGATATAGCACTAAAAAAAAAAACTATTTGGCTTGAATATCTGAGTTTTCCCATTGTTAGAATTCTTCTAAGTGCTTTTTGAAATGATCAAAGAAATGTTTGAGGTGTGAGAAAAACTTACAAATTGTCCTGCATATGTTAATGAAATGTGCTTTACCAAAGAACATCTCATCTTGAATAATCAGTAGCAAATATGTCCTTAGTAGAGTGATGTTAATCTCAATACAAGTTTCTTAACCTCAAAACTACTAAATTCAGGATTTGGATGCTTCTTTGTTGGAGCATGGGGCTGCCCTGTGTTGGAGGCAGCTCCCCTGACCTCTGCAAACTAGATGCCTGTAGTAACAGGCCCCACCTCTCCATCAAACTGTGACAATCAAAAATGTCTGCTGCTGCTGCTGCTGCTAAGTCGCTTCAGTTGTGTCCGACTCTGTGCGACCCCATAGATGGCAGCCCACCAGGCTCCCCCATCCCTGGGATTCTCCAGGCAAGAGTACTGGAGTGGGTTGCCATTGCCTTCTCCAAAAATGTCTGCAGACAGTGTCAAATGTCTCCTCTGAGGAAAAATCATCCTGACGTAAGATTCACTTATCCAGACTGTAAACATTTTTTGTAAAGAAATTAAATTCTTGGACTACTATTCTACTGCTTTACTTCTGCAGCTGTAAAAGATGAATGTTTTAATGTGTGCATGCAAACTGACTACACGAACATCCATTAAACTTCAGCAATTTTGACCCAATTTTGTGTTTCTTTCCAAATGATTACCTCTTGAGCCCTCCGTAGGTTAATTTGTTAATTCTGTTTCCTTGATTTTTAGATGTCTTTATCTAGCACAAATTATTTAACATAGGGAATTAGTTCTGAAACCTCAATTGTTTTCATAGTAATGGGTACACAAGATTCGAATGAATTAAAATAACTTGTTTTTAATGCTATCACATGAATAAGAACATCTTCCTTGCCAAATTTCACCCCAGTGTTGTGAATTTAAAGAAAGGAGGGAAAAATATTGTATCATGATACTGAGAGGAAAAATTTAGAAATACAACAATAAGATAAACACACACATAAGCCCATACACAACTTTAACTCAAAAGGATTAAAAACCAAATAGGATAATACATAAATGTATGAAGATCATAGCAAAAAAATTCACAGTGACCAAGACAGTAGAAGAAATGCATAGAGAAAAATAGAAAAACAGCAAGTACATATGAGTTGAAATGAGGTAGTTATTTTACTATTAAAATAGGAGGGAAAATATGAGAATGGGAAGACCTTATGATTCTTCAGTTACTTGGACATGCACATGTATTTCTGGTATCATTGAATATACATACCCAAGCCTGCTAAAGGCCTTGGAATAATCTTTCTCTGCCCAGGATATAGTGACATACACTTTTTAAGGCTCTGAACTATCCAGACTGTATTCTCAGGGATATAGTAGGCAAAAGCAATAGAGAGGAAAGCCAGTGCAGGAGACAGCAGTTTGATCCCTGGATTTGGAAGATCCCCTTGAGAAGGAAATGGCAACCTACTCCAGTATTCTTGCCTGGGAAATCCCATGGATAGAGGAGCCTAGTGGATTACAGTCCGCAGAGTAGCAAAGAGTTGGACCTGACTTAGCAACTGAACGACAACAGCAAGTAGGTGAAAAGGTTTTAAGAATGTGAGTTCCATTCCACGCTGGAAATTCCAGCTGGAGGTAGAAGTGGATTTCTTACAAATGCAGGTGCAGCGTGAAGAACAGCTTCAAGAAACTGTCAAGTGCATATTCATGGCAGGCCGTTTAGATCAAGGGTGTTACCTTAAGGATCTTGTGAAGGAAGAAGATTCAGAAGATACCCCTTGAGCTGGGAGGGAATAGCTGAGGGTGGGAGTTGGAGAGCTTGTGTAGGGCTTTTATTAGAAATATGCTTTCTTATTTTAAGAAGAAAAAAGATCTTTATTTAAAAGATCCTTATTTTAAAAAGAAAAAGATCACACCTGTTTCTCAATACCCCATGCTTGGTATATACCATGTAACCATATTTGATTCCTGTGCTTTATTTTGCTCTAATACTGATTTTAAGTTATAATTTTTCAAGATCTTTAGGGACACATTTATTCCACATCTTTTCATAAGTTGCCATTTAAAAATATTTAAAGCTCACATAGGGAAAATCCCAAAGTAGCATTTTTGTTCTGGTGCTTCTGGTTCCTTCTCTTTTCTACACATATGATGACGTGATGAAATACTGCAACTGTGCCAAGGGAAGACACTTTCACTTTGCAACATCTTTAATATTTATAAAGTGATTATAGCTCTTGATTATAGAATAGATTTGATTTGGAACTCTGGGTTTTTTCTAGACATATATTCTAACTTGAGATCCACTTGATGCCAAAAAATTGGCAAGACAGAAGAAGAAAAAAATTAGGTCACAAAATATAAAAGTCAAAAACATTCCTTCCAAACTTGTGTTTCAGATGTTACCTTAGATTTTGCTTTCTTCTTTATGACTCAACATCTTTCAAATAGTATCATCAAGATACAGCTTTCTAGCCCCCACAATAATGCAGATATTTGATCTCAGAATCTAAATGTCTTCAACCAAATCTTCTGGCTATGCAAATTAAGATTCTCTAAAACCTAGAGAATTAATTATTAATTCTAATTATTAATTCTAGAGGCAAACAAATAGGAATTGAGAGATAATTCTTCATGAGGCTCATAAGGACAAGAGAAAACCCAAACTAACCAATGAGTAAAGACAAAGAAAAATTTAGGCAGAGTTTTAGATTGAAAACAAAAGTAAGTAACATATACAGAAGAAACAAAAGTGGATGAAAATGAAGGAACTGAGTCAATGTATATGCTAGGAAATCTCTAGTTAACCAAACTGTGAGCTTCTGATCGATGATCCATTTTACCTGAGACACAGAAGTATCACGGAAATTATGTCCAGGGCAAAAGCCAGCTGTTCTGCTGAGCTGCTAACATTTGTCATTGATACCATTTTGAAGTTGTCTTGCTTCTTGTCAGATAGCAAGAGAAACACAAATCCATTTTCCATGGTTTCATTGGAATGGACACTTGCAAATGCAATCACTCCTGTGAGTGGTTTCCCATTCCCAAATCATCCATGAGGCACATCGTGTCTTGCTCTCTTCTGTTTCATGTAGTTGCCTGATGTGACATTGCTTACCCATTTTTTTCTCTTAATCTTTACCTTTGTCAGTTTCTTACAGTGTCTAAAATAGAGTGGGAAGTATTTAAAATTATGTCAGGTAAGTGAGTTAACATTGAATGTCATGTCATTTAGCCCAGTGCATTTTATGGCAAGTGATATTTCCTTTCAACTTTATCAGCAAAAGACTGATAATTTCTTTCCTGTGTTTTAAATTTTTTTCTATACTTCAAAATTAGCTGAAGATACAGGTGGAAACAGCGTCCTCCTTCAAGAGTGATTTGTTTGAGTAACGGGATAAAGCAGTTCCTTGCACGAATCAATAATTAATTGTGATGAGAACTAAGAAGTGAAAGTTACTTTGGAAGCAGAAAGTATGACTTGGATGAGGGATTTAGGCAAACATTCCATGAGGTATAGACATTTCAGCCAGTCTTCAAGGAAGGGTTGAGTTTTCCCAAAGGTTGTCCCAAGGTTGGATTGCTGGAGCTGACAGCATCTGGTTTATTAGTTCCTTGGGATACTCCTGTTGAGGATATGACACAGATCAGATCAGGCCCTGAGTATTTGGGTTTGGTGGCTTTTCCAAGGGCATGCGTAACACTTTAAGACTTTTTGACCAAGAAAATTTTCTCCTGTAATAGTTCTTGAATGTTTGGGTTCTTTAAGAATAATGAATAATCAGATGTAAGCTTTCCATTTTCTGTCCTACATATGCACCATTTTTTTCTCTTATTTTTGTGTCTTGATTCTTTTCTTCTCTACATTGTAGACAAACTTTTAAACTTTGTCTTCCATATCCTTAGCATTTAATCCTGCTCTTCAATGCCTCCTATGTGGATTTTTAGAATTTTTTTTTTTCCCATTATAATTGTCTTTCTATTCCCAGGTTCCTTTCATAACCTGTTGTATAGCTGTTTTGTGGTTTCCTGTTCTTTCTGCTTTGCTCTTGGCCAACTTTTGTGAAAATCATGCTGTTTTTGCACTTGGATGGGAGCCAGGTTGTCTCTGATTTGTAATAACATGGAGATTTTCTTCTGGGTGCTCTAATAGATCATTTCCACAAAAATAATCTTTCTCCAGAAATCACTGGGATAGGTCATCTTTTTGAGAATCTCAAGTAGTTCCTCTCAGATGTGTTTAGTTAAGAGTTCACTGGAAAACATAACCCCAAACAATACTTAGTGCTGATACTTTATTGGGAGGTACCTCTCAGGACAGCCAGAGCAGGCTTTTCTTCTCTAGAGGGCAGGATGGCTGGATACCCCCATGGTCAGTCAGAGCAGCTATAGCTGAGATGTGGAGAGAAATAAAGGGACTGGATCATGAATGAAATTCAGAGACTTTGAGTGAGTGAGTATGTGTGTGTGTGTGTTTTAATTGATCAGAGGACAAATTTTCTCAAATGATAGGTCAAAAGTCAGGCTGTCTGTCCATATTTATGTCATGTTCTATACCCTAGAGCTATAGTTAGAAGAAACTTTTTCAAAACTCCAGGCCCATTTCTACTTGTTGTTGTTCAGCCTCCAAGTGGTGTACGACTATTTGCAACCCCGTGTACTGCAGCATGCCAGACCTCCCCGTCCCTCACCATCTCCCAGAGTTTGCTCGCTCAAGCTATTTGTAGTGGCATTTACTGATTCACTTCCGTTCTACTTTGGCAACGTGTCCCCCTGCCCTACTGCTTAATTCTCAGGCGATCAGAACTGGGAGCTCTTGCACTATGGAATATCTTTATCTATTAGATATACTGGGCCTACTTGGTGGCTCAGATGGTGAAGAGTCTGCCTGCAATGAGGGAGACTCAGGTTCGATCCTTGGGTCAGGAAGATTCCCTTGAGAAGGGAATGGCAAGCTTCTCCGGTATTCTTGCCTGGGAAAAATTCCACGGACAAATAACTACTAGGGTTTTTTTTCCTGGCTTTGCCTACTCAGAATACAGTGAAATAGTATAGCGGCCATCCCCTCACACATGTGTGCCTGCACGTACACACATACCACTCCACACACATGCCTCATCACACGTGCCACTCATGTTTCTATGCATGCTCTGCCCCTCTGACACCTACTTCACATATATACATCCCATATAGTCTGACTCATTTTCTGTTATGTTGTTTCTGATATAAGAGTAGTCAACCAGCAGGAGGGCAGGAATGGTAAGGGAAGAGAGCCAGAATCCCAACACTAGAGAAGCAGGACCTTAAGGCTATAGGCACAATTGTAGTTTTCTGACTCCAGCATGCACTGAGAGAGCTACAAAGCTACTCCCTCTTCTTATCTAATGGTCCCTGTCTCACGCTGACAGTCACAAAGGGCTCCAGGACTCTGGTATTAGGTTGATGATACAGCTGGGTTTTAATAGTTGTGAGCTTTCCTCTTTTTATTCTTTGTGTTGCAGTGAGGCCGCTAGGTAAGTACAGATTTACTTTGCTTGTTTTTTCTTTTGCCTCTTTTCCCCCACAAAGTCCCTATATAGGCATACCTCATTTGGTTGCACTTTACTTAATGGTGCTTCTCAGATACTGCTTTTTTCACACATTAAAGTTTTGTACAAGTGTATTGATGTCATTTTTTCAATATTATTTGCTCATTTTATGTCTTGGTGTCCCATTTGGTAATTCTCACAGTAGTCACAGCTTTTTGTTATTATATTTATTATGGTGATTTGTAGTCCTATTACTGTTGAAATTGTTGGGGGCAAACTTTGCCCATAACATGGTGAACTTAATGAATAAAAGTAGTGTGTGTTCTGACTGCTCTATCAACCAGCTGTTCCGCCCTTTCTCACTCTCTTCAGATCTCCTGCTTCCCTGAGACACTGCAGTATTTAAATTAGGCCAGTTTAGTAGCACTACAGTGGCCCCTAAGTACTCAAGCCAGAGGAGGAGTTACATGTCTCTTGAAAAGTGAAAGTGTTAGTTGTTCAGTTGTGAAAAGGCAATGGCACCCCCCTTCAGTACTCTTGCCTGGAAAATCCCATGGATGGAGGAGCCTGGTAGGCTGCTCATGGTAGCAACTCATGGGGTCGCCAAGAGTCGGGCACGACTGAACGACTTCACTTTCATGCATTGGAGAAGGAAATGGCAACCCACTCCAGTGTTCTTGCCTGGGAATCCCAGAGACAGTGGGCCCCCATCTATGGGGTTGCACAGAGTCGGACACGACTGAAGCGACTTAGCAGCAGTAGCAGCAGCAATCCTACACTTTGCAACCCCATGGACTATAGCCTACAAGGCTTCTCTGTCTGTGGAATTCTCCAAGCAAGAATACTGGAGTGGGCAGCCTTTCCTTTCTCCAGGGAATCTTCCCAACACAGGAGTTGAACCTGGGTCTTCTGCATTTCAGGCAAGTTCCTTACCATCTGCCGAACAGTTAGACTAGTTGGGAATGCAGTGGAAAAGTTCTTGAAGAAAATGAAAAGTGTTACTTCAGTGGACACTTGAGTGATTAGAAGTGAGCCTTACTGCTGAATTGAAGAAAGTTTTAGTGATCTGGATAGATCAAATCAGCTACAACATTCCCTTAATCCAAAGCCCAATCTAGAGCAAGGCTCTACTTCTCTTCAAGTCTATGGTGGCTGAGTCGTGAGGAAGCTGTAGAAGGAAAGGTTGAAGCTAGCAGAGGTTTGATCACGTGGTTGAAAGAAAGAAGCCATTTCTATAACATAAAAGGGCAAGTTGAAGCAGTAAATGCTGATGTAGAAGCTGCAGCAAGTTATCCAGCCAACCTAGTTAAGATTATTAATGAAGGTAGCTACATTAAGAAGAGGTTTTCCATACAGATGAAACAGCCTTGCATTAGAAGAAGATGCCATCTAGGAATTTTATAGCTAGAGAAGAGAAGTTAATGCCTGGCATCAAAGCTTCAAGGGACAGGCTGGTGCTCTCACTAGGGGTTAATACAGCTGGTGACTTTCAGTTGAATTCAATGCTCATTTGCCATTCTAAAAATCTTATAATCCTTAAGAATTGTGCTAAATCTACTCTGCTTGTGCTCTGTAAACAAAGCCTGGATGATGGCACATCTTTTTACAACATGACTTGCTAAATGTTTTAAGCCTTCTGTTGAGACCTACTGCTCAGGGAAAAAAAAAATTCTTTTCTAAATATTACTGCTCATTGGCAATGGATCTGGTCACTCAAGACCTCTGATAGAGATGTACAATAAGACTGATGTCATTTTCATACTTAGTAACACCATGTCTATTTTGCAGCCCATGGGTTAAGTAATAATTTCTACTTTCAAGTTATATTATTTAAGAAATATATTTTGTAAAGGCTATAACAACCATAGATAATGATTCCACTGATGGTCCTAGGCAAAGTAAAAAACTGTTGGTAAAGATTCCATTTTTTATATGCCATTAAGAATGTTAGATATTTGTAGGAAAAGGTCAAAATGTCAACATTAATAGGCATTTGGAAGAAGTTAATTCCATCCCTCATGAGTGATATTTAGGGATTCAAGACTTCAGTGGAGGAGAAAAGATACAGATGTGGAAATAGCAAGAGAGCTAGAATCGAAAGTGGAGCCTGAAGATGCAACTGAATTTCTGCAATGTCATGGCATCTTTCAGGGATGAGGTTTGCTTCCTGTGGTTGAATGGGAAAAGTGGTTTTTTGAGATGGATCTTCTCCTGGTGAAGATGCTGTGAAGATCATTGAAACGATAACAAGGGATTTAGAAGACTACATAAACTTAGTTGATAAAGTAGGGGTAGGATGTGCCAGGACTGAGTCTAATTTTGAAAGGTATTCTACTGTGGGTAAAATGCTATCAAACAGCATTTCATGTTATGCATCCTAATGTCAGGCTAAGTCACTTCAGTCATGTCTGACTCTGCGATCCTATGGACTGTAGTCTGCCAGGCTCCTCTATCTATGGGATTCTCCAGGCAAGAATACCGGAGTGGATTGCCAAGCCCTTCTCCAGGGGATCTTTCAGACCCAGGGATTGAACCCGTGTTTTCTGCATTGGCTAGCGGGTTCTTTACCACTAGCACCACCATAGAGAAGTCTAAAGGAAGACTCTATCAAAAGGAAGAGAGCAAGAATCAGTAGATGCAGCAAGCTTCATTATTGTTTTAAGAAATTGCCACAGCCAGTTTGAAGCCAAACCTTCAGCAACCAACACTCTGAAGAGTCAGCAGCCATAACATTGAGGCAAAACCTCCACCAGCAAAAGATTATGACTTGCTGAAGGCTCAGATGATGGTTAGCATATTTTAGCAAAAAAGTCTTTGAAAATTAATGTATGTATGTTGTATTTTAGACATAATGTTATTGCACACTTAATAGACTGGCTGGATAGTGTAAACATAGCTTTGTTTTGCCCCTTAGTCCCCATAAATAAACATAACTTTTGTATGCTCTGGAAAACCAGAAAATTTTGGTGACTGGCTTTGTTGAGATATTTGCCATATTGCTGTGGTCTGGAACCAAAGCGGCAACTTCTCTGAGGTATGCCAGTAGATGTATTTATTTGTTCCACTTTTCCAATATTAATATCTAAAAGGAGAAGCTCCAGTCTTATGGAATTATAAAATACTACAATATGATGCAGTATTGACTAATTGAATTTTAAAATTATTCCTTTGACTTTTCATACAGAAAATATATTTTCTAACTGAGGAACAGTGGCAGTCTCGAGGACTGAATTTATGGTAGTCCTGACATCACAGTGAAAACGAAGATCCCAAAGCCATTTTAAGAATTGATTCACTATTAGGTGCTCAGCAAACCAAGTGGAAACCACTAAGAATGGCATTTGTGCGCAGGAGATAGTCACCCAAGCCCACACCCACAAAAATGCACACATAATGATGAGCTTATACCCTGATACTCCAAAACACATGAAGAAATGTAATGCTAAACCAATCAATAAACTTTTTCCAAATGGAAAATTTTACTGAACATTCTGATAATTTTTGTCCTTATGAGTTGTACAGATTTATTAAAGTGTCAATATTTAAGACAGTATGGTATCTGCACTATCAAGTGTAAAAATAGTATGTGAAAATGACAAAATACATAAAATAACTAGAAGCAATCCACTGGAATGGAAGAGAGAGCCCCCAAAATGATGCCATGTGTGGCAAAATGGATGAACCTGTAGATTGTCATGCTGGGTAGGGTGATCCGGAGAGAGGGAAACAGATTTATGTGATGTCACTCACATGTGGGATCGAATTTAGAAAATGATATAGATGAACCTGTTTATAAAACAGAGCATTCTGATTATTTAAGCTTAGTGTGCCTAGGACATTCAAAGAGATGACTGAAGGTATTTACATTAATATAAAATTAGCTACTAATTATGGGATAATGGCATGCAGAATTGATATAAGAAAGAATAATTATTAAGTGAATCAATTAGGGATCTTGGATATGAAAAGTACACTAGCAGTTAAAGAAGAAATTAGTGAACTGGAAGAAAATACTCTTTACACCTACCTCTGATTATTTCACTCCACAGGTATAACAGTTTTTTTTTTTTCCTGTGATTCCCTTTGCTTTAAAGTAAAAATTAAAATTACCAGTTTGCACTGTCTCTATACTCCTACACCTCCCGCTGTATTTTCTGCATCTTTGCCTCAGATCCCTCTACTCCCTTCTCCTCTGGGCTCTAAGCTTTGGGGCTCTTTTTTCTGATGCTGTTTCATTTTGCCACCTTTGGGCCTTGTAATACTTAATATTCTTTGAAACATTAGTTGTGTCACCATCCCAGATAAGATTTCTGAGTGAGGTCAAGGGTTGCTATCATTTATACTGTCTGGCCTCAGTGCAGATGAGTAACACACTTAACATGACACAAGAAAGTGAGCACCAAAGCAGCAGAGTGTAGACTGTTCTGTTTATTGTTGTGGCCTCAGCACTTAAAGCGTAAATTCTATGAGGCAACAAGCATTTTTTTTTTGGTCAGATATTTATTAGGGTGATCATGTGATCATTGGCTGTCTTCACCTAGATTTTGAGTTCCCTGAAATTAGTCTTGTGCTATTTTCTTTGTCAGATTATCCTCTGTTTTGACTACAGTGTTTAGCACATACAAGAAGATCAATAAATATTTGTCCAAGAATAAAATTATACTCCTAAGATGCACAAAGCAGGAGCCCTTGCGGTGTGACTGTGTTCATGTCCGCCCCCTGCAGTAGACTGGGTTTCCGGACCATTGTTCCTCTCATTCATGTCTGAACCTCTGTAGAGCCCAGCACAATCCTTTTCAGTAAGTGCTTGCTTACTAATTATTTGGTTGAATAAGCAAATGAATGAAAACATCCACAATAATATTAGCAAATAGGATGTAGGATATGAAAAGAGCTTTTTATTAAAACTGCAGGACTTAACCCTAGAATGCTTAGCTGGTATCACACCAGGAAAATTAACAGAACACATCAGAAGAAAACATTGTTTAAAATCTATGTAATTATCTCCAAAGCCAAGGAAGTATCTGTTAAAAAGTCAACATCTGTTTGACATAAGCATTCTGAAAAAAGAAAGAATGCTGCTCTTTTCATAAGGCAAAACTATCTTTCAGTAAGTATTGCCTTTAATGCAGAAATACAAGAGAATTTCCATAACAAACAGGAATAAAACAAGCATGGCTCATTGTTGCTGCTAACATTGTTTTAATAATAATGAAAAAGAGTGCTAAAAATATAATTACTAAACTCAAAATCGTTAGTTTGCTCCTGGGATGATATTAAGGATAAACTAACAGGTGAAACCTTGCTTTAAATATGTCTACTAGCAAGAAAAAGAAATACAGTTGTTTCTTTTGGATCATGACTGAGAAATCTAAGAGGTAAGTAAAATAACACACTAAATGCTAGTATGGGAAAATAGACAAAAAAGTAGCAAGTGAAAAAAAATGGCGAGTTACAACTATAATATTAAAACCTAAAATCTGTAGACTATAATTTCAAAGAAAGAACTTTCTTTGAAATAGCTGCTGTTTCTGTTATTACCACTAGAAATTGTGTTAGACACTGATACATGATAGGGTGGACTATAAGCTTAAATTATTTCTCATAAACATAACACCTTGAATTGTAGGAACGATTGTCTTTACTTTTTAACCAGTCAGAAACAGGGTGACATCTTGGCTCAGTAGGTAGAATAAATACCCTAGGCTAGATCATGTGGTTTGGTCCCTAACTAAGGGCTCCTTTACAATACAACAGCAGGGCCGAGAAAATACAAATAGATATACGATACAGATACAATACAAAACACTATGAGTGTATACACAAGCTAAAAAGTCATTCTCAGTATGGCCTTAAGAAAGGAATCAAACCTATTCCAAAACATAACAGCAAAACTAACAATGAGCAGCAGTTAGTGACAGAGGACAGTGGTTAGGAAGAATTAAAGGAAAATTATCCCTTTGGATGATAACCTGCCTGAATGTGATACCTGGGGAATTTCTTCCATGTCTAGGAATAGACACTTTCTAAAGAAAACATTTTTTTAAATAAAGTGGGTGTGGGGATGGCAATCAATTCTTGTCCAAGTTCACTTTATCTGGAATGCAGTAACTGAAAATGACAGGCACAAAAAGCACCATATGTGTAAATCAATATCATTCTGAGTGTTTTCAATCCTTAATGCACCATACATAGACACATAATCATGTGTGATATGATTGCATGATTATATGTGTGTAATACTCACTGCAAAACATTGAGTAAGGTCCCGAGGATATTCCTTAGAATTGAAATCTCCATCCACATTCCCACTTGTATGATCAGTGTGTCATCTTTAAGGTGAAATATTTGAGAGTTTGTATAGATTTCTTTAATATCATTTAAGTCTATTTTAGCATTTCTTTCTCTTTTGTTGAAAGATGTTGTGAGCATGTGGCATGTCACTGCTACATATCATTTTGTGAGCTCTCTCACCTTACCTCTGATATATGTTATTGCCTTATTGAGATTGTAATTTTATTTTTGTTGGCTCTTTAACTTGAAGCTATTCAGTGGGGTCTTGTTTGTATCCTCAATAATATTTCTAATTTTTTATATTTTTTATCACAATAATCTATCCATATAATACTCAAAAAATAAAAGTTATAAAAGATAAAAAAAAATAAAAAAAAATAAACAAACAAACAAAAAAACAATTTTAAAAAGGTGAAAACATTTGAACTTTATAGGATCAAGGAGGTAATCACACTTCAGTATCCAGTTTTCCCAGGAAGAGAAACAATTACTTCTGGAATACTAACAGATCTTGTGTCCCCTCTGTGAGGCCAGTCATCCTTACCAAGGAAGACTTATTCATGTGTATGGCAAGGAATTCTTAGTTTTATAACCACTTCTAGAAGCTGGGGACATTTAGTCATGTGTAAGACTTCTCTGTTCTGAACTGTACCTCAGAAAAACAGATAGAGCTAAAGCCATCTTCAGGCATACAGAATTTTAGAAATGCTTTGTTGAGAGGCACATTCTACAGAGTGCTGTTTTTAGGCCAGATCCCTTGGAGGAGGGAGAGGCTACCTACTCCAGTATTCTGGCCTGGAGAATTCCATGGAATGTATAGTCCATGGGGTCAAAAAGAGGGGGACACGACTGGGTGACTTTCACTTTCTTTCATTCTATAGTGTAGTCATTTTATCTCCATTTATATGTAGGAAACAGACTCAAAATGTTCACTGACCTAATTTGTCCAAAGTCCCACAGTTGGTTGATTCAGATTTCAAACCCTGAGCTCCTGGACCCTTAGTGTCTGTATTTCTAGACTGAAGCTCACATATAATTCAATGATCAATAGTTGTTAGCTTTTATTGGGAAAACTTTGAAACACGTTTTCCTAGACATTCTCAATTGACAAACATGGAGATTGATCTCTTTGAAAGATTAGTAACTGTTCTTTTATTTTCAGTGAATGTGCTATAACCTATTGCTTACATTCCCATGAATCCGTGGAGAGCCAGTTGTTGGAGGCACAACTGATAGGTTCTTATCTGACTCCTTTGCCACCTGTCTAATGGTTCAGATGTGAGAATGTCTTCTTCCCTTTTCTTCTCCATCAGTTCTGCCCTTTGTAAATTCTACCTGGACTTTTAGTTTCTCAGCAAGTGCAAGAGTGCCTCAGTCTATCATCACTGCTGCTTTTGCTTTTTTCTAACCACTGGATCTTGAATTAATGACTTTAAATTGGGAACTGTCTATTCTGCCTTGGCTGTTCTTTGCTTTTTCCATCTTTATGGAGACACACTGCCAGAATAATTCTTGCCAACTGACTCGCCTTTGTATTTGGTGACAGGTCATTTTTTTTTTTTTTAATTTCACCACTGAGTGATTTTGAACTTGATACTTGCTTATTGAATATAGTTATTATTTCTCACATTTCTTTTTTTTGTTTTTTGACTGCTAGATCCAATCAGGAGGTGGTGACCTGAGATTCTATTTATTTTGCCATTTTCCTGGGTGATCTGTGACTACGCTAGCATAGCAATGAGTGTTAAAATTCTTATGCCTTTGAAATAACTCATAAATGACAGTGGTAATTGAGAGTGCAGTGAGAACTAAGTGAAGTTCTTATAAGGCTTCTGAGGAATGCTTCAGTATTGGATTTGATTGAGAAAAAAAAAAAAAAGCTTAAAGGGTTGTCCTTTCTCGTTTTGATTGTTCCTTTACCATACATCTAATTTCATTCCATGACAAAGAAGAGATTTGAAATCGTGTTTGAGATAGTACACTAATGTGTTCTTCTGAATATTGCTTTTTCACTGTTTTGATGAGAAGCACTCAAATAATGTTGATGGACTCTGGATATGATTTTTATAATGAAAGGGGATGCTGAAATGGAGAAGATGCAATGAAAGGTTCTTACATAAAAACTCCTCTTGAATTTAAAAAACATGGCCCTGGCAGATGACCTTGTAAGAAATGTTATTCCAAGAAAGACTATTGGGCCTTTTATTCTTTCCACTTCTCTGTAACGTCTTGTATTTCTGGGACATCACGCTGTGTTCCTTTATTAATCCCTATCCTTGAGACCTGATTTTGCGGACAGCCTTCATTTTCATTTCAATTCAAGGGACTTGTATCTTAATTGTCTTTGAATATGACTGTCAGGCTGGAAATTCAGCTCATTTCTCGTTTTTGGACCAGAAACCACCTGTATACTAAGATACCTGGTGACTTTCCCTGTTGTTCTAGAGGCCCCTATGTGGGTGTCCAGATGGGACTGTTAGTAGGACCTTCCTTGCATAACTCTAGAACAGGGCCATACCCAGACCCCCACAGGGTTCCAGAGAGAACTGGAACATTTTTATTTTATGAATGCAGTTTGAAAAAAGGTTTTAAAAATTATTTTTAATGTAAAACAATATAATATACCTGAGTGATAAACAAAAGAGTAAAATATTTATAAATACATACATTTAGTGTGCATTGTATAATTAAACCTAAGTGCAAACTTGAGACTTTTTGTAAATATTGAGACACAGGTTAAATCAACATTGTGTTTTTATCCTTGGCCCAACATTTTGAGAAATTTCAGAGGGAAAATGCCTAAATAAAGTGAGTATGTTCTTAATGGAAAGGAAATTTAACCCGGACTCAAATACACATGATTTTTCATTCAAAGTTTCTTTAACTGGAGGATAATTACTTTACAGTATTGTGTGGTTTCTGCGATACATCAACATGAACCAGCCACAAGTGTACGTAAGTCTCCTTCCTCCTGAACCCTCCTCCCATCTCCCTCTTCATCCCACCCCTCTGGGTTGTCACAAAGCACTGAGTTGAGCTCCCTCTTTCACGCAGCAAATTCCCACTTGCTATCTATTTTACATATGGTACTATGTATGTTTCCATCCTATTCTCTCAAATTTGACATTAATTTGCCATGCAGCCATAGATAAATCACACAACTCTGAACATCATTTTATTTTTTTTTTCTTTTTGTGGATAATACTGCTTACCAGATTACACATAAATGGATAAGTTTAAGGTATAGATTAATTTAAAAAGTATTTTTGAAATGTCAAAGACTTTTGAGTTTAAATGGGAGAAGAAAGATAATAAGGCCCCTTCTCCATACAAAGCTTAAAATAAGCAGAGATCTTTAGTGAAACTAAGCTTCAGTCAAATATATGCGGTATAACTCCAGATTCTAGTATGCAGTTTCAAAAGTAGACAGTATATCTTTCTGAGCAGACAATCTCTTATTTGGTACAATAAGAGTAAGTTGGGTTGTCACTGTAACCCACTGAACATAACGGAACAATCGGGGAACTTGAGGCTGAAACAGGACACGTTGAGACTCCCCCCTGTTGCATAGGAAGAATGAGGTGGTGAGCCTGGCTGGAGGAGAAACTCCTGTGGGAGCAGTCCTGAGTGGCTAATCTCTCTTGGCTGGGAGAAATAAAGACTTAACAAACCTAAACACAGAAGCTCATTTTAATGCATTTCATGTTCAACTGGAACAATTGCTTCTGTACTGGATCTTACCTTGACCCCTCCCAGCAGGAATTCCAGATACTCACCATATTCAAAAAGAAACTGCCTGCATATAGTTAGGAAGATTCACCCTATTTCAAGGTGGTGAAAAGGAGGGAACCATTATAGGGTCAATACAAAGCTACTGAAAGAATAAGTGGGATGGAATAGAAAAAAGATGAAAAATATTCACCAGGAAAAATTTGCCACAGAGCAAATGAAATTAATGGCCAGATATTACCATAATTAAATAACATATCTTTTAAAAATATGTACTTTATGTATTTTTTAAAATTAATTTGACTGTGCCTTGTCTTAGTTGCAGCCTGTGAGATCTTTAGTCTTGTTGTGGTGTGTTGGATCTTCAGCTGTGGTATACGAACCCTTAGTTGTGGATGTGGGATCTAGTTCCCTGACCAGGGGTCAAAAGATGGTCCCCTGCATTGGGGGCACAGAGTCTTAACCATGGGACAACCAGGGAAGTCCCTGAACAACAACATACCTTATTAAAGCAATGACCTCTTTAAAGTGTCAAAGCAGAGATCCCGAGCACAGAAATTCAGGAAAAGCATAGAAGAAAAAAAAAAAAGGAAACAAAAAACCAAACCAAACAAAAAAAAAACGAAAAGAAAAAAAAGAGATGGCATATAAGCAGATAAGGAAAATAGAAAAGAATATTAAAACTAACAACATAAAGTTATGTTTGAAATAATACAAAGAAGAATAGAAACTGATGAAATGTATCATAAAAGACATGGAAATTGAATAAAGTGAAACAAAAATTTTAATAAACAGTGAGTGAACCAAAATTTTTAATAAACAGTGAGTTAAAATGATCATAAGATTAGAAGAAAAGGACTAATCTGGAAGACAAAAATGAATTTAAAAGTTTCAGCATATCTGAATAATGTCCCTGAAAAGGAGAAATGAACATGTGGAGAAAAATCTATTGAAAGTTATTCTTCCCGATGTGAAGACATTTTGAGAAGAACATTTTTGACTTGAATCTGTGGTTTGAAAGAGAGCACTCTGGAAAAGTTGATGCACAATGATTAGCATCAATACCCTAATTGGCTTGACTTAATGAAATAAAAGAGAATCCTTTGGAAAGATCAGAACAATATCAAGTCCCATGTAAGGAGTGACCTCAGAATCCCCCTCACCAATGTTCTGTATTAGAGGAGAGCAGATAACTGATTCCTGTGTCTTTAGGGAAGACCTTGTGTCCCAGCTTCTTCAACTTAGCCAACATATTGTTCAAAGTAAAGGCAACTGACAAACATTTTCTGACATGCAATGATTCTGGGAGTCTAGTTTCCAGGTTCCTTTAAATGTATTCTTCCAACAAAAATGAATGGGGGAACTATGGCAAAAAGACTGGTGTAGGGACTTCCCTAGTGGTCCAGTGGTTAAGAATCTGCCTTGCAGTGCAGGGGACATAGGCTCAATCCCTGGTAAGTGAACTACATGCCATTGAGCAGCTAAGCCTGTGTTCCACAGAGAGTCGGTATACCCCAGTGAGAGATGCTGCACGATGGACCAAAGTTCCCATGTGACGCAACTAAGACCCGATGTAGCCAAACAAATAATTTTTTAAAGAAAATACTACTGTTATTACTGTAGTAGTGATTGGTAATTATTACAATAAATGTTAGAATAATAATAATTCTCTCAATTATGAAAAAAAATTAGATGCTCAACTGGAAGAGATAGAAAGGAACAGTAGAATCCTCTCTTGGAAAAATTCTAGTCCAGTGGAGAAAACAGATATTTTATATTATAATAAACTGAATACTTAAGATAAGTCCCAGGGTATATAGGGGAGGGGGACTTTGGTGGCAGCAGCTACCATCAGAATCTTTTAAAAACATAAATTCCAATCTTATGATGCAACATGGATTGGGTGACCCACTTATTAGAGATCTAGAATAGTAATGACTGGTGTGAGTAAGTACTTTTCTGTGATCTTTGAACAAAGTTGTGATAAAAATCTGCCTCCTTTCCTTGGGACATCCTCCTGACATCCTTTTTGTCCACTCTGTTGCCTGTGTTTATAGTGGAGCTGGGTCTTCTCCTAAGAGACATTTCCTTTCGTTACAGACTTTGCTCAGGAGTCTCTGCATTATGACTCTTCCTCTAGTTACTAATATACAGGCATTGTTGGTTTTTCCCTTTCCCTGAATTTATAGACATGATTTCTTGGAAACTTGTTCTGCATGTTTTGTCGGCCCTCCTTCCCTAGGATATCATTCATTCCAATGGCTTAATACTATCTATATTGCAATGACTCTACTGAGACACAGGTTTGTATATTAAACTGCCGCACTGTCCACCAGGTGATTTTCAGATATGTCTGCAACACAGCCTTTGGTCTTCTCCCCACACTCACTCCTCTCTCATTTTTTCTGTTCATGATAAACGGCGCCATCATCCAATCAAGTGGTCACACCAGGAACCTTGTGTTTCCTCTTGATGCCTCCACTGCCCTTCCTTGTCTGTGCCACCACCACCTACTCACCTTCACTTCTAAATCTTTTGACCTATCAACCATGAAACTTGTTTGGTCTGCCTCCTCTCCATTTCTGCAACCACTGACTGGTACAAGGCAAACCATCATTATTTTTAGTTCAGTTCAGTTCAGTCGTTCGGTCATGTCCAACTCTTTGTGACCCCATGGACTGCAGTACACCAGGCTTCCCTGTCCATCACCAACTCCCAGAGCGTGACTGGGAGTCCATTGAGTCAATGATGCCATCCAACTGTCTCATCCTCTGCCATCCCCTTCTCCTCCTGCCTTCAATCTCTCCCAGCCTCAGGGTCTTTTCCAAAGAGTCAGTTCTTTGCATCAGGTGGCCAGAGTATTGGAGATTCAGCTTCAGCCTTCCAATGAATATTCAGGACTTATTTCCTGTAGGACTGACTGATTTGATCTCCTTGCAGTTCAAGGGACTTTCAAGAGTCTTCTCCAACACCACAGTTCAAAAGCATCAATTCTTTGGCACTCAGCTTTCTTTATTGTCCAACTCTCACATCCATACATGACTGCTGAAAAAACCATAGATTTGACTGGATGGATGTTTGTTAGCAAAGTAATGTCTCTGCTTTTTAATATGCCATCTAGGTTGGTCATAACTTTTCTGGTTATAGAGCAAGCGTCTTTTAATTTCACGGCTGCAGTCACCATCTGCAGTGATTTTGGAGCCCAAGAAAATAAAATCTCTCACTGTTTCCATTGTTTCCTCATCTATTTGCCATGAAGTGATGGAACCAGATGCCATGATCTTCTTTTTTTTTGGAATGTTGAGTTTTAAGCCAGCTTTTTCACTCTTATCTTTCACTTTCATCAACTGAAGAGACTTCAGTTCCTCTTCGCTTTCTGCCATAAGGATGGTGTCATCTGCATATCTGAGGCTGTTGATATTTCTCCCAGCAATCTTGATTCCAGCTTGTGCTATATCCAGCCCGACATTTCACATGATGTACTCTGTATATGTTAAAAAAGCAGGATGACAATATACAGTCTTGACATACTCCTTTCCCAGTTTGGAACCAGTCCATTGTTCCATTAATTTACCTCTTGTCTGTTTCAGTGATTCCTACACTCTTTCCCTTTCTCTAACCCTTTTTCAAGGGCAATTTGAATGATCTTTATGAGACAAAATACATCACTCCCTAGTGCAAACATTCTCACTGGTTTCTACCTGCGCTCGAGAGGAAACATCCAAAGGCCTTCTCCACATAAGGTGGTCACTTCTTTGGTTTTTCCACTCTAATGTTTCATTCTTCTTCCTCTTCCCCATCCCTGCTATCCCACTATGCTCAAACCCACTGGTTTGTTAAACTGTTTCCAGAAGTGTTTCTGGTCTTGATTTAAAGGAAATTTAATTACATAAAGATCTCTATTAAAAAACAAACAAACAAACAACTTTCTGTGTTGTTTGTCTGCTTGAATTCTTCCCCAAGGGCTTCTCCATCTCAGCAGCTTGTTCATTTCCTCCAGAATAGCTAACCACAGGCTGTGGTTATGTTTATTTGTGACTGTTTGTGGCCTTGTCTTCAGTCCCCTCATCTGGACTATAAGTTCCAGGAGGGTAGGGACAATGTGAGTGGCTTCCTTGCTCTCTGAGCTCCGGTTACCAGCCCAGTGCAGGAACCTAGTAGACACTCAAGAGTAGGTACATAGTAGGTACCCAGTACATAATTGTTGAAAGAATGGTGTAAGTTCAGTGTTGTTGAAACTTTTCTTAAAGATTAATCATTATAATAGGTTTAATCTTTGTTTTCTTAAAGATTAATCACTATTAACAGAATCATTATTAACAAAAGGAAACACGAGGAAAAGAGAGGCAAGCCAGAGCCAGAGCATGAAAGGCATTGAAAAAGTCCACCAGGATTTGGGTTTCAATTATCGAACTTCAGTTTGACCTAGTTCTTTCCACTAAGGCAAGAGATGAGAGGCCAGGCAGAGAGAGGGAGGGCTGAGGAGGCTAATGCTGACAAGGTAGCCCCCACAGCCCTCCTGGCCACCTCACCTTGTCACTTGTGGTGCTTATTACCATGCCATGCACTGGGTCTCCAAACACAGCTTTCTTCCTGTGACTTTGCCTGCCACCTTGCTCTGTAATTGGAATTGTTTATATTTCTTCTGCTGGCAAGAACCCTCAAGAGAAAGGGACTTTGACTTGGTCTCACCTTATATTGATTCTTTCCCAGATTGTTTTTTCTGACATACCCTAATTAGGCTCAGTTTCTTCCCTGCATTCTCAGCAACTTGAGTGACTGTAATTCTATTAAATTCGGGGAGTGATATGAGACTAGGTCAGAGGTTAGCAAACGATGGTCTGCAGGCCATATCTGGCCTGTTTTTTATAAATAAAATTTCATTGGAACACAGCCACACCCATTCATTTATGTGTTGCCCGTGGCTGCTTTCTGGCTATAACAGCAGCGTGGAGCAGATGCTGTTGAGATTTTGTGGTCCAAAGCCAACAATATTTACTGTCTGTATGTTTATAGGAAAAGATTACTAATCTGTGAACAAGGGCATAATCTCCTTTATTCTGAGCCTTTGATATAGTGTTAGAAGAGTTTAACTGTTTTTTTGATACCTCTGTTTATATGTTAATAATTACAGGGAAATCAGATTTTGTTTAGACCTCCCAGTATCACCTAGTTCAGACTCTATGATGTTCCAGGCATTTACTTAATCAGTAGGTAAAGCTTTTTGTGACCTTTCCATCCCAGGTAGTCTTCTGGGGCTTTCAGCATCTATGGTGTTTTGCCTCATATAGCACTTTATCTCCCATAGTGCTAGAGCTCACCTGGGGCTTTATCTTCTGTGGCATTCAGCATTTTGACCTTGTATGTGAATCATGTATGTGCATACTGCTGGCCTATGGGTGTGGCGTTCTGCAAAGAAAATTGCACTCAAGGTGCACTTTGAGCATGACAGACTGTTAGGCTCTGAGCTACATTGTGGTAGGTGCTGTGCCTCTTATGCTGACCCAGAAACTGGCCCAGTGCCTGCCACGTGGTAGACATTGTCTAATGCATGAATGAATCTGAAATGCACCTCTAGAGTAATAAGGACTTGCCTTCTTGCTTTCTGTTGTTGATGATATAACTGGATGAAACCAAGCTTTATTCAGCATCCTCTACTGCAGGCCATGCATCCCTAGCCCTGAAACACACACACACACACACACTGCAAGAACTTGAAGATAAATTTTGGGCACTGTACTGTAATAGTCATTGCTCTAACATTTATCAAGGAATATTGGAGGAGATACAAAATATGATGTTTGATTTCATCATCTTTCATACCTTTCTAGCCACCTCCCAGATCTGTAGAAGGAAGTAAATGAGGTATCTGGAACAATCCTGCAAGCCTCTAGTTCTATCATAAAGGGTCAGTAGAGGTCAGTTGGGAGAAGGCAATGGCACCCCACTCCAGTACTCCTGCCTGGAAAATCCCATGGACGGAGGAGCCTGATAGGCTGCAGTGTGTGGGGTCGCTAAGAGTCGGACACGACTGAGCGACTTCACTTTGACTTTTCACTTTCATGCATTGGAGAAGGAACTGGCAACCCACTCCAGTGTTCTTGCCTGGAGATTCTCAGGGATAGGGGAGCCTGGTGGGCTGCCGTCTATGGGGTTGCACAGAGTTGGACACGACTGAAGCGACTGAGCAGCAGCAGAGGTCAGTTGTGTTCCAGAGGCCTATAGCTTCTACACTAAGCCATCAAGGGAAGTCCTGCCTCCCACCCATGTGCCCCCACGAACTTGGAGTCTCCTGGGAAGTGGAGACCACTATTCTCCACTGAGGTGCATTTCCTGCTCCATATAATTCCTGATCTCCTCATTCACTCTTTCCCACCCAGCACATTGTCTTACAAGCTGCCATACTGCTGAAGCCAAAATTCTGAGTCATTATTGCTATTTCCTCCTTCAAGTCCTTTAGCAAACCTCCCTAAATATATTTTTAGTCTATTCATTTCCCAGTCATCTATTTAGCTGAAACCACTATTGTTTTTTCCCTGATCTGGTGGGGAAAAAACAAACAAAAAAGAACTTCCTGTGGATCTTCTTCCTCTTTCTCCAAATAAAAGCCTGGTGATCTTTCAAACACATGTATCAGGTAGCATCTTCTCAAAAACTCCTAATGATTTTCCTTGATGTCTGTCATGGTCTACAGAGCCCTTAGGATGATGTCCCTAACTCAGTTTCATATCCTGGAAATGTTTCACAGTGTACCAGGCTCAAGGCCCCTCGGATTGATGTCAGTGGCTTTGAAAACCAAACTTCCTGCCCAAGCTTCTTCCTGCACCTTCTATTCCTTCTGCTTGTAAACCTTTCTTCTTTTTCATGGGTCGCTCTATCTATTGGGAATCATTTAAATTTTTACTGTCAGAAACCTCTGAGTAACCTGTGCTTCCTGTTATTATTTCTTTTCTTAGAATCTTGTCTCTCTACTTCTTCTTATCACAATTTGTAATTCTACATTAAAAAAAGTATTTACTTCTGTGTTTCTTTGGTGATCCTACTTCTTTGTATATGTACGCTTGGGTCATTCGTTTCTGCCCGGCCCAGTGGATATATAGCAGTGCTTAAGAAGTTGTTTTTGAGTGAGTGAATAAATGAAGGAACAATGACTTTAAGGAAATTTACCTTTCTCCAGTATATTTCCTTCTGAATATAAATGGCTGGGTGAAATTCTGCCCTGCATATTGAAATATATCTTTTCTAAGAAGGTTGTGATTATACCAGTGATTTTAAAAAATGAATGGAAGTCCTCACATGACTTTTACTCTAAGACAAGCCTCTTTCAAGATGATAGTTTTCTCAAATCTTGCAACAAGAAAAAATAAATGCATTTTGTTGCTTTGCTT
Organism: Oryx dammah; assembly: GCF_014754425.2. Lineage (NCBI taxonomy): Eukaryota > Metazoa > Chordata > Mammalia > Artiodactyla > Bovidae > Oryx > Oryx dammah. Next base: position 22,899,245 of record NW_024070190.1, on the reverse strand, counting down.
TTCAGCATTTCAATTTTCTAAGAGCTTGAAGAATTCTTTCCGAGGTTTAGTGCGCCAAAAAGTGTAATAAAATTTAGTATTCATACCAGGTTTCAATGGATAAGGAATGTTTTTAAGTATCTTTCAGCAATCTCACAATGTATTCTCTGTAACCTTAATGTGGAGATATTGATTCTGAAATATTGGAAGTAGTCATAAAACTAAGATTCAGCATTAGATACATATCTCAGGATGATTTCAAAATAACAAGGGTTTTGATTTTAAGTGGAATTATGAAATGTTTTATGACTTTTTCTTTTTTACAAAGGCTGTGTTTTCCAAAACTCATGAATATTCTCATTGTAGTATTGTTTCACATTCTGGAGTTGAGCGAAAGAAAGTTGAATTCAGACTAAATCCTAAGTATCGCTGATCACATTGTGCTCAGTTGCTTCTGTCGTGTCCGACTCTTTGGGACCCTATGGACTGTAGTCCACCAGACTCCTCTGTCCATGGGGATCTCCAGGCGAGAATAATGGTCATGGGTTGTCATGCCCTCCTCCAGGGGATCTTCCCGGCCCAGGGATCGAAACTACGTCTCTAATGTCTCTTGCACTGGCAGGCAGGTTCTTTACCACTAGTACCACCTGGGAAGCCCCAGATAACATTAATACCCATATAAAACATGCATATATGAATGCCTTTTTAGAAAAAGCTTAAAAAAGAGAAAAAATCCTTTCAAAGTATATAATATATTAATTGTACCATGAAGTGACAACTGTTATCCCAGTTTTGCCAGAGGAAAGAATGTTACAGGAAAGACCTTGCTTGAAGTCACTTAAAGAGTATATTGCTGTTAGCATTTGAACTCAAGCTCTCTGTACGTCACAGCAATATTCTTTCCATCGCTGGTTGCCTTCTTTTTCTTTATCATCCAGTCTTATCTTTTTCCTTTCTCCTGCCACCCTCCCTTGGTTTACTTGATGTCATCTGCTGTTCCATCTCCTCTGTCTCCTGGAAGCAACCCTCCAAATTTGTGTGATGTGTATGTTTTGGTAAGTGTATATTCTTGCAGAATGTGTATTATTTTGTATACATGCATTTTTTATTTCCTTAATGCTATTTCTTGCTTTTTTGATTAAACACGATATTTTTAAAGATTCCTCCATATAAGCATTCCTCTGTATGGGCATCCTAAGCCTTTTGATCTCATTGTTGCAAGATACTTCCCTGATGTACATCCACCACATTTTAGTTATTCTTTATCCCAGTCATGGAAAGCTAGTTTTCTTCCAATTCCCTGCCATTGTAAGTGACTCTGTAGATAGCATGAATATTTTCATACAGTTATATAACTATGTTACTATTGAGATATATGTTAAGAATAAATTCCAAATTTATGCCACTTAATTTGGCTCATTAGTCCTGGGTTACATTATCTTATCTAATGGTTTCCCAGTGTCTTACACCAATTTTTGTCAATGTAATTGGTGTACAGTGATACTTTGTAATTGTTTTATTTGATTACTAATAAATTTAAACATCTTTGTTTACTTATTAGCATCAGGGTTTCGTCCTCTGTAAATCCTCTATTCATTTTGTTGACTAGCTTTCTGTTTTGGCTATTCTCTCTTCTTATTACTCAGTAAGGGTTTCTTGTTTGTCAGTCTTAAATATTACAAGTGTCATCTCCCAATTTGTCATTTACTAAATTTTTTAGCTTATATTTTTTGGTGCTTTTGCTTTAGGTCTTTTGCTTTCCCCATGTCACAAAAATATTCTCCTATAGTTTTTCCTGAAAACTGTGGTCTTACATCTTATATTTAGATTTTTAATCCACCTTTGCATGTGGTGCTAGCTTATTCCTAGATTTATCTTTTGCCACAGAATGAACCAGTATTTCCAATATCATCTGTTAAACAATAGAATATCTAGTATGTTTTCAGATACATTTATTAATGTAAAAAGGCTTATTTTTACTTTTGGAGAAAGGCATCTTTACTATCAAAATGCCTTTCATATGATAGAAATTCAATCAACGTTTTTGCCTTAAGGATGCAGATCATATTCGATGTCTGTTTTGGATCCAATCAAAAATGCTTCTGGTATGTGTGTGAATTTATAAAGGCATATTTCCTTTTGTTCTTCCTGCTTTGGGCTAGAGTTCTCAGTAGAACTGAAATAGAATTTTAAGTTGACTATTTCAAAAAACTCTTTGTTCCTAGCAATTTACTTATCATTATCAATATAATTGTACATGACTATGTCAGTTTAAATGGACAAACATTAAAAGAAGTTCTCACTGATTAAAGATAATTTATTTGAATTGGTAAATTATATGCATTTGAAACAAATGGTGATCATTTGCAGGCCTTTATTTCATCTCTAAGCACAAAGATGAGAATGTAGATTTAAGATCAGTTTAAAATAAGTTTGATAATAACGTTACATTAATTTAATAGATTTCTTTAGCTCTAAATGAGGACTACTCAAGTTGGAATTTTTGAAGCATGAACTAGAATTGAAGGGAAAAGATGAAAAGTTGAAAGCATGTTCGAAATTCCATTTAGGGAAATAGACTTTTAGTCTATGGAGATCTCTGACAGTATTTTAGAGGATAATCTAGTGAAGTAAGATGGACTAGAGTGAAGAATTTAGCTGATTATGCAGTTCATTCAAGAATAAATAGGCTATTTACTTTGTCTGAAAGTTCAATAGATTTAGATTTTGGTGACTTGGAATGGCATTAGATCTTCCTTTATTAAGGTTGATATAAGTATGTTTGGAGAGGGCTTCTATGAATTATTGCTACTAATATACTTACTGGTTGAATTTTCCTCTGTCTCATTTGCTCAGTGCTCCAATTTTGTAGAGATCGTCTGAATTTTTACAACATGCTGAGGTGGGCAAGTGTATTCATTTAATTTCATAATGAAAGCATTTCACTCCTATAACTTTGTAACTCTCCTAAGCAAGTGGTGGAGAAGGAAGTTGCAAGAGGAAAGGTTTTGTTAAGGATACACAAGTGTTTGGAGATGACATACTTTGAATTTTTGGTAGAAAATATGTGATCTGCTGATTTTCTGAGCTAGAATAGTTCATGCTTTCTGTAAATATTACAGCACTGTTAGAAATGATGTCCTCTAGAAGTGGGTGCAAAAAACTCATAAAAAAGACAATGTTGCATTTGAATTATGGATGAAATCCAAATTGTAAAAATATTTAAATACATCCCTTGAAAATATAAATTCTTTGTTACAATTTGGGATTCAGTGGGAGCAGTAATGTGTAAGAGTGTGACACATAGACCATCAAATTGCAGCTCTGACATTCATATTTTGAGACCATTAGGCAAGTTACAATTCTAAGCTTTTACTATTATCAGTAAAATGTCCATATTTGATATCAAATGAGAGGATATCTTTTGTACCATGGGCCTCAGTTGGTTTGCCTTTCTTTGTCTTTACCAACTTTCATTCCCAGATCCTTACATTAAAACACTAAGCTGAACTTTATCTATTGGAAGACACACTGTTTATTTAAGCTAGTCTAGCACTTAATACGTTTTTAATTGTCTGTCTTTGACTAATGGCAAAAGGGGAAAGCCTATATTTCTTTAGAAAAGTGAAATAATTTGCCTTTATTTGCATTGATCTTGCAATCTTTGTTCTTTTGTGCTGGTTGATAATTATATCAGTGTCAAACTAATTATCTTAAGTAATGGAAGTTAAATTCCCCCAGTGATTTAAACAGAAGAATGGAAAATTTTGTAAGCATTACAGAATGGTTGTTCTTTTCAAAATACATCATGAAGTCTCCAGGATATATATATTTGTGAATTACCATCTGTGTAAAAAAAAAAAAAAAAACAGCTCCACTGTAGCATTCTGCTGAGTTGAATGGAAGGATTTCTCTTACCATGCTGCTTTCAAACAAGTTAGAGTAGCACAGAATTGAAGTTTCAGGTCAGGTCAGGTCAGTTCAGTTCAGTCGCTCAGTCATGTCCGACTCTTTGCAACCCCGTGAATTGCAGCACGCCAGGCCTCCCTGTCCATCACCAACTCCTGGAGTTCATTGAGACTCACGTCCATCGAGTCCGTGATGCCATCCAGCCATCTCATCCTCTGTCGTCCCCTTCTCCTCCTGCCCCCAATCCCTCCCAGCATCAGAGTCTTTTCCAAGGAGTCAACTCTTCTCATGAGGTGGCCAAAGTACTGGAGTTTCAGCTTTAGCATCATTTCTTCCAAAGAACATCCAGTACTGATCTGCTTTAGAATGGTTAATAAACTCACAGTACAAATCTGGTTGATAAAGCTTATATCAGCATGTTTATTCAAAGAAACAAAAGGAAAAGAAGTTTTATTTGTTTTCAATTAGGAAAAGTAGTCTTACCTGTTTAAAAAAAAAAAAGGACAGCATGTGCATCATAAATGATGTTCTCTTAAATAATTGTTGCAAATCATAATGGGATAGGAAAAAATTATTGGAAGGACTGATGCTGAAGCTCCAAAACTTTGGCCACCTGATGCAAAGAGCTTATTCTTTGAAAAAGAACCTACTGGGAAAGATTGAGTACAGGAGGAGAAGCTGGTGACAGAGGATGAGGTGGTTGGATGGCATCAGCAACTCAATGGATATGAGTTTGAGCGAACTCCTGGAGATAGTAAGGGACAGGGAAGCCTGTGTGCTTCAATCCATGGGGCTGCAAAAAGTTAGACACAACTTAACAACTGAACAACAACAACAACAACAGGGAAGTAAGAAATGTTCCAGAAACATTTATTGAGAGCTCATCACAGACCAGAAATAGCAGTAAATGCTGAGAACATTTCCATGAACAGAATAGACAAGAATATTTACCCCATGTAGGCCTTTTATTTTTCTTTTGAGCAATTTTAAGTGCTAATCTGAATTAAGCATGATTTATTTATAAAATAAAATTAAAAGAGAAATGTTATTTATATGTACAACTTCTTTCTAAGGCGTGTAGATCTCAATGGTGTCATTCTGCTGAGAACAGGGACATGTTTATATATTCAAAGTTGAGAACATATTTGGAAAGAACTGATTATTTGTGCAATAGAAGATGCCTTTGGAGTTCTCATGGAGGAGATTAGGTATAAAGAGAAGATGGGACTGTGAATGAGAGCAAGAGTGTGCTATCCAAATATTGAATTTCTATACATGTCAGCCAAAGACCCATTCCCCACCCCTTTAGGCAATCCTACCTTATTTTTAATGTCTGATTTTACTGGAAAGAGACTCTAATGACAAGTGCAGAGTCTGCCCCTCAACTGATGCTTCTTCTCTGAGTTTTTATCTGTGCTTGAGCTTTCTGAGCAAGAAATGTTAAAGGTCCTTCATTAATCCTTGTGCTTAAACCTTTGGCTAAATGTACTTGACCCTCAAGATGTAACAGTAAAGAACAAACCCTTACTATGAGAATTTTTATGAAGTATTACATATATTCTTTGTTCAGCTTTTGCTTCACAGTAGAGCAGTCCTTTTCAAAGTTAAAGTGATATGTTGGCAGAACATAAAATCCAACCAGAATTAAAACCACAATACATGAAAAAGCAGCCTTCTAGAAAACTCAATATACTGGTCACAAGTAGTCATCACTAATAACTCTAGATATACCTCTAAAATAGCAGAAAAGAGATAGAGAAAATGGAGACTTAATCAAAGAAGTAATAAAAGAAAACGTCCCCCACATTTACAACTAAGTGTTCCAGCACAGTAATTTAAAAAAAAAATGTATCCAAGATACATTGTGATGAAAATTCACAATACTAGGGTTAAAAGAAAACCGTGAAATCATCTCAAAGGAAAATGGAGTCACATCCTGACGATCACCGCTCAGAATGACTTTAGACTTTTAATAGATGCCGATGCACTTAAAATTCTGAAGGAAAATAACTTAGTTTGAATTGTCACTGTCACATTAGGGTTAAAGTGGATAAACTATACTCTTATTTTCCTAAAATTTATTTTTTTAAGTTTAGATCTTTAAAGACTTGATTTAAGCTACTATACTAAATTTTTGAGTTTGAAGAAGCTGCAAAGTCAACTGTTATTGTGGGTAAAATTTATATTTATTTATTTTGCCTATAATATTTGTGCTGTTTATGGACAGGAAGAGAAATTTTTATGAGAGGTTGAACAGCATTTTCAAAGGTAACATTTAACAGGAGAAATTTCCATTTCAAATAAATATCTGCCTGAAAAGTCCCATTAAGCAGGTAGATTTTTTAATGTTAATTATGCTACTGTATTCTTTATGAATTTGCTGAATGAAATTAATAGATAAGATAGAAGGGGTGCAAATACATTCCTAATCAGGTCTTAAGAAGAAAACTTCGATTCTCATGGTCTTTTCATCATCAACAGCTTTTAACCTAAGCATAGAAAGACCCCCACTGAGAATTTTTCCTTTTCTCCTTTAATACTTTCTCATGGCTTGGTCATTGACAATAGCATTCATGCTATTAAACTGGCAGAGAACCTAATTATGATTCTTTATCTGAAGCTCAGATAACCTCAAAGCTCTTTAAGAAGATTATTGCCTTAATCTATCTGCTAAATTCTTCAATGCACTTATGAGATGTATGGTATCAACTCTCTAGATTGTAAGAGAGATTTAGAGTTTAGGAAGATGGAGCAATGAGTAAAGTGAGTACTGGATTAGACGTCTGAGGACCCAGGTTGTAGCACAATCTCTGCAAAACATCCCTTTGGGATACACTGTCACTTAATTGGAAAAATAAAGGCAGTGGAATAGATTGCCTTTAATATGTGTACTCAAATTAAAGTCTTTGATTCTGTGACTGTGACTCATGTTCCCGAGTCACATGTATTCCCATTTATTTCACTTTGGTGGGGCTCTATATATGGGTAGTGATATAAAGGGCTTAGTATTTTTATAAGTATGGTATTAAGAGGGGCATTTTCTCATGGATAGATAGAATATGTTCATCTACTTGGATTCACATTTTGAAGACAGTTCAGATACCAGTGATCACAATATCCACCTGATTTTGCCCATCCTCCTGCTATTCAACATATCCTGTGACTCACTCAGGGGTTTATTGCTGAAGAAAGCATGAACTATGCATGAGCACTATAGGATAGTCCTTGTGATAGTGATTTTTTTTTTATTGGTGACTTTATATCCTTTCAGTTTTCACATATGAGCACTTAATTCTGTGGAGTCTGCAGTTGTAATTTGAAAGGCAGTCCCTACGCTAATTGGTTTATTTTAAAAGGAAATAGTTGGCTTAGTGTCCATCTTCCTTTTCTGAAGACAGTGATATTGGTCCATCCCCAGACTCTGTCCTGTTTCGCTCTCACACAGTGCACAGCTTCTCGCATGCCCCACTTGGATGCCTCAGCAATCACTCAGGCTTTGACATGCATTTCTGGAGGGTGTTGCAACACGTTTTTGAATTTATCTTCTCCAGGAAGCACTCCACAATGAATAATTTAACCGGATAACTATTTATTAAAGAGAAAACACAAGGGATGAAAAGTCTGAACAAACTTTTTTCCTGAAGATGGATGACAAGGGCATCTACTCATTTGGCAAACAGTACAATTATCGCTTCTCTGGTTCCCAAACTAGGTTATGCTAATGCTTTGGCATGAAAAATTGAAAATAAATATCAATAATTGATGTCTAACAAAAATACAGGTCAAACACAGTTGTAGCAAGAAAAAAATAAAGGAAAATTATCTTAGTCCAAATCATGACATGCTTTGTATTGCATTTAGTGAAAAAAAGAGGGCGTTGATATTGACAAGGATTTTGTAGAAGAGAAAAGGGTTCAGAGTATCTAGATGTGAATGATGACCCCGCTTACTAACTATGTGACCCTGAGCAAGATACTTGGACACACAGCCTCTAGGACAGGATCACATCTGTAGCCTTGGCTGCCTCAGAGAATTGCTGTAAAATATACTAAAATTACACCCAGGGAAGTCTGAAGTAAACTGTTCAGTACAGTATATCAGGAGCTGTGATAATGCTGTTTGCCATTCAGCTGCAGTGCCAGCTGCTGGGGGTTGGGAAAAGGCTGAGGAAGGTCTGATGGTGCCTTCAGAAGAGAAGGGAAGCATCTTGATAACATTGTTATTTCTCAGAGAATCTGCTCTTCCACATCTGCTCCATTCAGTCAAGGATATTTAGCATCTGCCTGTGTTGTGCACCCAATGAAGGGCTGTCCAAATATACTTTAGGGCCCAAGTTGCTTCACGATCCCCAAGTTTCCAAAATTTCATGCTTGATACATCTACGTCCAGAGAAATGTTAGAATCTCAGACATCTGTTTCATTTAAAAATGGAACACATAGAAAAGGGCTGTACCTGAATGAAAACTTAAGTTGAATTCTGGGACGTTTAAGTGCATATATGCTCAGTTGTTCAATCATGTCCCATTCTTTGTGACCCCATGGACTGTAGCACACCAGGCTCCTCTGTCCGTGGAATTTTCCAGGCAAGAATACTGGAATGTGTTGCCATTTCTTTCTCCAAGGGATCTTCTTGACCCATGGATTGAACCTGGGTCTTCAGCATCTCCTGCATTGACAGGTAGATTCTTTACCACTGAGCCACCTGGGAATCCCTGCAATATTCAGACCAGAATCTAAATGCTGGATTCTGTTAATACTTGGATATTTATAATGATTCAATTAAAAACTACTTATTCAAGTATATCCTGATACTTGAACTGAGTTCAAATATCTAAATGTGTTTTCTTTTTCATCACTACTTATTGCTGACTTTGTCTCTCTGCAACCTCCCCCCAAAGATTTTTTCTCTTTGAATAACAACAAAAACAGTAGTAACAACAGTAGTAGTAACAGTTGCAAAGCTGTCATTTATTTAGTTCCATCATTGTTCCACACACTATTTTTTTCTGATTTTGTGGTTTACTTTACCATGAAAATGTTAGCAGCAGCATCTCTATCAGGTAGGTCTTCCTTATTACTCATTCAGTCTGAGCCCCTTGCAATCTACTCTTTCACCCCAGCATTAAAACTGCTGCCCAGAGAAACACTCTGCAGCGACTCAATTCCCTGACTTTTTCAGAATCCTAATATGCTTTGATGTTTTTGTATCGTTTGACTCCCTGCAAAAGCTCCTCTTTTTGAAATCTTCTGTGTCTTGGCATCTGTAACCTCTGCTGTTTCTCTGAGAGCTGCTCCGTGGTCTCCTGTGTCTGTTCATCCTGGCCTGTGTGTCAGTTCTCTCCCTTCGTCCCCACTGCAGTTTCTCAGCTCTCCACTCTCAGAAGTTCTCTTGAAGATGGTGAGCTGGAGTCTCTGAGAAGGAGCAGAGTGCAGAGGTTAAGGGAGAATCTGGTGTCTGCCTTTGTGGCTCAAAACCACTCTCTCTCCTTCCAAGCTGAGTGATCATGGGTATGCAAAGTCAGTTTTAGCTCTCTTAGTGGTAAAGTGGAGACAGTATTGATAACAACACCTACTTTATGAGGTGGTTGAGAGGGATCAATATCTTGCTGCTGCTGCTGCTGCTAAGTCGCTTCAGTCGTGTCCGACTCTGTGCGACCCCATAGACGGCAGCCCACTAGGCTCCCCCGTCCCTGGGATTCTCCAGGCAAGAACACTGGAGTGGGTTGCCACTGCCTTCTCCAGTATCTTACTATATGCAAGAAGGCTTAAAATAATTTTTGGCCCATGGTAAGTGGTTAAGTGTTGCAATTATTGTTATTGCTTTCATATTAGCTATTATTGTCATCATTTTAAATAGTTTTTCCTATCATTGGATCTGTTGCTTTCAGTAGGTTCTGTACAGGGAAGCTAAATCAAAACGTAGTCAATGTCATTAAGCTGTTTTATATTTACATTGTCTAAAAGGTTTAATCAGCTCCAGTCTGTTACGCGAAGCCTCTCAGTGGTGCTAGTGTGTCTGTCTAGCCTTATCTTCCAAAACTCACAGTATAATGTTCACTCCTGGCATCTCCTTTCCCCACTGTATTTTCCTTATTTTCCTTCTACCTCCACGCATTTAAAATCCTACCTGCCATTCACAAGACTCAGAACAAAGGCTACCCATCCCTTGACGCCTTTTGTAATCCTCTAGATCAAGAATAAGTCTATCCTTTCTGAAGCCGTTAAGCAAAGCTTTTTATTTTTAGGTCTCATTTGGCCCTGTATCTCTGTATCTGATATTTTAGTTATTCATGTACGTGTTGTTATCTTTCCTCTTAGATTATAACTCCCTGGGCAAGAGCTTTTGCTTTTGTACAGCCTTCCAGCTCCCAGTGCAGGACATTACATCCAGTAACCGCACAATTGCACTCATCTCACATGCTAGTAAAGTCATGCTCAAAATTCTCCAAGCCAGGCTTCAGCAATACGTGAACCGTGAACTCCCTGACGTTCAAGCTGGTTTTAGAAAAGGCAGAGGAACCAGAGATCAAATTGCCAACATCCGCTGGATCATGGAAAATGCAAGAGAGTTCCAGAAAAACATCTATTTCTGCATTATTGACTATGCCAAAGCCTTTGACTGTGTGGATCACAATGAACTGTGGAAACTTCTGAAACAGATGGGAATACCAGACCACCTAACCTGCCTCTTGAGAAATCTGTATGCAGGTCAGGAAGCAACAGTTAGAACTGGACATGGAACAACAGACTGGTTCCAAATAGGGAAAGGGGTACATCAAGGCTGCTTATTTAACTTATATGCAGAGTACATCATGAGAAACGTTGGACTGGAAGAAACACAAGCTGGAATCAAGATTGCCAGGAGAAATATCAATAACCTCAGATATGCAGATGACACCACCCTTATGGCAGAAAGTGAAGAGGAACTAAAAAGCCTCTTGATGAAAGTGAAAGAGGAGAGCGAAAAAGTTTGCTTAAAGCTCAACATTCAGAAAACGAAGATCATGGCATCTGGTCCCATCACTTCATGGGAAATAGATGGGGAAACAGTGGAAACAGTGTCAGACTTTATTTTGGGGGGCTCCAAAATCACTGCAGATGGTGACTGCAGCCATGAAATTAAAAGACGCTTACTCCTTGGAAGAAAAGTTATGACCAACCTAGATAGTATATTCAAAAGCAGAGACATTACTTTGCCGACTAAGGTCCGTCTAGTCAAGGCTATGGTTTTTCCAGTGGTCATGTGCGGATGTGAGAGTTGGACTGTGAAGAAGGCTGAGCACCGAAGAATTTATGCTTTTGAACTGTGGTGCTGGAGAAGACTCTTGAGAGTCCCCTGGACTGCAAGGAGATCCAACCAGTCCATTCTGAAGGAGATCAACCCTGGGATTTCTTTGAAAGGAATGATGCTAAAGCTGAAGCTCCAGTACTTTGGCCACCTCATGCAAAGAGTTGACTCATTGGAAAAGACTCTGATGCTGGGAGGGATTGGGGGCAGGAGGAAAAGGGGACGACAGAGGATGAGATGGCTGGATGGCATCACGGACTTGATGGACGTGAGTCTGAGTGAACTCCGGGAGTTGGTGATGGACAGGGAGGCCTGGCCTGCTGAAATTCATGGGGTCACAAAGAGTCAGACACGACTGAGCGACTGAAATGAACTGAACTGAACTGAACATTCAATGAAGGGCTGCTGAATTTATGTTGATTTCAACATCAAAATAGAATGAATCTTCCTGCCCTGTCCTGCTCTGTTTGCACAGGCCACTGGCCTGGTTAACTCTGATGAATGGAGGAGACTTACAGAGATTCTCTCTTTTTTTTCTTCATCTTTTTGGGTGTTAGAGTTGGTCATAAACTGAGAAGTATAGTACTTGGTTCATTGTGGTAAATATCTGTTGGATGATGAAGAAAATAAATAGTAAATATTTGCTGACTGAGAAAGAAAAAATAATGAATGATCCACACCTTGTTCCAAGAATGGGAAAAAAATGCAGGCAGATATTTTTTGGACATAAAGCACACATCCGCACTTGCTTCTGAATCAAAACTATCAAAATCCTGACTTTCGTAATACATTCTTTAATCTTTTTAAAATCAACCTTGTTTCTGTATGGCAGTAAGCATTGATTAAAATCCAAATCTATATATCCTTCACTTTATTCATTCATGTCAGTGTGATAACCTCATAAACAGTATAACTGCATTAAAAAAAAAAAAAAAACAACTTGCTGCAAGAATGAATGAAACGCCCGCAAGCTCAATGTAATGTGAACAGATGCTCAGGGATGAGGATAGAAGGTGCTTTCAGGTGACCTGCCAGAACAGATCAGTTTATTCCTCTTCTTCAGAGGTCCTGGGTTGTGTGCTCATCTCCTGAGCATGCCAGGGGCTACAGGGTGAAAGAAGCAAACCAAGGGGTGGAGTCATTTGTGACTTGATTTCTTGCAGAGGCAACTCCAGAAATACAGATTTGGGAATTGAAAAGATTATTCAGAAAAAAGGGAAATTAAAATGTATCATAAGAACTGTGAATTACTATATTTATACCACAGCTTTCCTTTTCTTTTGTTTGCACTTTCATGTGGTGTATTTAGCAATATGTGGAAATTGTGATTTTCAGCCTTTAGTGTGTTAATCTGAGATTATTGGGAACCCTTCGCGGAGGGATGGAATGAGGCCAAGAATACTAAGTCAAGTAGCCTTGGTGTATCCGGCTAAACATTAAAGCAAACGTTGACACATCAGAAGACAGAGTAAACATAAGAAGAAGAGTTTTGCTAAGATGTCAAGACCGCGTTTATCTTGGCCACTGTTTCTAGGAAGCCTTACCTGACTGTCCATGGCTGAATTTAATATTGTCCCATAAGACATTGTATTTGTCTGCATTGTACAAATTACATGGCAGTCCTTGCTCATTTCATTATCCATACTCCCCACTTACAATATAAGACATACTGAAGGCAAGTCACACTTCTCCAGCAACTTACCAGTATCTGTTGCAACATATTTGGTGGACAGTATACTGAAAGGGAGGAATCTAAGGCGCGGCCATTCATTGCTCCAAGTATGATGCTGTAGCTCAGAAGTTGCAACTGGACAACTTACAGGCTGCATTTCACCCACAGTCTTGCATATTTGACTGAAAAAGTTTTGGTGCACAAGTTTTTAAGAACAGCTAAGCTTTAGTCACTAATAAATGTTTAGACACTGAAAGGTTTGCCATATCTGTTATTGTTTATAGTCACTAAGTCGTGCCAGAGTCTTTGCGACCCCATAAATTGTAGCTCAGGGACAGAGGAGCCTGGTGGAGTAGAGTCCACAGGGTTGCAAAGAGTTGGAGACAACTGAAGTGACTTAACACACTCACCTGTAGCCCACCAGGCTCTTCTGTCCTTGGGATTTCCCAGGCAGGAATACTGGAGTGAGATGCCATTCCCTTCTCCAGGGAATCTTCCTGACCCGGGGATCAAACCCAGGTCTCCTGCATTGCAGGCAATTCTTTACCACTGAGCCGTCAGGGAAGCCCTTGATGCACATAGATATCATCAATCCATATTTCCTGCTTCTCTTGAGATAACTGAAGATCGGACAACACAGAGCTCCTGTTGTTATACAAATAAGCAGAATTTAATGGTAAGTGGAAGGATTCTCCAGTCTACTCCAACACCTCCGCTTAAAGCTAGCTGATTCTCTATCATGGTTTTAAGTGAATATGAATTAGAAATCTAGCATTCTCTTATAGTATTTTGGCATCTAGTATCACTGCTAAAAGTCTAGAAAATGTATTATCTTAATGATTAAAAACATTTTTTTGAATGAGCCTTGAAACTTTGAATCCAATTGTGAATATACGAAGAAATACTACGTTGTTTAAAAAAAATGGAAATTAACAAATGATACAGTATTATTAGGGCTTCCCTGGTAGCTGAGCTGGTAAAGAATCCTCCTGCAATGCAGGAGACCCTGGTTCAATTCCTGGGTCAGTAAGATCCCCTGGAGGAGGATATGGCAACCCACTCCAGTATTCTTGCCTGAAAAATCCCCATGGACAAAGGAGCCTGGCCGGCTGCAGTCCATGAGGTCACAGAGAGTTGGACACGACTGAGCAACAAAGCATAGCACAGCACAGTATTAATAACGAAAGTACAGATTTTGTTCAAAGTTCACACACACATAGGCTCGTTCTCATCTTTCTCTGACCCAGCAGGCCTGCAAGCATTTGAGTTTGTTCCACTGAGCTGCAAAATACCTTCCTTCAGTGCTGGGGAGGGCTGATCCCAAGCCTTTCCTCTCCGTCCTCCTACTGACTCTGTAAAAGGGGAAAGGAGAGCCCCTGGTGCTTCTCAAGAAGGCTGCTCTTCCAGTCCACCCTCCTGTACAACAACAGGTGGCTCCACATTGGTAGACTCTGGAGGGGAAAGATCATGATTGGGATTTCTTCACAGACCTACAGGGCTTCAGACCTGCACCCCGGGTTGCCTTGGGAGTTGCCCCTTGTTCCTGGCCCCAGTCTGAGCCATGCTGTGGTCTGAGAAGCATGAAGGTGGCAGATCCTGGTGCTGTTCCTGACCACCCATCAGAGAAGAGTTTGATTTTTCCTAAGTAGAAATTGATCAGAGTGGGATTTAGAGATTTTTCAAAGGTGCCTTTGTTTAAATTGAGAATTGGGCAAGTTAGGATCTTCATTAAAAAGCACCATGTGGTCCAGGGTTAACGAGGCATATCAGAGCAGTCCTGACACTAAATAAAGACCCATTAACTGCAATCACTGTGGCCTGGGTGCTCTCTGGAAGTTCAGTCTCCTCATGAAGGAGGATGTTTGAGGCATCCATCTGGCAGAGGCAAGGAGGACTGGCTTCCCTAAATGGGCCCGGAGCCATGAGGCAGAGGGCAGGGCAGGTGAGTCCTGCCCTCTACCCTTTGTGTTACCCTCCCTTGCTCCAGCTCCTCCCGGGAGGGTACTGCCCAAAAGCCACTGTGGACAGAGAAGCAATGCTGAGAGCCTGCAGTCTCCTATGGGCCCCAGCTGACCAGGGGGCCCAAAAGAGATTCATACTCTCAATGTCCTATTTTGCCATCCATGTAACAAATGGATTAGAAGAGAAAAACCACTGACTCCTTGTAGAAAAGTTATGTAAACAAGTCAATGGATGAAGGCAAACGATGTCAACACCAACACTGTTCGTTTGGGGACTAGGTGTTTTACCTTGTTCTTCTTTTAGGAATAAAAAATAGCCAGTGCTTCTATAACCTCCAATGTGTACCAAACACTGTTTTAAACCTTTCTTATATTGACCCAGTCAAACTTTACAAAATCTCTAATGAAGTGAGTGCTATTATCAACCTTATTTATAGATGAGAAAACAGAGGCAGTTGAAGCGTAGAGCTCTGCAGTAGGTATTTTTCATGCACACTTCTTTGTGACTTCCCTGGTGGCTCAGACGGTAAAGCATCTGTCTACAATGCGGGAGACCCGGGTTCGATCCCTGGGTCGGGAAGATCCGCTGGAGAAGGAAATGGCAATCCACTCCAGTACTATTGCCTGGAAAATCCCATGGACAGAGGAGCCTGGTAGGCTACAGTCCATGGGGTCGCAAAGAGTTGGACACGACTGAGTGACGTTCCTTCCTTCCTTCCTTCTTTGTGATTCTCATAAAAATTCTCTGTGCAGTGGACATTGTAGCTCCATATAACAAATGAGGACACTGAGATTCAGAACATATCCAGGACATGTCTGAGACATGCTGATAAATGATAAAAAGAAGGATTTGAATTCTCTTCTTTCTGTTTCCAAAATAACTGATTAGAATAACTGATTGCTCAGGGTGAGGTGAGAGATTTAAAATTCCTTCTTAAGATTTACTTATGATCCTTCAGATATTCTGTTCAAGGTTCCTGGAATGGAGAGAATAATAAGTACCAGATACTAACAGTGATCTTGAAATAGTGGTACAGGAGAATGCTTCTCTTTCTCCATTCAGATTTAGGTTTGGCTGTGCCACTTTCTTCCTCCTGATTTCTCCCAACAACCAACACTTGAATCTTCCCCCTCATGCATTAAAGACCAGAGCCCAGTCCAAAGCCTTGTTCTTTAATACAGATATTATTATTAGCATAAGGCAGGGGTCCCCAACCTTTGGGCCTCAGACCCGTGCCTCCTGTCAGATTTTCTGTGATTTTAGATTAGAAATAAAGTGCATGATAAATGTAATGTGTTTGAATTATTGAGAAATCACCGCCCCCCTCTCCCAACTCTGTGTCCATGCAAAAATTGTCTTCCATGAAATTGGTCCTTGGTACCAAAAAGATTGGGGATTACTGGCCTAAAGGGCTTCAGCATCCACAGAGACACTTCATTCAACACCCTGATTTCTCTCAGTCCCTTCATCTTATCTTCTGTTCATCTGGACCACTCATTTCTTCATTCATCATCACACCTGGGCACTTGCTCTCACCAAGAAGTACATCACATCTAACATTATGTGTTAAAATGCTCCATTTATGTGTCAACCCCTCTCTCTCACAAGGTGTTTAGTTTAAGCACCTCCAAAATTCTTTTACTCCACCAAACTCTCCATTTCCCTTACCAATTAGCCTACTATGCATGCCTGCTAAGTTGCTTCAGTCATGTTTGACTTTTTGCAACCCTATGGACTATAGCCCACCAGGCTCCTCTGTCCATGGGATTCTTCAGGCAAGAATACTGCAGTATGTTGCCATGCCCTCCTCCAGGGAACACCACCTTTCTCTCTCCCCTGCTTGGCCTGTTATTGTAATGTCACTTACTCTCTTCCCTCTCCATGCGTACACTCAATTCTAAATAAACCTCCCTATCAACCATCTTCCAATTTGACAACCAAAGAGTTGGTGATAATCACA
Source organism: Oryx dammah (assembly GCF_014754425.2). Lineage (NCBI taxonomy): Eukaryota > Metazoa > Chordata > Mammalia > Artiodactyla > Bovidae > Oryx > Oryx dammah. Next base: position 22,882,475 of record NW_024070190.1, on the reverse strand, counting down.
CAATTGGAGAGCTGAGTTGTATTTCTTATGATATTTATGTACAGGTTATCATCATTAGCTCCTAGCACTGCCCATCAGTCTCACTACATTTTTTCCACCTATTTTTTAAATTACTCTGTCATATAGATTGCTTTCTAATCCCAACCTTTCTTTTCACTCTCACTTCAAACATTCTGACTAAGGTACCATCATCTTACTTGAATGCCAAAATATTTTCCTAATTGGTGTTTCTGAATTTGGCCTTGCCTCCTTTCCTTTTTATCCCCACACAAAATCAAAGTAATTAGATATTCACAAATCAATTGGTTTGATACACCACATTAACAAATTGAAAGATAAAAAACATATGATTATCTCAGTAGATGTAGAGAAAGCCTTTGACAAAATTCAACAACCATTTATGATAAAAACTCTCCAGAAAACATGCAGAGAAGGAATATACCTCAACATAATAAAAGATATATCTGATAAACCCACAACAAACGTTATCCTCCTCAATGGCAAAAAACTGAAAGCACTTCTTCTAAAGTCAAGAACAAGATAAGTGTGTCCACTCTCACCACTACTATTAAACATAGTTTTGGAAGTTTTAGCCACAGCAATCAGATAAGAAAAGAAGTAAATGAATCAATATTTTAAAAGAAGAAATAAAACTCTCACTGTTTGCAGAGACATGGTCCTCTACATAGAAAACCCTAAAGACATCACCAGAAAATTATTAGAGCTAATCAATGAATATAGTAAAGTTATAGGATATAAAATTAATACACAGAGATCCTCTGCATTCTTATACACTAACAATGAGAAGACAGAAAAGAGATATTAAGGAAACAATCCCATTCACCATTGTGATGAAAAGAATAAAATGCCTAGGAATAAATCTACCTTAAGAAGCAAAAGACCTATATATAGAAAACTATAAAACACTGATGAAAGAAATCAAAGACAACACAAAGAGATGGAGAAATGTACCATGTTCATAGATCAGAAGAATCAATATAGTGAAAATGAGTATACTACCCAAAGCAATCTATAGATTCAATGCAATCCCCATCAAGCTTCCAACGGTATTTTTCATAGAACTAGAACAAATAATTTCACAATTTGTATGGAAATACAAAAAACCTCAAATAGCCAAAGCAATCTTGAGAAAGAAGAATGGAACTGGAGGGGTCAACCTGCCTGACTTCAGACTATACTACAAAGCTACAGTCATCAAGACAGTATGGTTCTGGACAAAGACAGAAATACAGATCAATGGAACAAAATGGAAAGCCCAGGATAAATCCATGCACCTTTGGACACCTAACTTTTGACAAAGGAGGCAAAAATATACAATGGATTAAAGACAATCTCTTTTACAAGTGGTGCTGGGAAAACTGGTCAACCACCTGTGAAAGACTGAAACTAGAACACTTTCTAACATCATTCACAAAAGTAAACTCAAAATGGATTAAAGATCTAAATGTAAGACCAGAAACTATAAAACTCCTAGAGGAAAACATAGGCAAAACACTCTCTGACATAAATCACAATGCGATCCTCTATGACCCATCTCCCAGAGTAATGGTAATAAAAACAAAAATAAACAAATGGGACCTAATTAAAATTAAAAGCTTTTGCACAGTGAAGGAAACTATAAGCAAGGTGAAAGACACCCTTCAGAGTGGGAGAAAATAATAGCAAATGAAGCAACTGACAAAGAATCTAAAAGTTATACAAGCATCTCATGCAGCTCAATACCAGAAATGTAAACAACCCAATCAAAAAACAGGCCAAACAGCTAACAGACGTTTCTCCAAAGAAGGCAGATGGCTAACAAACACATGAAAAAATGCTCAACATCACTCATTATCAGAGAAATACAAATCAAAACCACAATGAGGTACCATCTCACACCAGTCAGAATGGCTACTATCCAAAATTCTACAAGCAATAAATGCTGGAGAGGGTGTGGAGAAAAGGGAACCCTCTTATACTGTTGGCGGGAATGCAAACTAGTACAGCCATTATGGGGAACAGTGTGGAGATTCCTTACAAAACTAATGAAAATAGAACTGCACCATGACCCAGCAATTCCACTGTTGTGCATATATACTGAGGAAACCAGAATTGAAAAAGACATATGTACTGCAGTGTTCATGACAGCTCTGTTCAGTATAATTAGGACATGGAAGCAACCTAGATGTCCATCAGCAGACGAATGGATAAGGAAGTTGTGTTACATATGCACAATGGAGTATTACTCAGCTATTGAAAAGAACAGATTTGAATCAGTTCTATTGAGGTGAATGAAACTGAAGCCTATTATACAGAATGAAGTAAGTCAGAAAGAAAAACGCCGACACAGTATATTAACACAAATATATGGAATTTAGAAAGATCATAACAATGACTCTATATGCAAGACAGCAAAAGAGACTCAGATATAAAGAACAGACACTTGGACTCTGTGGGAGAAGGCGAGGGTGGAATGATTTGAGAGAATAGCATTGAAACATGTATATTACCATATGTGAAATAGATTGCCAGTCCAACTTTGATGCATGGAACAGGGCACTCAAAGCTGGTGTACTGGGACAACCCAGAGGGATGGGATAGGGAGGGAGGTGGGAGGGGAGGTTTGGGATGGGGGACAGATGTACACCTGTGGGTCATTCATGTCAATATGTGGCAAAACCACCACAATATTGTAAAGTAATTAGCCTCTAATGAAAATAAATTAATTTTAAAAATATTCAGGTGCAACCACTTTCTTTTCCACAATTAGTGTGGATTTTTTGGTATTGTTTCCTTTGTATTTCTAAAACACCTGAAGATTCTAAAATTCTTAACCATTGTATTATGCTGTGATTTGCTTCTTAACGTGTATCCACTACTACAGATCTACACTGTAGTTCACACTGCAAAAGATCTCTGCTCTGGCCTTCCCATCGCACCATAAGTGTGTGACTGTGTGATGAAATTATGCTGCATTGAATGCTGTGTAGATTGCAGAGTGTTCCACAGAGAGACAGTCTTCTATGACTGGCCTTTCCCGTAAGGTATCATGCTGGATGTTCTCCAGCATCTATGACTCTTCTTAGGCTTTTATCTCCCTCCAAGTCCTGAAGCAGTTTTCTAGGTTCCCTCTTCCTACGTCTCTCTTCCCTCCCTTTCTCCCACTCTCCTCTAACTCTTCTTGTGGGAAGAATAGTCAGGGTGGCATCATGCATTGGTAAATATCAACTTCCTTTACTTCCTCTTCCTAACTTTGAAAGATAAATATATTCTCCTGGTTTTACAAGAAATACATAAGGTCCAGTAAGAGAATGGTGTTTGGGATGCTTTCAGCAGTGGAAGAGAAGGGCCTCCAGATCCCAGGAGGACCACTAGCTAAATTCTTACAGAGACAAGAAGCAGGGAACATGACGTCTCTATCTCTAGTGAGAGGCACCTTTTTCTATTCTCTAGGAAATGACTTTCTGCAAATGATAGCCAGATAAATCAGAGGTTGTGGTCCATGGAATTGCTGTTTCTCTCAGTTGACAATGTGTAGACGATATAGTTTATAACCAGTACTACTTCTGGTGCCATTTTCTCTTGTCCTATAACATAGAATTTAGCTCCAACAGTGGGCTCAATTGCAAAACAGTCTTAAATTCCCCAGAGGAGCTAGAACTCTCAATTCTATGTGAAAATTTCTGATTTTTAAAACACTCTGAATGCCAAAAAGTGCTGGTGGAGAGATTGATTCAGTCTAAAGGCAACCACCTCCTTATCTGAAAGTTTAGGGTTATAGGGAGAGGAAACTGGCAGGGAATGGGGAGAAGGAGGAGTGGAGAAAAATGTCTGTCTCTCTTTCTATTTTTCTTTCAAGAATCCAGCTACGAGGAGTCCAGACTACATTAATATACCAGTACTTTATTATATCTTTCATAAAAGGCCTTCAATTTATGTTAATTGATTGAATAAAGGGATATATTTTAAACAATTTTAATGCCTTTTTTGGAATGACTAGCAAATATTTGTAAATGTTGAAGAAAAAGAAATCAGTAAGAGTTCTGATTTTTCCTAGAAAGTCTATATCTAACAAAATCAAATCACTCTATTGTCTGTACCTCATCATGAGAAGCAGAGTAGTCACATGGGGTGAACATTTTGGAGTTTAGTAAACCTAAATTAAAACTTCAGTCCTATTTATTACCTGCTGACTATGTGACCTTACATAAATGGTTAACTTCCTTCACCCCAGTTTCCACATCTTGGGAAAGTCCCTGGCTAAACAAGATGCTAACTCAGTATTTAAATCCCTGCCCCACCCCACCTAGCTGGTGCCTAAGACACAACCTTCAAGAGACTGCAAACTTAAGTAGTCATCTCTTTTCCTTTTTATTTAATACTAGTCGTGTCCGACTCTTTGTGACCCTGTGGACTGTAGTCCACCAAGCTCCTCTGTCCATGGGATTTTTCAGGCAAGAATACTGGAGTGGGTTGCCATTTCCTTCTCCAGGGGATCTTCCCAACCCAAGGATCGAACCCAGGTCTCTCGCATTGCAGGCAGATAAGCCATAATTCTCTGAGCCACCAGGGAAGCCCCTAAATACATATACATATATACATATATATATATATATATATATATATATATATATATTTAAAATACATACGTTGTGGTGAGCAGGGTCTGCTCTTCATTGTGGGACACAGACTTCCCATTGTGGTGGCTTCTCTAGTTGCAGAGCAGGAGCTGTAGAGCACAAGGTCAGTAGTTGTGGAGCACAGGCTTAGTTGCTCTGAGGTATGTGGGATCTTCCTGGACCAGGGATCAAACAGATGTTTCCGGCATTGGCAGGCAGATTCTTTACCAATGAGCCACCAGGGAAGCTCCATCTCTCTTCTTAATAGCTTTGCTGATTAATAGTTGTCCAGATGTGGCAGTGCTCTCTGTACTATGAAAGAAAAAGAAAGTGAAATTATTAGTCTCTCAGTTGTGACTGACTCTTTGCGATCCCATGGACGATAGCCCACCAGGCGCCTCCATCCATGGGGTTTTCCAAGCAAGAACACTGGAATGGGTAGCCATTCCCTTATCCAGGGAATCTTTCTGAACCAGAGATCAAACCCAGGTCTTCTGTGTTGCAGGCAAATTCTTTACCATCTGAGCCATCAGGGAAGCCCTCTAGGTGCTGTACCAGAAGAAAATGCAGCAGTTTAAAATTATTCCAACCTCATTTATTTATGATCTCAGTTATACTGGTCATGGATGGAAAATAGAATGCTCCTAGGGAATAGATGATGAGAATAGGTAGGCTCAATTATGGCTTATCATTTTAAAGCATCCTCTGTGTTTTGTGGGACTTGTAATTGGGATTCAACATTTCTATATTTGATAATTTTATTTTTCATATTAGAGTCCATTATTTTAATGTGAGAGCTTGGGAGAGGGATGTCATATAAATTGAATTTGTGTATGTGATATGAGAAGTGTACATTTGCGAAATCAGAAATATGAATTCACAAATTAAGTAGGCATCCTTATTGTATCTATCATATGGACTTTCATTACACAAACTAAATAATAATCATTACTAAAAAGGCCAGTACAGTAGGGTAAATGGTGAACTTATTTGATATTAATTAAGTGTTTTGCCAAATGATGTGAAATTTTCCTAATATTATATTAGAGGAAAAGGATCTGTTGAGTGCCTGCTTTCAGTGGGGCTATGTGTTAGGCCATACATGTATCTATTGCCTCATTCACGGTTACTGCATACTAAAAGAAGAGTGGTCCTCATTTGATATAAAAATATTGAGGCTTGTGAAATGCCATTCACAAGGTCACAAATCCCTCTGTGATAGATCCAGCATTTAGAGTTGAGTATATTACCACCAAAGACAATATCAATATCAGTAGGTAAGACAGTCATCAATCATCAATGAAATCAATGCTGCCCAGAATGAAAAGGAGCCTTTATATCACCACAGATTAATTTCAGACAGAGGGAACAATCAGCCAGTGAACAAAAATGCCAGTGTTTGATTTTACAAAATAATTATGTTTTCTTGTTACTTAATGTTGCTTTCCATATAAAACTGAAAATCAATCCATGTCAGAGTTTTTGTGTGTTCTGGGAGTTATGCACTACTTTTTGCTGCTGAAATATTTGTCTAATGTTGGAAAAATCAGTAGCAGTTGTAACAGGGTCACTAACAGAATGAATTCCTGGTTTTCCTAATCTAAGAAGATCCAAGAGCTCCTGAGTCCTAGTCTTTGCATGGTAACCTTACATTCAAGACTTCTATGAAAATGTAAGAACGACACTTTTTTTGTTAGTGCTTCCCAAATGGTGCTAGTGGTAAAGAACCCACCTACCAGTGTAGAAGATGAAAGAAGCATGGGTTCCATCCCTGTGTCAGGAAGAGTCCCTGGATGAGGGCATGGCAACACACTCCGGTATTCTTGCCTGGAGAATCCCATGGACAGAGGAGCTTGGAGGGCTACAATCCATGAGGTTTCAAAGAGCTGGACACGACTGAAATGACTTAGTATACACATAGGACTGTTCCTTGTTAACTAAAAAATAGGCATTGTTGTGAACCATGGTAATGGACAAACATAAGAAAGGAATAACCTCAAAACTCAGCATAAAATGGCAGCAGAATGACTGGAGAGACTGAGATTGCAAATGCTGAGCTCACTATTAAAGTCAATCAGGCTGCAGCAAAGTATTTCTTGTTGCTATAATGCCACATTTTCACTTTCTTATTTCACATCGTTCATACACATTCCCAAGACTGAGAAGGTATTGTTGATTGATGAACTCATTTCTCTTTCTTTTAGTTCTAACAGAAAGATAGATACTTTATTTTAGCCATATTCTACATGTCTAACTCACCCCCTCCCCCAACAATACTGTAGTTGGACAGAGAATTTACAATTCACCTTAAATATGTATCTCTTAAACAAGCTAAGAAAATCACTGAGTTTGGAACTTGTACCCAGTGCCCTGGTTTTGGTGGAGCCTATGTTAATGGAAAAGTTAACACATGGAACACACTTAAAATGCTAAGATCATCTAGAGATGTAAGCAAACCATTATGAGAATAGGATGAATTCAAGTCTTTCTTGGACAGTCATTAAATTGACATGTTCACTGGATTGAGCAGAGGTCTGAGATATCAAACATCGATTTCTTTCCCCTATTCAGGAAATCTCATGTGGGCAACATAGTTATATTTTGAAATAGATGTTGGGAAATAATATTGCAAGGATAGATTGGGTGAAGACAATGAGTGTGCATCCAAGAAGTCTGACATTTAGCTTCTAAGCAATTTTCAATATCTCTAAGCAATTTTCTAAGTATTTTCAGTGGCAATATAACAGAATCAGATATCTGGTTTCAAGATGACTGTGAAAACAGAGTGAGGATGGACTGGAAAGGTGGTGACTGTTGGCAGAGAGACCATTTAGTTCTCTCCATTTCACCAAATGGTATTAGGAAAATAGTAAATATAAAAGGAATAGTCTCAGCAGAGTTGGGGGAATCGGAAATGACTTTAAAAACAGTATATATTAGGTGTTATCTGATGTTGTGCACTCCTCATGTGCTGATTGAGTTCTATGAAGTAGGTGAGCAGTGATATCTGGAGACAGCAAGGTCAAGGTGAGATTTGAGCTGACTATTAAATGGGGGTAGGGAATAGCATGCATTGTTTCATAGACAAGGATTGACTGGTGGGTCACAGAAAAGAGATGATTCTCATTTGCTTTGGATTACTGCTAGGTTTGGAGCCTTGCAGTACTCAGCCCCGTGTTAACAACAATGGCTGTGTCCAGTAAAAAGAAACCATCCTGTCTGACACTTGTTATCTAGAGAGTTCTAGTTCTAGCTCCCTGTCTCTCTTTTTTTAATCAACATGTAACCATTTTCATTTTGTTCTCATTGTCTCCTCTCAATTCCTACATTCAGGAGTTAGTTCCATCTGAGTTAATGCAAAATTCAGTTACTGCCCAAATTCAGCTCCCTGGGCTCAGAGTTGTCCTCAAATAACAAACTTAGACAGTGTGTTAAAAAGCAAAGACATCACTTTGCCAACAAAGGTCCATATAGTCAAGGTCTTCCCAGTAGTCATGTATGGATGTGAGAGCTGGATAATTAAAGAAGGCAGAGCGCTGAAGAATTGATGGTTTCAAACCGTGGTGCTGGAGAAGACTTGAGAATCCCTTAGAAAGCAAGGAGATCAAGCCAGTCAATCTTAAAGGAAATCAACCCTGAATACTCTTTGAAAGGACTGATGCTGAAGCTGAAGCTCCAGTACTTTGGATACCTGATATGAACAGCTGACTTGGTGGACAAGACCCTGATGCTGGGAAAGATTGAAGGCAGGTGAAGAAGAGGACAACAAAGGAGGAGATGATTGGATGGCATCACCAAGTCAATGGGCATGAACTTGGGCAAATTTGGGAGATGGTGAGGAACAGGGAAGCCTGGCGTGCTGCAGTCAAGAAATGCCGGACACGATTTGGTGCCTGAACAACAATAGCACGGCATTTAGGCAATGCATTTGTCCCTGAGTAACTGAGGGCAACTGGGGCCAGGATTCCCAAGGATACCAAAATGTGCAGATGCCCAGGTCCCTTATACTAAATGGCACAGTATTGATATTTGCATATAACCTATGCACATCCTCCCTCATACTTTTGGTCATCTCTAGATGAATGCCTAATACAGTGTAAATACTATCAGAATAGTTCTAAATACAATGCAAACGCTATGTAAAAAGTTTCTGGCTTGCAGCCAATTCACATTTTGCTTTTTGTACTTTCTGAAATATTTTTATTTAATGTTTTTGATCCACAGCTGGTTGACTCAATAATGAGGAACCCATAGACATGGAGAGCTGACTGTGTTCCCGTCAGCCACATGTGGCCTCTGTGAGCTTTGTTGTTGGCATTGGCTCTCCAATGGGATTTCTACTGCACCATCTGCTCTCTCAGCTGGGACCAGGACATAGGCTCTATTTGTTGTGGGAAATGAGTTTGGAAAGAGATGAAGGGTATACTTTATGTTAGAGAAAGGTGATGGTAGAATCATTAAACAAATATCTAAAAGACAAATAGAAGTTGTAATATTTGTTTTTAAGATTTATGGAGTCACTAATCATGGGTTAGGAGTAGTTTGATGAAAGTGTCACTAGAGCAAGATGCGTCTCACTGAAGTACACATAAGATGGTTTCTAGAAGGGTAAGTTTGGGGATTTATCAAAGCAACTAAGAAGTTTCTGCAATAGCAGTAGCAGGAAGTGGGTGTACATCAGTGGGAGGTGTTTCTAAGGGAAAGACAGGGAGGCTAAGAGAAGAAAAATCAGAAGGAAAAATGGGCATGTAAAATAGACATGAACACAAAGTGACATTGAGTCTTGAATCCCTGATGGGACGGGGCAGGAACAGGTAGACTAGATTAGGGATTTTGTCTCTGAACCCACAAAGTCTTTGTACTCTGAATGAAATTCTGGGCATTTTAAAACCTTTTATTTCAAGTTCTGTGTTGAACATTTTTATCCTTCCAATCATTTTCTTCCAATGTGCTAAGATTATAGCCTTTAGCTAATGGTTTTCTCTCTCTGTCATGCTCCCGGTATTTATAAGCATTAATTTTGCTGAACTGATATAGTAAAAATGTTCAAAATAACATTTGGCAAAGCATTTTAGTCTGACTACTCAAGTATAACCTATAATCTTTCCTTCTTACACTACATACACACACTCATAGACACACATACCCACTTGTACCTGTTTTCTAGACTTTACCTCTTTACCTGAAATTGTAGAAATTTCTTCCATAACAAGCCAGGGTGTATAATTTTACTTTTATTCCTCCAAGAGAAGACATGTGACCCACCTATTCCAATAAGAAATTTAAAGATCAATGTTATCTATAAACCAAATACAGGTAACACTATAAATGATTTGCTGAATAAACTATGGCAACTGTTGTTGCTTTCAAAGTAGAGGTTTAATTTGAAATCTAGTTTGAAGTTACAGTTGAGAGGATATGCTAATGATTTGCATGTCAGGTGTATATAGTAATTGGTAATGATGAGATCTAAGGTGTGAATAAGTAAATACAGAAATATTAGAGGGGAGTTGGTTGAAAACCTGAGAGACCGTCATGGTGATTGGATGGTCTGCGTGCCTACTGATATTACCAATATTGAGGGCGACAGCCTTGTGCTCTGCTCTGTGTGCTCAGCTGCTCAGTTCTGTCTGACCCTTTGTGACCCCATGGACTGTAGGCCACCAGGCTGCTCTGTCCCTGGAGTTCTCCAGGCAGGAATCGCAGAGTGGGCTGACATTTCCCACTCCAGGAGATCAAACCTGCATCTTTTCTATCTGCTGCATTGGCAGATGGATTCTTTACCACTGTGCATAAGTAAGGCAATAACCTTACTTATAAAATCAAGGTCAGGTACCAGTATCATTTATGAATGGGAGGAGGCTATCAGAAGACTATAGATAACCAAAGTAAGGAGAGTTCATTGATGATGAAGATTTTAGTTTTACAGTATAGGGGAGTACTCTGGAAAGTGGCAGTAAGCCACGTGGAGTATTCCTATATGAACTCCAAGATTAGATCGTTGGTATATGACATATACAAGAAAGAGAAAAATAAATTATCATTTGATAAGACTTGAAAGAATAATTTCTAGGGAAAAATTCCCAATTTTCTGTTTCAGGAAGGGAAGGGCATATTCAGAGTGATAGCGGGTTTGGAGAATCTAGAAGGAGTAGAAGCTTGAGTCCCTTTAGGGCACATTCGGAACAGTGTATGTATGTGAATCCTGTGAATAGAGTTGACCTGGGGCACTCGGGCTCCCTGCCAGGATGGAAGAAAACAGATACAGAGTCTGCTGGGATTGGACCTGTTTTGATGAAATAAGGGCAGGAGGGGGATGGTATCTTCTTAATATAACCCTATTTTGGGTGCTTGCTTGGATCACACAGCTGGGACACTCATCTCTGTGACCCTTTTCCTCAAACACAAAACTGTGTCCTGCACTTGTACAAAATTTGTGGCCCAGTGAGACCCAATTCAGGAGTAGGGCTACATACAGTAAAAAGAAGTTTGCTGAGGCTGGGACAGACCTTGAGGTCTTGTGTAGACTGAGGCGCCATACAAGCTAAACACAACAGGAGGTCTCCTTGCTTCTTCCCCTGATCTGGCTGCTGCCTCTAAACCTCTGTAGATACATTCATCGTAGCTGGTTAACTGTCTCCTAGTCAGTTCTTAAAGGTGAGGCAGAGTGTCGTGGGATGGGGTACACAGTAACTGTAAGACTAGAAGCTCCATGAGTCCCATGGGGCCCAGAGCATTCAGAGTATAATAGGTGTTCCTTTGACCTCCAGTTAAATCTACATTGGACTCATTTGAGCAGTGGTGAAGACTGTGGAAGACCTGCCTGAATAAATTGTCTGGGCCAGGACTAAGATTCTGAGCTCTAAATAGCTGAGACCTGTTGCTCTCCTATGAGTGGTCATGGTTTCACTTTTAAGGTTTATACAGTATATCCCAGTCACCACAGTAAATAGGATCACTTGGGAGAATCTAGGATTCAGTACAATTTTTCCCAAGTAGGGCAGAGATGAGGATCCCAGATGTGTGATCCAAGCAAGCACCTGGTAACCTGCCAAGATTTCAGCTATGTAGGAAGTGGTCACATGGAAGCTAAGCTCGAGTGATGCAGTGTCCTCACAAAGAAAAAGGGTGTTGAATAGGTGGCTGTCTTGTTTTCCAGCAGCCATAAAGGTAGTTATACTAAGCAATCGAATAGCAGGGCCAGAAACCCCATATTCCTCTTAGTCTGGGATCCTGAAATGATCCTGTGAACTTACTACTTATGACGCCCTTGTTCTAGAGTCTAGAGGAATGATTCTTAAACCTCGCTACAGAGAAAAACACCTCTAACGTCAATAATAAATATCCAGAGTCTATCTCAGATCAGTTAAATGAGAATCTCTGAGTCCCTGGAGTCAGTAATTTTCAAAAGTTTCCTAGATGATTCTTATGTATAACTCTGGTGAAGAGCTACATTCTAAGGCTGTGATTCTGTCCGAACTCGTTGATTTAACAAATAGCTTGGCTGCTGCTTCAGGTCTCTGACACCTAACTCCTTTCTAGAATTGTGAACATTTTTTTGGTGACATAGAGTTTCTGTAGACTGACCATCAGGTGTTTGGGAATGTGCACACACAGACACAAAACCGTGTTCTGCCCTTGTACAAAATTTGTGGCCCGGTGAGACCCAATCCAGGAGTAGGGCTGCATACAGTAAAAAGAAGTTTGCCGAGGCTGGGACAGACCTTGAGGTCTTGTGTGTAGGCTGAGGCTCCCTACAAGCTAAACACATCAGACAGTCCCTTGCTTCTTCCCCTGCTCTGGCAGCTGCTTCTAAACCTCTGGAGGCACATTCTTCATAGCTGAGAAAGCCACAGATGGAATGACTATTATTGGTGCCTGTCAATTCAGAAACAAGCCATGGTTTGCCCAGCATTTCCATCTTTACCGCTGATGGGTTAGTTTAATTGAATTAGTTCTGTGCCGGATGAGGTCATTACATTTGTATCCTAGTGGAAACCTATTACTCAGCTCTGTGCAGTGAGGGAGAGGAGTTTGGGACAATTTGCATTCTCTCTGGACAGAAGGTGAATTCTCTCTCTGCAGTCACGGTGGGCAGAGCATCCTTCTGCAAAAAGGCATTCAAGATAACACTAATTGAAGGAGCACCTGTCTCTTCAGAATTCTTTTTAAAATTCAATAGCAGATTGGCTGTATGCTCTGACAAAAAGATTAAAAGGGTCATACTTATAAAATGCGACTTTTGGAGAAAAGGTGTTGCATCAGGGCTGAAACTGTTACGTGGATATTAGTGATTTATTTCTTGCACATTAACTGCTCTTCCTTCTGGAACTGAATTTGAAGACTTCTCCCCTCTACCCACTGCCTTCTTCCTGAGCTCATAGAACAGAAAGTGAAAAGTGGACACAGCATCACGCCTGTTTCCCACCTGCAGTAAATACTTGCTTAGTTTTTGTGGTAACACTTATGAGATCCTATTATTTTACAAGGGTATGATTATCAGTCTCATTTTCAGATGAGGAAACTGAGGCTTCAGCTGCCTAATATTGCATCGGCCAGAAAATCCATTTGGGCTTTTTTGTGAGATCTTACAGACACTCTGGTCAACCCAATACCTGGCTCACATCATTATTTGTAGTAAACAGCACATACAGACTCAGACCCCAAAGTGCTTGGTCCGAGTCTCCCATTTCCTTTTTAATATGGTATCAAGAAAAAAATTTTCTCAGCCTGGTAAAATCTGTGCCCCTTAAATCTCAAAACTATCATCACCCCTTATCCTTCCATTCTGAAATGCTCATTTTCCCTTACAAGGAACCCCTTTTAAAAAACTCACAACACTTGATTTTTTAAAGATCGATCTTCCTTCCCTTTGTAGAGTTTGCGAAGGTTCCTTTTTCTGGATTCTGACTGTATGGCTAAAACAATCAGTCCAAGCACACTGAGCAAGTGTAAAATTATGTTGCCAGATTTCGTTGGTTTTGTCTCTTACTGTGCACGTCCCTTTACTCTCATCTTAGAATCACCAACTGAAAGACCCTGAAAAGCTGAGGCGCTTAGGTATGTTTTGATTTCTTCCTTGTCTAACACCCCAAGCACAACTAGACTTTAAGAAGCAAGGGCTGATTTTAGTGTTTCTTTTGGGCAGTGGAACAGGGCTGATAAGTCACAGTTTTATAATCAAGACTTTCCCCACGGAAGATGACCAGCGCCATTTTCATGGGTGACACTGTATGATATTTCTCGTGAACAGCGAACCTGAAGTTGTACAACTAGAGGTTCTTTTGCAGATTTAACTCATCTCTGCTTTTGTCCTGCTGTCAACGTCCCCCTATTATTTATTTTTACTGCAAAAGTTCATGAAACCATTGTCTGTATTTGTCACTGCTGCCTCCTTCAATGTACTTTCAGGACAATCCTTCAAAACCCTCCTTCCCTCTACATTTTTCTGATCCAATTTTCTCTAAGAAATTAATCGAAGATTTTTACAAGTTCAGTCATCTTAGTTTTCCTCCAGTGCTAGTCACTGCTTGATCAGCCTTTTCTAGAAATCTCTTCTCCCTTGTTTTTTCAGTTTCACTTGAATCTGTAAAAGTGCCTGACAGAGTCTGGGTGACATGAATGGTGACAGCTGATTTCTTCCTAAAAGTCTCCATCTTTCCAGTTCTGAATATTCTTTCTATTCTGTTCCCTAAGTAAACAAACAAACAAACCAACAACAGACAATTTACTGTCCTTGGACTTTCTGTGGAAGGCTTTGGAGAGTTCATCAGCTTCTGATATTTCAGCTAATGCACTGGGTGCATGTATGCTTATCTTTATTTCTAGCCTCATACTCTTTCAATGCAGGAGACCAGTGTTCAATCCCTGAGTCAGGAAGATCCCCTGGAGAAGGAAATGGCAACCCATTCCAGTACTCTTGCCTGGAAATCCCATGGGTGAAGGAACCTCGCAGGCTGTAGTTCATGGAATTGCAAAGAGTTGGACAAGACTTAGTGACTTCACTTTCTTTTTTTTTTAATTATTTTTTAAATTTTACTTTACAATACTGTATTTCTTTCATATTCGTTCAGGTTCTGGCTTTTCACTGCTCACTCCCTACTCATTGATCATCTTTAAATGGAAAGTCCCCTGATGTAGCAGACTCAACAGGGATGATGACAAGCTCATGTTCTTTAAACTCTTTCTTTTATGTAAAATCTGTCCAGCCTTTCATCATCCAAGCATTGCATCTCAGATTAAACAAGCTGTAAAATATATAGACTAGTCTATGGTGGCAATCGTTTTGTGATTCATAAATGTATCAGATCAACACATTGTACCCCTTAAGCTGACACAATGTCATGAATCAATTATATCTCAAGAAAGCTGCGGAAAAACAAGTAAAACTGTATGTAGAGCGGTTTAGTTCAGCACTTCTCAGACTTTCAGTTCAGTTCAGTTGCTCAGTCGTGTCCGACTCTTTGCAACCCCATGAATCGCAGCACACCAGGCCTCCTTGTTCATCACCAACTCCCGGAGTTCACTCAAACTCATGTCCATCGAGTCGGTGATGCCATCCAGCCATCTCATCTTCTGTTGTCCCCTTCTCCTCCTGCCCCCAATCCCTCCTAGCATCAGAGTCTTTTCCAATGAGTCAACTCTTAGCATGAGGTGGCCAAAGTATTGGAGTTTCAGCTTTAGCATCATTCCTTCCAAAGAAGACCCAGGACTGATTTCCTTTAGAATGGACTGGTTGGATCTCCTTGCAGTTCAAGGGACTCTCAAGAGTCTTCTCCAACACCACAGTTCAAAAGCAGTGAGAGCAAAATGTCTTGTGTGAAAGCACACATTGGTTGAGCCCCTCTCTAACGGTTTTGGATTCTGCTGGTCTGGGCTGAGGCCTGAAAATTTGCTTTAGAAAACAAAGTCTTAGGTAGTGCTGATGCTGCTGGCTTGAAGAACCGCCTTAGTGCAGGCTTCTGCAGCCAGACTGAATTAGGCTGAAATTCTTTCTCAATCATATTCGTCACACATGTATCCTGCAGTTTTTACCTGATGTCTCCAAGTTTCAGATTCATATTCTGTAAAGTGAGGGTAATTAAAGTATCTACCTCCCCAAACTCTTGTGACAACTGCATGAGTTTATCCTCTCAGTGCCCACTCCAGTTTTTTTGGCAGACCCTTATAAACTATATGCTGTAACTGCATGACTTGTATCCTCTTTTCTTTTCCTCTTTCCTCATGGCTGATTACCTCTCATGATCTAACAGTCCAGATTTTGGATTTCACCTGTTTCCTTCCCATTATTGCCGTGTGATCATGCGGACAATCATATGTCATTCATCTGACTAATCATCACCATTTAACTGGTTAGTACTGTCCGTTTCTCTCTCCCTTCTCCCCAGACTTCATCCTGTTGTTAGGTTCTGCCTTAATCACTTTTAAGCAGCTATTATAAATAGGTCCCGTCTTGCTCAGAAAGCACGTTTTGAATATATTAACAGGTATCTTCCTTGGCATCTTGACTGTTCACTCTTCTCCTCTCACTGGTACATTTTTCTGAATTCTGCTTATCTGATTCAGTGTTTATGTGTATATATATATAATATATTATTGCATATATATATTTATTATTAATTTATATTATATATTTATTATTATATTATTTATATTTATTATTAAATATATATTGATTGTACATATTATATATATTATATATGTAATATAATTATATATATAATTAATTTCATCTTCTATATCCTTTTCTTCATTACGACAAAGTGGAATCTTTTCTTTTTTTTAGTATAATTGCATTCTAATGTTGTGTTAGTTTCTACTATACAAAATGGTGAATCAGCTATAAGTGTATGTAATCTTCTCCCTCTTAAACCTCCCTCCCACACCCCGTCCCACCCCTCTGGGTTATCACAGAAAACCGATCTGAGCTCCGTGTGCTATACTTTAGCTTCCACTAGCTTTCCTTTCTACACACAATAGGGCATATATGTCAGTGCTATTATCCTCAATATATCACACCCTCTCCTCCCATCCCCTCACTGTGCCCACATGTCCATTCTCTGCATCTGCATTCCTCTTCTTGCCCTGAAAATAGGCTCAACTGTACCATTTCTCTAGATTCCATATATATGTGTTAATATACAATATTTCTTTTCTCTTTCTGACTTACTTTTTCTCCCTGTGACAGACTCTGGGTCCAGCCGCATCACTATAAATGTCCCAGTTTCGATGCTTTTTATGGCTGATATTCCATTGTGTATATGTACCATATCGTCTTTATCCATTTATCTCTTACTGGACATTTAGATTCCTTCCATGTCCTGGCTATTGTAAATAGTGTTGCGGTGAACACTGGAGTACATGTGTCTTTTTGCATTATGATTTTCTCAGGGTATATGCCCAGTAGTGGGATTTCTGGGTCACATGGTAGTTCTATTTTAGCTTTTTAAGGAACCTCCATATTGTTCTCCATAGTGACTGTATCAATTTACATTTCCATCAACAGGGCAAGAGAGTTTCCTTTTCTCCATAACTGCTCTGGCATAAATTGTTTGTAGATTTTTTGATAATGGCCATTCTGACAGGGGGAGGTAACACCTCATTGTATCCTTGTTTTGATTTGCATTTCTCTAATGATGAGTGATGTCGAGCATCTTCTCATATTTTTATGGCCATCAATATGTCTTCTTTGGAGAAACGTCTTTTTAGGTTTTCCTCCCATTTTTTTGATTGTGTTGTTTGGTTGATATGGAGCTGAATGAGCTGCTTGTGTAATTTGGAGATTAATAATTTGTCAGTTACTTCCAATCAGATGGTTGTCATTTCATCTTATTTATGGTTTGCTGTGCTGTTAAAAAAGCTTTTAAGTTTAATTAAGTCCCATTTGTTTAATTTAGTTCTTATTTTCATTACTCTAGGAGGTGTGTCAAAAAGGATCTTGCAGTGATTATATCAGAGAACGTTGGGCCTATGCTTTCCTCTAAGAGTTTTACCATGTTTGGCCTTGCTTTACATCTTGTGTATGGTGCTGAAATGGGAAACTGAGTTTGTGTTTGCAGAGTCGGAAAATGAACTTCACAAACATGCTGTCACTCAGGCAGAGTTTTATTTTAGAGGATAGAGATGGAAAGCTCTCAGCATAGACACAGAGAGGGAGTAACGTGCCAATAAAGGCAAGAATAATAACAGTTTAGATCTTTACCAGGGTTTATATCAAGGCTTCCCTTATAGCGCAGTTGGTAAAGAATCCGCCTGCAATGTGGGAGACCTGGGTTCGATCCCTGGGTTTGGAAGATCCCTGAAGAAGGGAAAGGCTACCCACTCCAGTATTCTGGCCTGGAAAATTCCAAGAACTGTGTAGTCCATACGATTGCAAAGAGCAGGACTCAACTGAATGACTTTCACTTTCATATCTTTGCACACACAATTGCACTCACCTCACATGCTAGCAAAGTAATGCTCAAAATTCTCCAAGCCAGGCTTCAGCAATATGTGAACTGTGAACTTCCAGATGTTCAAGGTGGTTTTAGAAAAGGCAAATGAACCAGAGATCAAATTGCCACCATCCACTGGATCATCGAAAAAGCAAGAGAGTTCCAAAAAAACATCTACTTCTGCTTTATTAACTATGCCAAAGCCTTTGACTGTGTGGATCACAGCAAACTGTGGAAAATTCTTCAAGAGATGGGAGTACCAGACCACTTGACCTGCCTCTTAAGAAATCTGTATGCAGGTCAGGAAGCAACGGTTAGAACTGGACATGGAACAACAGACTGGTTCCAAATAGGAAAAGGAGTATGTCAAGGCTGTATATTGTCACCCTGCTTATTTAATTTATATGCAAAGTACATCATGAGAAACACTGGGCTGGAAGAAGCACAAGCTGGAATCAAGATTGCTGGGAGAAATGTCAATAACCTAAGATATGCAGATGACACCACCTTTATGGCAGAAAGTGAAAAAGAACTAAAGAACCACTTCATGAAAGTGAAAGAGAAGAGTGAAAAAGTTGGCTTAAAGCTCAACATTCAGAAAACTAAGATCATGGCATCCAGTCCCATCTGCTGCTGCTGCTAAGTCACTTCAGTTGTGTCTGACTCTGTATGACCCCATAGACAGCAACCCACCAGGCTCCTCTGTCCCTGGGATTCTCCAGGGAAGAATACTGGAGTCAGTTGCTATTTCTTTCTCCAATGCATGCATGCTAAGTTGCTTCAGTCATGTCTGACTCTGTGCGACCCCATGGACAGCAGCCCGCCAGGCTCCTCTGTCCACAGAATTCTCTAGGCCAGAGTACCGGAGTGGGTTTCCAGTTCCTTCTCCCCCAGTCCCATCACTTCATTGCAAATAGATGGGGAAACAGTGAAAACAGTGGCTGACTTTATTCTTTTGGGTTCCAAAATCTCTGCAGATGGTGACTTCAGCCATGAAATTAAAAGATGCTTACACTTTGGAAGAAAAGTTATGACCAACCTAGACAGCATATTAAAAAGCAGAGACATTACTTTGCCAATAAAGCTCCATCTAGTCAAGGCTATGGCTTTTCCAATAGTCATGTACGGAGTGAGAGTTGGACTATAAAGAAAGCTGAGCACCAAAGAATTGATGCTTTTGAACTGTGGTGTTGGAGAAGACTCTTGAGAGTCCCTTGGATTGCAAGGAGATCCAACCAGTCCATCCTAAAGGATATCAGTCCTGGGTGTTCATTGGAAGGACTGTTGAAGCTGAAACTCCAGTACTTTGGCCATCTGATGCGAAGAACTGACTCATTTGAAAAGATCCTGATACTGGGAAAGATTGAAGGTGGGAGGAGAAGGGGATGACAGAGGATGAGATAATTGGGTGGCATCACCGACTCAATGGACATGAATCTGGGTAAACTGCGGGAGTTAGTGATGGACAGGGAGGCCTGGCGTGCTGGGGTCCATGGGGTTGCAAAGATTTGGATACCACTGAGCATATTTAACTTATATGCAGAGTACATCATGAGAAACACTGGGCTGGAAGAAGCACAAGCTGCAACCAAGATTGC
This sequence comes from Oryx dammah, assembly GCF_014754425.2. Taxonomy (NCBI): domain Eukaryota; kingdom Metazoa; phylum Chordata; class Mammalia; order Artiodactyla; family Bovidae; genus Oryx; species Oryx dammah. Next base: position 22,862,825 of record NW_024070190.1, on the reverse strand, counting down.
CGGGAGAAATATCAATAACCTCAGATATGCAGATGATACCACCCTTATGGCAGAAAGTGAAGAGGAACTAAAGAGCCTCTGAATGAAAGTGAAAGAAGACGGGGAAAAAGTTGGCCTAAAGCTCAACATTCAGAAGATGAAGATCATGGCATCTGGTCCCATCACTTCATGGGAAATAGATGGGGAAACAGTGGAAACAGTGTCAGATTTTGTTTTGGGGGGCTCCAAAATCACTGCAGGTGATGATTGCAGCCATGAAATTAAAAGATGCTTACTCCTTGGAAGGAAAGTTATGACCAACCTAGATAGCATATTCAAAAGCAGAGACATTACTTTGCCGACCATGGTCCGTCTAGTCAAGGCTATGGTTTTTCCAGTGGTCATGTATGAATGTGAGGATTGGACTGTAAAGAAAGCTGAGCACCGAAGAATTGATGCTTTTGAACCGTGGTGTTGGAGAAGACTCTTGAGAGTCCCTAGGACTGCAAGGAGATCCAACCAGTCCATTCTGAAGGAGATCAGCCCTGGGTGTTCATTGGAAGGACTGATGCTAAAGCTGAAACTCTAATACTTTGGCCACCACATGCAAAGAGTTGACTCATTGGAGAAGACCCTGATGCTGGGAGGGATTAGGGGCAGGAGAAGGGGACGACCGAGGATGAGATGGCTGGATGGCATCACTGACTCAATGGACATGAGTTTGAGTGAATTCCGGGAGTTGGTGATGGACAGGGAGGCCTGGCCTGCTGCAATTCATGGGGTCACAAAGAGTCGGACATGACTGAGTGACTGAACTGACTGAGCATCTTAACCGGAGAAGGCAATGGCACCCTACTCCAGTACTCCTGCCTGGAAAATCCTATGGATGGAGGAGCCTGGTAGGCTGCAGTCCATGGGGTCGCTTGGAGTTGGACAGGACTTCACTTTCACTTTTACTTTTCAGTTTCATGCATTGGAAAAAGAAATGGCAACCCACTTCAGCATTCTTGCCTGGAGAATCCCAGGGACAGCGGAGCCTGGTGGGCTGCCGTCTGTGCGGTCGCACAGAGTTGGACACGACTGAAGTGACTTAGCAGCAGCAGCAGCAGCAGAGTGACTGAACTGAACTGATCTGAATGATCTGTTCATTTTTGGATGGCTTGGGGCCCCAATATATGTAATTTTTGAACAATCAAGTTTAAATACCGCAATGTTCAGCGTGTCATGTTTATGGCTTTTTTTGACTCCCTCATCCTTGGGTTTTCTTAGACACTGAGCCACCAGCCTGCAACTCTTTCTCATCACCTCAGCCTATTGTATAAGGACTAAATGTATGTTTAAGAGTTACTGGTCTACCTGGTGTTTTTTCCTTGATGAATTGGATGGCAGTTACTGATTATCTTGTCACTGGTCTGGATGTTTTATGACCCTCCATACCAGGAAAGCATTCCTCTGAATTTCCAGAAACACGTGTAGCTATAGGTTAATGGAGTGAGATACTTATGTGAGGGAATAAGTCAGACTTAAAAACTGAAATTAAAAAAAAAAAAAAAAACAGAACCAAGGCCTCAACATTACGCTGTCTGCCTAACAATTTATATGCCAGTTTTGCAATTTTGAATCTAATTCTTTCTTCAAATCCTGGTTAACTTTCATTTCCTCCACCCAAAGATTTGGCAGATTGGTTTCATTCCTCATGACAGTGCTGAATCACTAATGGCAGCTTCTTGGGGAGGTTATAAGGATCCTGAAGCCAAGAGCTCTGTGGGTTCAGAAGAAAACAATGTCATGATTCACGAGCAGTTTCTGCTATGGGTCCAGGGTGAGTGCATCAGGAAGCATCTATATTGAGTATTGTCTCTGTTGCCATGTAGTATATTTTGGCACTGTAGGTGTTTGATGCATCTTGGAAAATTCAAAATAAATAGATATACCTCAATTTATCAATTTTAATATTATTATGATTGTATTGCCCACTTTCCCCTTCTTCATTCCAAGACTAAAGCCGAACCTTATCTTGGAGAATGATGTCAACAGGTAGAAAATCAAAACAGGAATGAAGACAAGTCTTCACTGCTTAGATTTAAGAATGTAGTATCTGTATCAGGGTAAATTATCTAGTTTATACTGGTAGGTGAAGGCTTGGAGTGAGTTCTTAGAAATTGAGGCATCCGGTGCCAGATGAAAGGATGAGGAGGGAATTCTCCCACAAGATCAGCAGCACAGGGTTCTTAAGGATACATATTCATGGAGTCCCTTCAACACGGAGAACTCTTGGTTTAATTTGTGCAAGCCAGACAAGTGATGCTTACCTCCCAGTTCGACCACCTACTAACTGTAGGTGCAGTTAATTAACCTCTATGAGCTTTGGCTTATTGTCTTAAAGACAGAGTTCACAAGGTTACCTCTCAGGGCTGCTGTAAAAATTAAAGGGGAATGTGTATATAGAAGATTTAGTACAGTATTTGGCTCAATAAATAGTAGCTGTTCTTATGATTATTGTATGGAATAGCAAAGAAGACAATCCCTTTAAAGCTGTTAAGATTCCTTTGCTTCTTATCCCTAATCTCTGTCTTCACTGTTACTTACAAACATATGAGATGATGAAATGACCTCTTGGCCAAATGTTATATATAACACCACAACTACTAACTAATTAAGTCTAATTGATTGGAGTCCTGTAGGTAATACTGCTGATTTATTATTCTTCCCCAGCACCTAACATGAGCTGATGCTGTGAACACATCACAGCATCATTACTTGGTGCTTCTGTTATGTTTAGCGCATCCAATTTAAAAGTGAAAGAGTGTGGCTATTATTTAGAACTTTGTACTTTTCTAAAGCTATTTATTCTCTTAGGTTAACATAGTTTATACTTTAGGTATCTGAATCTTATTCCTTTCCTGACGATCTTATTAAATACCTTGAAATGCATGTAGTTCAGAAACACAGTAATTTATTCATTCAATAAATATTTGCATTTTGTTCTGGGTCAAGGTCTGTTTTAGACACTAGAGCCATGACGATGTACACAAGAGATAAACCAACTGTTCTTATGGAGATTTTCTTCTGGAAGTGGAAGTTAGACAATGGATAGTGAGCCAGCAAACAAACAACCATGCTGTAATTTTAGATGTTTGTGTTTTCTATGAGGGAAATATGATAATAAAGCAAAGGTGATCAAGGTGAGTTGTGAGTGACCATCTGTGGATTGTGTGGAAAGCTGCAGTTACATTTCTACCAATGCGTGAATGATGATAAAGAATGTGCCAGGCAAAAAAAATAGTTTCCATGTTCTCCAGGCAGAGAGAAGAGCAAAGTGACTCAACTCACATGAGGATAGAAACAAGTTTCTAGCAGTGGGTACCCTGTGCTTGGGGGGAAAAAAACATACTGGAGATGCTGGCAGGGAAATCTTGGAGAATGTTGTTTCTGGGATAAGAAGTTTGGATTCTGTTTGATACAGAGGAAAGCCACTGGAGTTTATAAAAATCGTATGAGACAAAGATTTTATTTGAAGTTGTATGTGAGCATTGAATGCTTACAGAGCTAGCCATGTAAGGAATTTGATAGTTAAATATGATGATAAAGTAGGCAATCATTTATGATTTATCTGTTTTCTAGACTCAGATTTTTTTGTTTGTTTGTTTGTTTAGAAGACAAGATGCAGGATTTAATTGCTTCTAGTGTTTTGCTCCTAAATTCAAAATCCTTTGAGTTGGCTTTTATGATAACTTTACACGGATTTCCCCTATCCTGACAGACATTTTTAACATGATAGTGATCTGCCAAATTATTTTTTTCTTTCTCTTCCTCAAAACTGTACTGTGTCCACTTTTGTATTTCTATGTTTCATGAACCTGAGATAAAATTAACATATGATTTTTGGTAAGTTACATCTGTTGTTTTGGAGTTACCTTTGTTTTACTTGAGAAGGTCTACTATGACCTTAGAACTGTTGTCCTATTTAATGTTCTGAGTCAATTTGAGAACTTAAGGAGAGCAATGTAATCCTCTATATTTATCATCTAGTTGAAGATTCTCTCATTGGAGTACTAACCAGGCCCAACCCTGCTGAGCTTTCTTTTTGTGAAAACAGGTATACTTATTTCATATGAGAGCATGTTTCACAGGATATGTAAAGTATATTTATATACCACTGATATTAATATTGTATTTCTTTATGGGCTTTCCTGGTGGCTTAGATGGTAAAGAATCTGCCTGCAATGCAGGAGACCTGGGTTCCATTCCTGGGTCAGGAAGATCCCCTGGAGAAGGGAATGGCTACCCACTCCAGTATTCTTGCCTGGAAAATCCCATGGACAGAGGGGCCTGGTGGGCTACAGTCAGACATGACTGAGTGACTAATATAGATATGTGTTTACAAACATATGTATACATATATTTGGATTTACACATAAAGTATATAGTTATATTAATAAATATGATATGACACATAAGTAATAAAACTGTTTCATATAAATAGCAGTCTACTATAGAGAATAAAGAATTCACAAAGGGATCCTTCGTGTCTATCTAGTTTCCATTCTGCTTTCAACAGAACTGGTAAGGGCTTCCCAGGCGGCTCCAGTGCTAAAGAATCTACCTGCCAATGCCGGAGCCCCTGGAGATGCGGGTTTGATCACTGGGTCAGAAAGATCCCCTGGTGGAGGAAATGACAACCCGCTCTGGTATGCTTGCTGGGATTGTCTCACAGACTGAGGAGCCTGGCAGGCCACAGCCCCTAGAATGGCACAGAGTCAGGCACAGCTGAACATGCAGAAGCCAAAACCAATCACATATTTTAATAAGACACAGAATAACGGTTAGTTGTTTGCAGCAGAATTTTAACTCTCATAACTTTGTGCACTTTTTCAGCAACTTGCCAAGTGTCAATAGAATTTCCTAATAAACCTGAACTGATGCATTATAGGTCTGATACCCGGTGGGTTAGACTATCTGGGTGAAGATTCTAATAGTTTCACAGCTGCCTCTTTGCCTCTTGCTCCCACATTTTAAAGTTGGAGTTGTCTTTGAATTTGTCTCACAAACTCTGAAATTCCATTTGAAATTTCATTTCAAATAGATGTTTCTAACCCTTGAGCAGCGTTCCATCTTTCATTACGTTTATTGCATCTGTGTATTTTTCTGTGATTATATGTTACTCTTAAGTGTTCTTAAGTGGTATGCCTTTAGGCTGGCCTCTTGATTTCTATCCACACACATTAATTGCTGTCTGCCTGGATACTTAGTCATATTCTAGCACATTTACCCCAAACCAGAGAAATTCTTTTGCTGAGTAGACATTGATGTCAATTATAAGGGCTTCCCCGGTGGCTCAGATGGTAAAGAATCCACCTACAATGTGGGAGACTGGTGTTTGATTCCTGAGTCAGGAAAATCCCCTGGAGAAGGGAATGGCAATCCACTCCACTATTCTTGCCCGAAGAATCCCATGAACAGAGGAGCCAGGAGGGCTACAGTCCATGGGGTCGCAAAGAGCAGGACACAACTGAGTGACTAACACTTAAACTCTCGCTTTCTGCACAAATAGTTCCAGATGAGCATAAGATTAATGCTTTGTTCACATCTTCTGCTGTCCTTCACAAAACCTAGTTATTTATTTGTAATAGTTAAATTATTTTCTATGTGCCTCAAGGTTTTAAAAACATGAATTTCAGTTTTATTAATTGTAAACCACAGAAACTGAGTGGTCCTTTGAAAGTGCAGCCAATTGAAAATATTTAAGAATATCTTGAATGAGCTTTTGAAATCCCTAACACATATTTAGCATTTATAAACCCATTTAACACATTTTCCTTAATATGTTTATAATATATGGTTTATTTTACAAAGGTTCTATTTCTCGTGTAAATTCACTGGGTGAAATTTGAAAGAATGGTGACTATGAAAAGCCTTTAAATAAGTGGTAATCTGAGAGGAGAAGGAACTCAGCTCATAAAGTCCATGGCAGAGAAAGAAAAAAGTTCTTTGAAAGAACAGTGTGTCTTCTGCTCATTCCCTCACTCCTGCAAAGAAGAAAACTTGATGATAAAATGAGGCAAACAAATCCTGAAGCACTCTTTTTGTTCACTCTCCACCAATATTATTCACCCCAAATGCTTATGATTGAAGTAAAAAGAACTTGTAAATTTTTATTCAGAAAAATAAAATGGTAAGATTATTACAGCTTCCTCATAAACCAAATATCCATTTATGATTGTGTGATGGCCATTATTTCAGAGTAGCTTGAGGAGAAATAATTAAGTTTTCAGAAATTCCATATTAAGTTTTAAATTTCTAGAAATATTTAATTTCCCAAATATTGTCAATGAATATAAAATAGACTTCCAGAGTCATAGAGAGCATTGACAATTGTCTCTAATAATATGTGTATTATTAGACGTTTAGTAATAATAGCAAAAAAAGATGAAGTGTTGAGAAAAGTTTCTTTCCCAAATCATAGAAGCCTGTCTCAAAATTTCAAGGCTCGCTGGAAGATTAAATGTACTATAGAAAAATCCACAAACTTTTATCTAAATCTTAATTCTATATCAAGGGAAAAAATTAGTTGTCAGAATGAATCCTATTTTTATTGATGCCTTTCTTCTTAAAATTTTTTGTGTTAAGTAGTTTATCTGCTGCTGTTGCTGCTAAGTCACTTCAGTCATGTCTGATTCTGTGTGACCCCATAGACGGCAGCCCACCAGACTCCCCCGTACCTGGGATTCTCCAGGCAAGAACACTAGAGTGGGTTGCCATTTCCTTCTCCAATGCAGGAAAGTGAAAAGTGAAAAGGAAGTCGCTCAGTTGTGTCCGACTCTTCGCGACCCCATGGACCGCAGCCTTCCAGGCTCCTCTGTCCATGGGATTTTCCAGGCAAGAGTACTGTAGTGGGGTGCCATCGCCTTCTCTGAAGTAGTTTATCTAGGAATAAAAATAAATGAAAATTAATTTTATATGTCTGATTTTGATTCTTTCACTACATACAAGAATATGAATATGGTGAGAAAATACAGATTACAAAAAGAAACTAATATAAAAATAAAGAGATATTTCATTCATATCTGTTATTTGAGACACTTTCTAACAGAATATGCCAATATAAAGTACTTGGCACTCTTTAGAGAACTAAAACTAAATCTAACCTTGTTGTTTAGTAGCTAAGTAGTGTCCGACTCTTTGCTTCTCCATAGACTGTAGCCCTCCAGGCTCCTCTGTCCATGGGCTTTCCCAGGCAAGAATACTGGAGTGGGCTGCCCACTCCTTCTCCAAGGGATCTTCCTGACTCAGGGATCAAACCAAATCTCCTGCTTGGCAGGTGGATTCTTTACCACTGAGCCACCTGAGAAGCCTCAAAATCTAACCTGGTAATTAGTAAAAACGTTACAAACTAAAATTTTAAATTATTTGGGTGTGCTTACTTCATTGTTATTGTTAAGTCATAATGGTTAGCATTTCGTAGGCTTATTTGATCTGCTCATCAATTGTCAGCTACAATTTCTGTTTATATTATTTGATCAGAAAAGAAAGAAAAATAAACCTCTTGTCCAAACTACCCAACTGGAAAGGAATGCAGCTCTTACAGTCTGTCCATTTCCAGACTCCATGCTTTGTACTGAGACTAGCCTCTACTACCTGTCTCTGAACTTCAGTCAGCTGTCTTCCACTCCAGTCTAGTTTCCTCCATGGAATATTTTCTCTGGCTCCATCTAGAGTGTCATGATGCTTCTGGAAGATTAGTGTTTCATTCTCTTTTAAAGCTTTTAACTGGCTCCAGTGGAAGCCTCCACTTTATCTAACTCATATCTTATTTCAATGGGTCTGAACATTTTCATTTGTCTCCATTATTAAGATTCAAGAAATATCTGAAAAACCACCTGCCAGTTAATGGATGCTGGATAGACCAGATGATTTTTCAGTGTCCTTTTCAGCTCTCATATTATTTGAAAGCAAATATACACTGATATGCTCTATTTCAAGCATAGTATTTTATTTAAATAAAAATGCAGCTTACTTATATGGTTTAAAAAATCAAATAAGTCAAACAATAAAAGAAAAGTTTCTCTGAAACTTTAATCCAACATCCGAGACATAACTCTTGTCAAATTTATTTCTGTGGTTTAAAAACCACACTTGTACATCTGCTTCTTAACTTATCAACACTATTCAGTGTAGCTTACATGAATGCTGAATCTTCTACTGAAATCTTTCCAGAGTTCACATGTTCATAGAAATAGGAAATTTAAAAAATTTTATCTTAGACTACAGCGGGGTTGAAGAATGTGCACTCATCTTCTCCTGTGAGAACTCCAAAATTAAAACTCGCTGCTGAACAACCATCACCAGGAAAATGTTGGATCCCACCAAAAAAAGATACCCCACATCCAAGGGCAAAGAAGACGGTAAGAGGGGTGACATTGCGTTTATAATCAAATCCCATACTCGCCAGAGACACTCAGAGGGCTCAAGCAAAACGTTGTGCACACCAGAAAACCCCACAGAGACGGAGCCAGACCTGCCTTTGAGTGTTCCAGTGTCTCCTGGGGAGGTAAGGGTCAGCAGTGGCCTGACACATGGGGAGGGGCTCTGGGTGCAGCAGACCTGGTGTGACATAAGCCCTCTTGGAGGAGGTCGCCATTAACCCCACCATAGAGCTGCCAGAATGTACACAGGACACAAAACAGACTCTTGGAGGGCATAAACAAAACCTTGTGTGCACCAGCACCCAGGAGCAAGGAGCAGTGACCCCACAAGAGACTGACCCAGACTTGCCTGCGAGTGTGCAGGAGTCTCTGGCGGAGGCGTGGGTCGGCAGCGGCCTGCTGCAGGGTCGGGGCACTGACTGCAGCAAGGCATGCATGGGACCTTCTGAAGGAGGTCGCCATTATCTTCATCACCTCCACCATAGTTTGGCCTCAGGTCAAGCAACAGAGAGGGAACACAGCCCCGCCCATCAACAGAAAATTGGATTAAAGATTTACTGAGCATGGCCCCACCCATCAGAAGGAGACCCAGTTTCCCCCTCAGTCAGTCTCTCCCATCAGGAAATTTCCATAAGCCTCTTATCCTTATCCCTCAGAGGGCAGACAGAATGAAAACCACAATAACAGAAAACTAGTCAAACTGATCACATGGACCACAGCCTTGTCTAACTCAATGAGGCTATGAGTCAATGTCATGTAGGGCCCAAGATGGATGGGTCATGGTGGAGGGTTCTGACAAAACATGGTCCACTGGAGAGGGGAATGGCAAACCACTTCAGCATTCTTGCCTTGAGAACCCCATGAGCAGCATGAAACAGCAGAAAGATATGACCCCAAAAGATGAACTTCCCAGGTTGGTAGGTGCCCAATATGCTACTGGAGAAGAGTGGAGAAATGACTCCAGAAAGAATGAAGAGGTGGAGCAAAAGCTAAAATAACATCCGGTTGTGGATGTGACTGGTGATGGACGTAAAGTCTGATGCTATAAACAAGATTGCATAGGAACCTAGAATGTTAGGCCAATGAATCAAGGTAAATTGGAAGTGGTCAAACAGGAGATGGCAAGAGTGAACATCAACATTTTAGGAATCGGTGAACTAAAATGGACTGTACTGGGTGAATTTAACTCAGATGACCATTATATCTACTACTGTGGGCAAGAAACCCTCAGAAGAAATGGAGTAGCCCTCATAGTCAACAAAAGAGTCTGAAATGCAGTACTTGGGTGCAATCTCACAAATGACAGAATGATCTCTGTTTGTTTCCAAGGCAAATTATTCAATATCACAGTAATCCAAGACTATGCCCCAACCAGTAATGCTGAAGAAATTCAAGTTGACTGGTTCTATGAAGACCTACAAGATCTTCTGAAACTAACACCCCCAAAAGATGTCCCTTTCATTATAGGGGACTGGAATGCAGAAATAAGAAGTCAAGAGATAACTAGAGTAACAGGCAAATTTGGTCTTTGAGTACAGAATGAAGCAGAGTAAAGGTTAACAGAGTTTTGCCAAGAGAACACACTGGTCATAGTAAACACCAACTTCCAACAACACAGGAGACGACTTTATACATGAACATCACCAGATGGTCAATACCAAATCAGATTGATTATATTCTTTGCAGTCAAAGATGGAGAAACTCTATAGAGTCAGCAAAGAGAAGACCTGGAGTTGACTGTGGCTCAGATCATGAACTCCTTATTGGAAAATTCAGACAAATTGAAGAAAGTAGGGAAAACCACTAGACCATTCAGGTATGACCTAAATCAAATCCCGTATGATTATACAGTAGAAGTGACAAAGATTCAAGGGATTAGATCTGATAGACAGAGTACCTGAAGAATATGGATAGAGGTTCATGACATGGTACAGGAGGCAGTGATCAAGACCATCCCCAAGAAAAAGAAATGCAAAAAGGCAAAATGGTTGTCTGAGGAGGCCTTACAAATAGCTGAGAGAAGAAGAGAAGTGAAAGGCAAAGGATAAAAGAAAAGATATATCCATTTGAAGGTAGACTTTCAAAGAATAGCAAGGAGAGATAAGAAAGCCTTCCTCAGTGATCAATGCAAAGAAATAGAGGAAAAGTATAGAATGGGAAAGACTAGAGATCTCTTCTAGAAAATTAGAGATAACCAAGGGAATATTTCATGCAAAGATGGGCACAATAAAGTACAGAAATGGTATGGCCCTAACAGAAGCAGAAGATAGAATACATAGAAGAACTATACAAAAAAGATCTTTATGACCCAGAAAGCCGCAATGGTGTGATTGCTCACCTAGGGCCAGACATCCTGGAATGTGAAGTCAAGTGGGCCTTAGGAAGCATCACTATGAACAAAGCTAGTGGAAGTGATGGATTTCCATCTGAGCCATTTCAAATCCTAAAGGATGATGCTGTTAAAGTGTTGTACTCAATATGTCAGCAAATTTGGAAAACTCAGCAGTGGCGATAGGACTAGAAAAGGTCAGTTTTCATTCCAATCCCAAAGAAAGGTAATGCCAATGAATATTCAAACTACTGCACAATTGCACTCATCTCACACACTAGCAAAGTAATGCTCAAAATTCTCCAAGCCAAGCTTCAACAGTACATGAACCATGAACCGCCAGATGTTCAAGATGGATTTAGAAGAGGCAGAGGAACCAGAGATCAAATTGCCAACATCTGCTGGATCATCAAAAAAGCAAGAGAGTTCCAGAAAAACATCTACTTTATTGACTACACTAAAGACTTTGACTGTGTGGAACACAGCAGACTGTGGAAAATTCTTCAAGACATGGGAATACCAGACTCCCTGACCTGCCTCCTGAGAAATCTATATGCAGGTCAAGAAGCAACAGTTAGAAATAGACATGGAACAATGGACTGGTTCCAAATTGGGAAATTAGTATGTCAAGGCTGTATATTGTAACCCTGCTTCTTTAATTTATATGCAGTGTACCTCATGGGAAATGCTGGGCCAAATGAAACACAAGCTAGAATCAAGATTGCTGGGAGAAATATCAATAACTTCAGATATGCAGATAACACCACACTTACGGAAGAAAGCAAAGAACTAAAGAGCCTCTTGATGAAAGTGAAAGAGAGTGAAAAAGTAGGCTTAAAACTCAACATTCAAAAAACAAAAATCATGTCATTACGTCCCATCACCTCATGGCAAATAGATGGGGAACTATGGAAACAGTGAGGGACTTTATTTTGGGGGGCTCCAAAATCACTGCAGATGGTGACTGCAGCCATGAAATTAAAAGACGCTTGCTCCTTGGAAGAAAAACTATGACCAACCTAGAGAGCATATTAAAAAGCAGAGACATTACTCTGCCAATGAAGGTCCATGTAATCATGTATGGTCCAGTAGTCATGTATGGATGTGAGATTTGAACTCTAAAGAATGCTGAGTGCCAAAGAATTGATGCTTTCGATCTGTGGTGTTGGAGCAGACTCTTGAGAGTCCCTTGGACTGCAAGGAGATCCAACCAGTGAATCCTAAAGGAAATCAGTCCTGAACATTCATTAGAAGGATTGATGCTGAAGCTGAAACTCCAATACTTTGGCCACCTGATGCGAAGAACTGACTCACTGAAAAAGACCCTGATGCTGGGAAAGACTGAAGGCAGGTGGAAAAGGGGACGACAGAGGATGAGATGGCTGGATGGCATCACCGAATTGATGGACGTGAGTTTGAGCAGGCTCTGGGAGTTGGTGACAGACAGGGAAACCTGGTATGCTGCAGTCCATGGGGTTGCTAAGAGTTGGACACAACTGAGCAACTGACCTGACTGACTGACAGCTCCATAGAGGCTTCCCAGGTGGTGCTAGTGGTAAAGAACCCACCTGCCAATGCAGGTAGTCGTAAGTATGCTGGTTTGATCCCTGGGCCCGGAAGATCCCCTGGAGGAGGGCATGGCAACCCACTCTAAAGTACTGCCTGGAGAATCACCATGGACAGATCCATGGCAGGCTACAATCCATGAACACGACTGAAGCAACTTAGTACGCATGCACACACAGCTGCATAGACTGAAATTTCAGCAGAAGACAGTATTTATATGAATTTCATTTTATCTGTAGGATATTAAAATATGGATTTTCGAGAAGGGTCAGGCATTGACAGGACCTGAGAAGTTGGATTGTGCTCTTTAATGAGAATCCCTCTTCCCTGAAGGCACAAGGACAGAGAAAGGTACTGAGGGCTGAATTAGTGTGACTTTCAGGCAAGAGAGATGGTGGCAGTTAGGGTCTCCAGAGTCTCAGGACCGTCTGTTTCAGATTTAGGTAAGGAGTTCTTTTTAAACAACAGCAACAAAAATGTGTGACTTGTGTTACTTATCAACCCCTTCAGGTATTTTCACTTAAAGGTCATCTTTCAGATATCTCAAAGGATATAATTATATTACACTCATTAGATGAAGAAAAAGTGATTTAAGTGATAGACTGTATAAAGTGTGCTAGAAGTGATTGTGCTTTAATTTTGAATTTAGGAATAACATCCCAATGTAACTCATCCTTCCAGTGATGCTATTAATCACATATGTCCCAGAATAGAAAATGATCAGTTAGTATGTGATTTTATTAAGACTTGAAAATGCAAGTATTTTGCAAAAGTAAGTTATGATATATAGCAGTCCTCCAAGAACTGAATATGTTTATGCATACTGTGTAAAAAACCCAGTTTTACTAAGATGATGAACTATGTATTTAATGACAACACTAAGTTCATTTTTTTATCCAGTATTCAGTTTTCAAAACACGTTTCAGGGCTGAATATTATTTGAATGTAATAGACATAAATAGGTAATTTGCCCTAATTCACATGTAAATCTATTAACTTAAGGTAGGAATATAAACTTGAAATATACTATAAATACATCAAGAATGGCCACTTTTGTTTAAAACATCAGGGTATTTTGCATTTGGTTTAATGAAATGGCACTCTACTAGATTTGAATAAAGGGATTCTAAAATGTATTTCTTATTTTTAGTTTGAAATCTGGTTCATGAAAATTACTAAATACTGAAGGGAAATGAATTTTTCTATTTCTATAGATTATATTATATACTTGGTGGATGCTTTTGTGAATCCCTTTCTTTAGGAAGGTGTTAAGAACCTGATCAGAGAACATTTTAACAAGATTTCACTTTGTATTTTCACATAGAAATGTAATACAGGATTATACTGATTAATGAAAACCAGTATTTTAAGTTTTTGCAGTAAATAGTTCAAAAGGTCTAACCAATAGAGATAAATACTATATCTTTATTCTGAACACATAGGTAATAATAGATAATTTGCTCAAAATAATTTTATAAGTTGGTTTGGTGGGCAGGTAAATAGTACTATTCTATGGATCTTTGAGGGCAGAAAAAAAATGACATACTTCTGTTTATATCTGTAATGCTTGGCATTTAATAAGCACTCAAAATATTTTCAAATTGAATTTTGTATATGTTTAGCACAAAGCATTATTTTAAAACCCTTAAAACTTGTAAGTTAAAAACGATGGTTCATTTTCTTTGGTAACACTAGGCTAAACTTTAAACTTAAAATATTTTCCTAAAGTGTCTAACATACTTTTAAAATTACAAAGACAATAATGCATTTTATTCTTAATAAGAATCTCTCTTCCTTATTAGTGAAGATGAAGTCAGCGTATAGTCTAGATAATTAAGTTTCAGATTGCTTCATAACAGATATTTATTTTCAACCTTCTTGCATGTCCTGCTTCTTCATTCAAATTGAGCATTAATAGATATGTTTATTAAAGGAACATGAGTTATTTTCCTGTCCTTTTGAAACCTTCAATTCAGAAAGAACCTTGAAGTAATTAGTAATTCATTTTTGAACCATAAAATAAATGGGAAAAGTGCGGATTCTTAAATAGGGAGGCATTAGCTTAGAAAAGAGTTCTATTTATATTTCTCACTGAAACACCACCCTTGACATAATTGAAAATAGAGGTTAAGGCCACCTAGTTCAGATAATTCTTTTCCAGAATAGGCCATGTAATTTGAAAAATTGAAAAAAGCTACGTCACTGTTTGAATCTTGCTTATTTTACTTATAGATAATTCACACATTATTGTGTGTGTGTGCTTAGTCACTCACGGACTATAGCCTGCCAGGCATCTCTGTCCATGGGGATTCTCCAGGCAAGGTTATTGGAATGGGTTGCCATGCCCTCTTCTAAGGAATCTTCCCAACCCAGGGGTTGAACCCAGGTCTCTCACATTGCAGGTGGATTCTTTACCATCTGAGCCACCAGGGAAGTCCAAGAATATTGGCATGGGTAGCCTATCCCTTCTCCAGGGAATCTTCCTGGTTGTGTATGTATATATGTGTGTGTGTATGTCTGTGTGTGTGTGTGTGTGTGTGTGTGTATAGATATACTCGTGTGCATATGTATGTATAGGTAGCTAATATATGTATTTGTTGCCAATGATTGTTAAGAATCTCTCTGTTAGAGATTAATAATAATAATATTAATCATTTTCTTCTCATTAGGGAGTAAGGTGAAATTCAAGAAATAGTAGTCACTAGAATGACCATCCTTGCTTGTCTCTGTGCGTGTTCCTGTGCCCTGCCCATCACCCTCAATGTATTTCTCAAGCTGAGCTGCTGTCAAAAGGAATTGTGTTCTGTTACTCCATGATGGTATGCTTATATCATGGAATTGGTGTTCTTTACAGGGATCTCTCAGTATCTCTGTCTAAAGATCTTCACAGTTTAGCTTTCAAATACCCAGTTTTTATGCTTTATCCGGTTTCTAGCCACAGTGTGTGATAACAATAATATTTTCTTCACCAGAATTCTGGTAAGTGTCATTCTGTTTTGTTTTTGTTTTTGTTTTTGTTTAAGGGAAGCAGAGAGGAAAGCAAGTTGCTCTACCTTTGTCAGCCTTTGGAGAGGTTTGGGGGATTCAATAAGATGATAGATGTGATGTTTTGAAATGTGATTTCTTGCCGTATTACTTTAAGTCTTCAGTAAACTTCAAGCATCACCACATGCCTTTGGACAAAGAAGGAGGGGTTGAAGTTAGAACAGCACACATATATGAAGGCAGAAATGAAGAGGATGGAGATTTAGGAAGGTTTGGGGATAAACCTAGACTTGAGCATATTTTGAAAAGAAGATTTGCACTAAGGTTCTAATTCTCTGCATCTCCAAGGCACTGAACAGTTCCAAGCGACTCTCTCTCTCATATAATGTATACACACACTTAATTCTTGATTTCTTTATTTTTACTGAATGGGAATACAGAATCACACATCCTAAAACTGCAGAAAGTGCAGGTGCACTCATGAATATTTTGAAGTCCTACACGTCTTGCTGAGGCATTCTTTTCTGCTTTTGTAATGAGTGGTGCTGAAGGGATTGTTACGACTTTAGATAAAGACGGGCTCTCTGGGAGTTTTACGGGTGCCTGGGGACCAAACCTTTATGATTCTTCCACAATTCTTCCTCTTTCCTCTTTCCATTGAAAATGTCCTCTGGCAGAACCCTTGGTTCCACTAACAGCAAATAGCTTTTTCTCATGCAAGCTGAATTCATATAAGCGGAATGAGCAAGTGGTATTATGGTGGTTTGTTTAACAAATTGATTTAAGAACTGACACTGGTCCTGTGTGAAATAAGAAGCAGGTTCTTAAGTAACTAGCATTAATTCTTGATTTTGAGCCTGTTTTTTTTTTTTTTTTAACTGATCAATACCCATGTCCCTGATTGTTTTCATTGCTCTGTATTCCACACATGGATTGACAATTTAGCTGAGGGTGTCTCATAGCCAAATAATGTAAGAAGCCCTTCCATCTCTGATTAGAGTTATCCTCTCTCCTCTTCGCTTTGACAACATATGAATTGTCTTTATATGTAAAAGTACTTCCATCAGGGCATCTTGCTTGCCTCCTAGTTAGGTGTCTGCTTTAGTCCCTCATATACTGCCCTGTACTGCTTCTACGATGATTCACAACATACTTTTTATAGTCATTTATTTAAAGGGTTGTCTTCCTCATGAGACTGTCAGTTGTGTGGAGATAGACCATACCTAGCTTGTTTATTGCTAGTCTGATGGAACCTAGCTCAATGCATTTTATTTATTTATTTATTTTTGTGACCCCATTAACTGCAGCCTGCCAGTATCCTCTGTCCATGGGATTTCCCAGGGAATAATTCTTAAAAAAAAAAAATTATTTATTTTAATTGGAGGTTAATTACTTTACAATGCCTTTTAAAGAAGTTCTCATAAATAGTCATTTCAGAATAAAGGAACCTTTTTTTTTTTAATTTTTGGAGAGGTTATTAGCAAAAAAAAGCCTTTTGGTAGCAGTGCTCATGCTGGTCATCTGACTCAAACCGTGCTAAGGGAAATATCCCCTGGCCTTAGAAGGTAACTCATTTTGATTCCAAGTCTCCACGTTTTTCATCACTGTCAGCACCTACTGCAAAGAACCATCTAACTGAAGCTACTGATGAGTTGCTTGCAGTCCTTTGTTAAAGTTTACCTAGAAAGAAACCATAAAGAAATCCATCCCATACTTTTTGCAAAATTCACACAGACAATAAAAGCATTTATCTAAATAATGTTTTGGCTTCACACAACATCAGTGAACATCTCATGGAGATTAAAGTGACTGAAAACCTTTTATAGTTGTCAACTGAATTCTGTTGGCTGTGTTGATTTTCTTTATAAAGAATGAAAAATAGTAAGGTTGTTCTCCATTGAAACATTTGGGAATGCATAAATGATTTTCTTTAAATCACATTTTCCTGACAATGAACACGGAGGGAAAGATTATTAAAACTGATCTCTCCCAACATTGTTGCATACCTCAAACAAATGTGTGGGGCTGTCTCCATCAGTAAACTCTGTTTGTGTGATTGATGAATTATAATTAACCTTGGCAACTTGTTTGCCGCTTAACTAGATCAATCGAAATTAGTTATCCTGAGAGACAGTAAAATCACTTCTATTCTCAGCTTACTGCAATAAGTAATGGCCTTTCCCTGGAAGACTTCTCAAAGTATAGTGAACAAATACTTTGCTATTGAATCTACTTCTGAAAGTAAATGAGAAGTCAATGAGATTGAGATAATTTTATTTGAATGAGAGAAGTCTCCAGGCTGATACAACAGGGGTTCTCTCAGGAGCTGGGGATTGGAGTGGGGATTGGGGGCAGATGGTGATTAACAGTTGAGGTGAGTACCTAATTAAAGTAAGGGCTTCCCTGGTGGCTCAGTGGTAAAGAATCTGCATGTAAAGCTGGAGACTGCCTGCAATGCAGGAGATGTGAGTTCAATCCCTGGGTCGGGAAGATCCCCTGGAGAAGGAAATGGCAACCCACTTCAGTGTTCTTGCCTGGGAAATCCCATGGATAGAGGAGCCTGGCGGGCTACAGTCCATGGGGTCACAAAAGAGTTGGACATGGTTTAGCGACTAAATCACCAGAAGGGAAGGGGAAGGAGAAGGGAGAGAGGTAGCATGTCAGAACTTCCCTTCCACCCATTCAAAGGGAAAAGTTTAGAAAAGCAGATTTATTTTCTAAGTGTGTATGAATGAATGTGTTGCTGTGTATATTAACACTGAACTTTATAGAATTATATTAATCAGTGCAAGAAATATAGATCATTTTAACAGTTGTGGCCCCTTTGGCTCAGCATGCCACATGGCAGTTTCTTCTGGGTATTGTCCTTGATAATATGAGGCAATCTAGGAAAATCTCCTCATGGAAGTCTTTGTCCCCAGTGTTATCTTCATTGGACCTAATAACATTCATTGTCAAATACCAAACGATGACTTTTTTTCTTGGTCTGTGCAAAGTTTGAAGAGATGCTTTGGAAGATGACCAAAAACACTACCCAACGTTTTACAGTCAACTGACCATAGCCCTTGTGCTTTTACCTGTGGGTGTGGGCGTTTTGGAGGTTTCACTTAGGAAATTCTGCAGAGCCTTCTTTTAGCATGGTCTACCTGTGGATTGGAAGGACTGATGTTGAAGCTGAAACTCCAGTATTTTGGCCACCTGATGTGAAGAGCTGACTCACTTGAAAAGACCCTGATGCTGGGTAAGATTGAGGGCAGGAGAAGATGAGATGGTTGGATGGCATCACCGACTCAATGGACATGGGTTTGGGTGGACTCTGGGAGTTGGTGATGGACAGGGAGGCCTGGCGTGCTGTGGTTCATGGGGTTGCAGAGTTGGACACGACTGAGTGACCGAACTGAACTGAACTGAACCTGCAGATTACACAGTAATAACATAGCTTCTATACTCACTCTTCTTGCATAACCCCTGCTCCCAGTAAGGCTCCCTGTAAGGCAGTTATTTATCTTTGTATTAGCAAGGAATACTCTAAATGCTCTTTTTTGGGAGACACAGGCAATTAAGTGGAAGGAAGTTGTCGTTTTTACAGCCCTCCAATGACCATCCATCCTGTGCTAGCATGGCCACCCAGAGCAGACTCAGGCCTGCCTGCCAGGGAGACACCCCTGGACCCAGAAGCAGAAGCACAAAAAATAACTAGCATTGTCTCAAAATTGTAGATTGATTAAGTAGCTCTTATTTTTATTCTATTTTCTCTTTCTGTATAAGACATCTCTTATGGAAACTTTCTAAAATAGTAAACTATGGAAATAATTATGAGTTTAAATTGGTGCCTTTATGAACTGGAAAACTTGTAGTGACATCCTAGTATTCTTACCAAGTTCTGGATGAGAAAGGAGAAGCCTGTCTGAATATGTGGGTCCTCATAAGGGTGGTAGAAGGTGCTGTACTCAGTCGTGTCCGACACTTGCAACCCCATGGACTGTAGGCTCCTCTGTCCATGAAATATTTCAGGCTAGAATACTGGAGTGGGTTGCCATCTGTGTACAAATGCAGTAGCTCACTGGCCTTCAGACCATTGGTGCCTGTATTGTGCACACACCGTGCCCTGAGATACCTTGGGGGAACAGACCTAGAAATGGGGGAGAGTCCTTTCTCACTCCGACCTCACTTGTATGTTCTAGATTGGATTTCCATCAGCATTTCCATTGGAGAGAGGTCACCTGGCTTACTTCTCTTTAACTACTTGCATTCTCATAGTGTAGGCTCCCCAGGTAGGCTCTGTCTGGGATGGAGGATGGGAAGTAGACATCTAGTTAACAATCTAGATGGAGCATGGTTGCTGAAGGGTGTGAAGGAAGGAAAATAGACTTCATTCCTAGGAAGGAGGTTTAGAGGAACTTGTTGGGGCATCAGAATTTCCTGTTGAGGTTAAGAGTGGAAGTATTCAGAGAAAATTTGGAGATCCAGGAATGATGCAAGGGCCAGGCAGAAATAATGAACGAAGAATTCTGGTTCCCAGTTGAGCTGCAGTGGTTGGAGAGGGTGGCAAGATGTGGGGGTGGGTGATTCCAGGGACACTGGTTGCCACTGGGCACTTAACTCCACACGCAGTTTGTAGGAAGGGAAGTTGGGACACTCGGGAGAATCCTGGAACTGAGTCCTGAAACTGATTCTAAACTCCGTCTTCTATGAGTTCTCTAGTGGTCCTGTGGTTAGGACTTGGTGCTTTTACTACTGTGGCCCTGGATTTGACCCCTGGTTGGGGAACTAAGATCCAGTCCAAAACACTAAATATAAAACAAACTCTGTCTTTTGCCGAGACTGTATGGATGGGGCACTCTGTGTGTTCTTTAATATGGGCAGGTGTGAGAATCAAGCTCTGCTCTCATGAGCACTGAATACTAGGTTTCTCTTGCTCTTGTGTTGGTTTTTAACCTAGCATTATTTCATCTGTTGGAAACATTCAGAGATAGGTTTGAAATGGCTGTTGCAGAAGTCATGTTAGTTGCTTGGCTTCATTCTGTATTTTTTTGTAAAGTCTTGTGATAGCAAGCAGGGTGGGCATTTATTTTCCTTATCCCAAGTACTATATGCCAAGCCTAGGCATGTATAGCTGTGGTTCTCAAACTCAGCTCCCCACTGGGAACACGTAGAAATGTAAGAGATGAGGGCAAGGACACGAGGACTGTGATGTGCTGAAGAAAGCACGCCTGGTCTAATGAAAGTTCCCAGTGTTGTTCCAACCATACCCGGCCCCCGCCCTCCCTGCCCCGCCAGCCAAGGAAAGGATACATACTAGGCAGATGACTGACTTTTGGTAAGAAATTTTAATTTTGTGAATTACAACTAATTTTTTCAAAAGCCAGGGGTCATGTAGCTGGCCTGTAATCTACCAGTTCCCCTGCTGGTGTAAGTGATTGGGAGCTGGTGAAAGTTGAGGATTCAAGTTTGGAAAAGTCACTTCTTTGTCATCGCCATAGACTCAATAGTGATGAGTCCCCTAGAGCAGTGGTCTCCAATCGTTTTGGCACCAGGAACCAATTTTTTGGAAGAGTTTTTCCACTGACCTGGGGGGTGGGGAGGGGATGGCTTTAGAATGATTCAAGCACATTACATTTATTGTACGCTTTATTTCTATTCTAACACCACTGCTGATCTGACAAGAGGTACTGGACCATGGCCTGGAAGTTGGGGAAGAGGCTGGGACACTGTGTAGGATTTGGGGCAACAGAACTTAAAACCTCTGTAACGGAGGTTACAAAGATAGCTCAGTGCAGGCCTGCCGACCAGCTGTGCGACCTCATGAAAGTGAAAGTGAAGTCACTCAGTCATGCCGTCTCTTTGTGACCCCATGGTCTGTAGCCCGCCAGGCTCCTCTGTCCATGGAATTCTCCAGGCATGAATATAAGGTGGGTTGCCATTGACTTCTCCAGAAGATCTTCCCAACCCAGGGATCGAACTCGGGTCTCCCTCATTGCAGGCAGATTCTTTACTGTCTGAGCGACCAGGGAAGCTCATCCAATGTGACCTCATACAAGTCACTTAATGATTCTAGCCTTGGTTTCCTCATTTATCCCCACAGAGAAAACACAAGCAGAGTTTCATAACGTTGTGATGCTTAAATCAGTGAATACACATCAGTGGTAGAGACACTTGTCTTTGCCATTAGGAGGAGATCTGGTCTCAATCTGGTGAGTCTTATCCCTAAGTTTGGGAAATACTCCTTGGGACACAGAAGAGAAGATTATGGGACTCCAAGGATGAAGATGAGGTTCTCTGTGTGCTTAGGTGATTTCTGTGTTGGCCTCTGGTAAATCTGTTCCATGTGCCATTCAGGACTGTATCCATGGCCCCTTGTATTTCTTTGCACAAATATATTTCTTGCACAGAGAGCGAGGCGGGACATGGTGGCCCTTGAGTGACAGCCTATGGAGCGTCTGTGCCAGGCCCCTGGGAGCTTTTCCGTCAACACTTTTCAAAGTTTCTGATTCCAAAGGTAGGACGCAGGGGACTGAGTTTGCAACGTATGTCTCTGCTGCTTCCACATGTGTGGAACCACTTGTAGAGCAGAGAGAGCTCGGTTTCGGGGCTCAGATGCTGACTCATATGTTTAGTAGCTGTGTTACTTTGAGCTGTTGTCTTACCCCTTCTTCATCTCAGTCTCTTTGTTATTCATATGTTCCAAGTATGCCTTGTTCTGTGAGGATCCAACATCTCCAGTATGGCTCATGGTGCGTAACACATACTCCATCACACTGAGTTCTCCTGGTCTCAGTCCAGTGAGTCTTATCACCAAGTATGGGAAATACTGCTTAGGAAATAGAAAGGAAGAATATAGGACTCCAGGGATGAAGATCAGGTTCTATATGTGCTTAGATGATTACTGTGTTGGCCTCTGGTACATTTGTTCCACATGCTATTCAGGACTGTATCCATGGCCTCTCATATTTCTTTGCACAAATGTGATTGAACAGCCTGAATTTAGGCTGCATTATTTTTTGAAAAAAAATTTAGCCATATTCACATGTGATGCTTTCTGGCAGTACACAAAGTCAAGCTTTCATTGGAAAATAGCTGTTTTAACTCAGCAACCTAAGTTTTCTACATACAACCTTGATTCATTTTTGCCAAATATAGTTCGGCAGATAGTTAGGAACAAAGATGTGGGAGAAAGAAATCTCTAGCTCAATCAATATGCAACATTGTTTGGATTCTAGGTAAACTTACACCCAGCAGTAGTTTTTCAACAATGAAGATAAAATATTATCTATTATCATTGTGCTAAATATATTGATGCTTATGAATCTCTCATGCCAAGAAATGTGTTGTTCCTATTGCCATGGATCTGGAATGTGCCATGATGCCAGGGCCTCAGACTTAGTTGTGGGAAACCATGTCCTGAGGCATCATTTGTGTGCCTCTCTCAGTCATAAACCTCTTTTGGCTTGAGATTATTTTTACTTCATTTTTGCCTTTTTGACAACTCAGAGCATGCCAAGTCTCCGACTGTTGCTGAGGAAAAGGTCCCTGGATGAGTGCATAAATGATACTAGGGTTATGAGTAGGCTTTGCAGTAGCTTATAGTTTGTATATCGTTTGCTTAGGAGGAAAAACAAGAGAAGGAAAAAGAGAGGGAGGAGAGAGAGAGAGGGAGAAAGAGAGAAATAGAGAAGCATTGCAGCATTCCTAACATGGACTTTCATTATGAATTGTTCTAACACAAAATACATGCTCAGAACCTTGAATGAACTGGAACCCACTGTATGCCACTTGATGATAGTGACAAATGAATCCTCTTCAGAGCTGGAGCCAATATCTGCGTATCAAGGAGCTGCAGAGATGACAGTGGAAAGATGCATGGCAAGTGATGAACGGTCAGATGTCTATGCCAGTGAGCTCCTTGCTCCAGAGATGGATAGTTTAATTGTTCTCAAGTTGAATTCACACCACAGACCCCATAAACAACTTAGTTTAATCAACCAGAAACATGGGCTGTCACAGATTTAAATTCATAGCAGGTTATGCTTCGGTATAGAAAACCTTGAAGGTGTTTCACACAGACACGAGAGTGAGCAAGGAAGACACTGGAGTCATCCCACATGAGACTGTTCTGTCTATTCGCCTTGCAAAGTGGACATTTTATTAACAAGCAATGGTGCTTATCAGACTTTACATTCAGATTAGCCTATTTTCCATTTAATCTTTCTGTGAAAAGGTCAACTTTTCTATAGAAAATGTTTCTGTTCCTTCTATGGTTTCCCTAATACATTTCTGTAATATCTCAATTTATTTATAGGTCCTTTCTTTCCTGAGGTTTTTTTTTTTCCATCTGTTTTCTACATACCAATTTAATTTTAACACCTCTAAAATGCATGACATTGAAAATTCAGGGTTCATGAGTGGACAGTTTTCATTTTCTTTCTTTTCAGTTCTTTGCTTAAAAAAATTATTCTCTTGCCATTTCATCGTAGGAGATATTGACCTTCTCAAAGAGGCATATGCTCTGTAAGCGAGACCCTTGTGTTTCTTGTGAACCTCACTTTGATATCAGATCTCCTTTCCATTTAAATCCGAGGAATGCATTGTTCCCCAGTTCTATAATGTATGCATTTTTCTTTCTTAATTGGTGCCTGCAGTTACACAGGAAAGCGCATTATGTTTAAAACCCATTTGGCTTTAATATTTTAGCTCTATCTAAAGAATTCCCCCAGGAGACGACATTTCAGAAATAGATTGTGTCTAAACTATTGTTTCTATCTTGTGTTTGGTTGGTTGACACCATCCCTTTGTTCTGAAAAGGACTTAAAAGTTGTTCCCTTCCACTCGCTTTGAACAGCAAAGCTTAGCCCTCAGCATGAGAGACATCGTCTTTCTGTAATGCTCCACGCTGAGTCAGTGGATGCTGCCGCTGGAGGAGCACAGCAGCTCATGGTAGGGAAAGAACACCTGGGTCTGGGGGTGGAAACTTGATTTAGCAAGTTGTTACAAGACAAAGTGGATCTTCTGACTTTAACCAACAAAGAGGAATTCATAAATGTGGATACTTTTATTCCTGGATAAATCTCGTTTCTGCTTCATATGGCCTGTGTTCTAAAGATTGCACTTCCCACTCACCAACTTCATGATAAGAAAAGGGAACTCGCCTCCTCATCTGACTTTTAAAATGTCCTTATTTTATTTTCTTGTAACCAGTTCCCCATATATAGTGGTCCAATTAATAAACTGGTAGATTTCACAGTTCATTATGCAGCATTATCCCAAGAAGGAAATGATAGATACTATTTGGCCAGAGTAGAGGTCTTCCCAATAATTTCTTGCCATGTGAAAGTACATACCTGCCCCAGGGCACATGCCAAGGATGGTGGCCAGAACAAAGGGAGAGATGCTTCAACAGTTGAAGCCAAATTGCCACTCTTTTCTGATTACCATGCTTTCTGCCCAAAGAAGCTAGTATGTCTGCCTCCCAATCCTGGCATCCCCATGACTTCCTGACGAATCACTCATCTTCTTTTCACATAGCTTTCCATGCACAGGTCTAAACTGCTCCGCCTTCAGGATGTATGCTTGTGCTTGTTGTGAGTCAATTCAGTCATGTCCGACTCTGTATGACCCTATGAACTGTAGCCTGCCAAGCTTCTTTGTTCATGGGATTCTCCAGGCAAGAATACTGGAGTGGGCTGCCCTGCACTCTCCTCCAGAGGATCTTCCCGACCCAGGGATCGAACCCCCATCTCTTATATCTCCCGTATTGGCAGACAGATTCTTTACCACTGTGCCACTTGGGAAGCCCCTTACCTTCAGGATAGGGCTTCTTTATTTCCCAAATTCCTAGGTTTATTTTCACAGAAGGAACCATGCTACTCCTGTGAGAAGAATTATTAGGGGCTATCTGTCCTTGAGGTTCCTGAGGGTGGGACAGAGATCAAGTACTGTTTCCTTGGTGGTAGACTCTCCTGATTCTCAAAATAGGATGGCTACCCAGGGAGTGTGTCTGTTAAGTGTTTATTCTATACACAAAGAGCTAAGCTCACCCATATTCAGGTTTTATATCTTTATAGCCTTCATATTACCAGTGTGAGGGAGGGGGATGGGAGGGAATGGGTCTAAGCAATTGTGCTGGAAACTCATAAACATTTGGTTTCAAAATGATTTTATAAAGGAACTGATCCTGAAAGACCTCAGTTTGGGGTAAGTTTCAAAGGAAGATAATGAAAGGGCAGCAGTTATAGGTGGTTAGCTGCATTTAACAATCTATAATGATGATGGAGATGGTGATGTTGGCAGTGGTGGTGATGGCATGTGTGTGTTTAAGGTGGGGGTGTTTTGCCCACAGGTTTTATCATTATCCACAAAGAACAGAGGAACAATTCAAGTGAATTTATATCTAAATCATTTTAGATATAAATATATATAAATATTTATATCTCATTATATTTTAATGTATATATCTGATATTCCTAACTATGTCACAAGGCAACAACTTAAATTCTTTCATCCCCTCATAAGAATATTTCTTATAGTAACAAATTGTCTTACTGAGAAATACTTTGAAAGACTCACTTTAGGGGAATCCTGAACCTCGGGAGCTCAAAGTTCTGGCACCAAAGGAGCAGAGGAGGAGAAGTATTGATAGTTAACAGCAGAAGAATTTGGCAGTCTGAGAAGAAGGAGGGGAAAGCATTGGCTAACAGAGCTTAGAGAGTGAGAATCAAACAAGAGAAGAACTTCTGAAAGTGGGGAAAGGCAGAGTGCTGTGGGCAACATCTTAGAGATGAGGGGAGCATGCCTCTCTGAAATTTCTAAAGTACCTTCTTTTATTATTCATGATATTCTTTTGTATTAAGATTGATTTTGGTAGACTGCAATTCAGACTGAATTCTGGGTCCACATAGGCACAGATAAAAACTGAAGCAGGTGGAGGAGAGGCCAGAAATGGAGGAACAATGGGCCATTGGGTGGTCCATTATGAACCATCTGGGGAAGGACCTGTGTCTTCTGGCTTCCTGAGACTTTTCCCCAGCCCTAATGTTGACCCAGTGGTCATTGTGTAAGGTGTGAGTATTGGTCATGGTGCTCAGGACTAAACTCCAGGCCAGTAGAGTTGACTTGGCCTATTTTCCCAGTTCAAGGTCAATACCCAAGGTTTCATTCTGGTTTGTTTCTGTGAACACAAAAGTCCATATATGGGATTTTCTATAAGGGGCATCCCAGCAGATTCCCATTCATTGCCTCATGGTTCCTTAGAAAATTGAGAAATATCCATACTATCTTATTTGAGAAGCCCAGTTCCACTCAAATAGGTTACTTGTATCTTTAGTGAATACTGAAAAACTGTTATACACTTCCCATTTTGCTTACATTAATTCATTGAATATGCTCAACTCTCTTGAGTTTCTGTAATCATTCCTATTTTATTTCTGAAGAAACTGAGGGTCTAAGAGGTTAAGTAACTTACCTGGTAGTCTTCTCTCAGTTAGGGGAAAGGGCTCAGATATGTGTAAGAGACATTATTTTTGCTGGACTGCTGTAGGCTAGGAGTGCTTCCACTGACGCTCATGCAGAAGGAGTTAGGAAGGGAGGAGGAAGCAGCTGTACAGGCCCAGGTGCCACGCTGAGCAGGATGCATTCATTCAGTCAGCACATTTATTGAGTGCCTACAACATGCCAGGCAGTATTCCAAGTACTGTGGTTAAAACTGTGCAAAAGGAATTCTTTACTCTCTGGAGCTCCGTGCCAGTAGAATGTCGCTGCCACAGGGGCAGTGATGCTGTGACTTACAGTCATACCTAGACCTTTCCTCACTGAGGTATTTCAGGTTCACTTTGAGGGATGACACACTAGACATGCTTGTGTCCTCACACAAGGTGTTGTGAAACACAGTTGTCAGGAAGGTCACAGGTAACTTGTCACTTTCCAGTGACCCAAACCCCCTTGCTAGCCTGAAAGTCTATGTTTGGTGACATTAGCATTAACAGGCTAGAATGGTCATGTCTGTTTCTTGGACACCTCTTCCTACCCCAGACTGTGATTCACATGTGCATGTTTCTTTAGAATAAGAGCTGTTACTTCTTCCCTGAGGAAGTCTTTCTAGGAGCAGTGGACCCTCCCAATTTCATGCCGGTAGTTTTAATTCTCAACGTCTCTGTGACTTGAGGTGCTGGGGAAAGTGGGGCACTGTTTCTTTCTCCAACTCTGGGTCTATCAACCTGGACTTTGGCTATCTCATTTTCAGACTCTATCCTTCACCCCATCAGCACTAGGGACTAACAGAGCAGGATGGATGGGGTGCAAAAGGGGGTAAGTAGCATTGCTCTCCCTAGTCCCCACCGTTCCTTCTCCCCAACGAAAACCTCTTTCTTCCTTTTTAATATAGAAGGGACACCACAGAAGGCTGGCGGCTAACTAGTTATCTTATGATCTGTTTAGGAAAAGAGCAAGCTAATCACACCACAGGTGCAGTACTCATTATGCACAAAGAAGAATGTAAATTCCCATCTCTGTGAAAGATGTATTGAGGAAAAAAAATGATAGTAGAATAGAGTCAAGGTTATCCTTATAATAACATGATTCTCCCTTGCATTCAAATTTGCTTTCTTGAGTTGGGATAAAAGATTAATTTATTGGAATTGCAATAACACTGGCTGTATCCGTGGGAGTTTGTTGCACATGAAAATAATACTAATTTCCTCCAGGCTTTTAATTTTTTTGCTGTGAGATTTCACATAATAAATGCCTTTATGTATTTCTGTCCTTTTCATATATGTGAAAGCATTAAATGAAGACATCTTTGCCTCAATATATGTTTAAAATCACAGTTCTCAAAAGAATGATTCCTCAGTTAATGTATACATATATCTTTACAAAATGGGAAGCTCATTTAGTAATTGCAAAAGAAATAATGGCTTTAATAACCACTGCTCCACTTGGCGTCCGCCTGCAAGCATTACTAGAACAACAAGTATCACCCAGTTCCCAGTGGCCTTGTTTTCTTTTAAGGTTCTATTTACGCCTTTCTAATTTTGACTCTATTTTGACATTTTAAAATAAGCATATAGCATCTGTTGAATAAATGATCACTCAAAATGAATTTGCCTCAATTGTCACTCTGATTTTATTCTCCTTAACTGCAAACTCACCTTTTCTCGCTTGTGCCAATGGGGACATTTTTGCTGTCACAGCATCCTCTGGAAGACTGGGGAGTTGCTCTTTGTCCTAACCCCCTGATATTTTAATCCTTCTATTCCTCCTCTTATTGCATTTCTATTCTATGCATTATTTTCCTCTCAGAACTGCACTCAGTGTTTTAGGAGAATGGTATTCAGATGTAGCCCATTTTAACTGCTCTGATAAATGGCTAACAGTCACATTAAAGCAACCACATTATAATTACTTTGTCTAACTATGATTTTTCTGTTAAACTTACATTAAACTTCAACAGCACAAGTTTTCAGATTGTTTTTCTATTGCATTCCAATGGTAAAATTTTCACTTTTTTCCCCATATTTAATCATGGAGAGCATTCTATATTATCTATTTTCCCTGTGAATTTGTATTGAAATGAAAAATTTGCTCAGAGACAATGAATTATGACCACTTGAAACTTAATTATTGCTGAAAAATATTAATTCTGGTAAATTTCCCAATGATTGCAGCATCTTGGATATAAGCGGTCATATTGGGGGCAACCCTAGAACGAGCACTGCTCAAAGACTCATCTTTAACTATTTTCCAAGACTTTTTAATATAAACACGCGGACACACACACACAGACACACACACAGGGACATACTCTTTTTGCTTCCCTTTGGGCCAAGATGGGTATCTGTTTTCAAAGGTTCTACATGTTTTACTTAAAATTTAAAATCTGCATCAGTATGCCTGCTCTGTCCTAGGTTCCTGTTTTACCAAATGAATTTTGCTCAGACTGAAGCCTATACATTTCCTTGGATCCTTCTATGGTTTTCCCTGTTGACTTATATATATATATTTTATTTTCCACTTTTAAAATGTTTGAATTTTCACTTGAATGGAAATATTTGAGAATGGTAGCTATAAACCAATCAATAGTGGTGCTATTTGTTCCCTTCTGGTTTTTTATTCTGTTTTCTTTTTTAACAATTCTTGAACAGGGTAATCCTTAGCCATGGGTTTTTACAAAACAGTGAAAGGTGGAGATATAAATCCCTGATGAATTTAAGTAACGTGCACAAATAAAAAACTCCAAAGTGAAATCTGAACGATAAAATGTAAACATGCGATTCATGTGCTGTTGTTGTTGTTCTTTAGTTGCTAAGTCGTGTCTGACTCTTTGTGACCCCATGGACTATAGCCCACCTGGCTAATCTGTCCCTGGAATTCTCCAGGCAAGTATACTGGAGTGGATTGCCATTTCCTTCTCCAGGGGATCTTCCAGACACAGGGATCAAACCCACGTCTCTTATATCTGCATTGGTGAGCAGGGTCTTTACCACTGAGCCACCAGGGAAGCATGAATCATGTGCTATCCCATGACTAATATATATTTTAAAAAATGTTGCCATGTTCAACCCATTAATGACAAATTTAACTCTTATTTTTAAAATATGTACATGACCTTGGCCTATTTTGTTTCACTAAGAATATGACTAATCCTTTCCAAACTTATTAGAGTTGAATTAATGCAATATTGACTATCAGCAGTTGAATTCCTAACACAAATAGACATTTCTCCAAAAAAAGACATACAGATGGCTAACAAACACATGAAAAGATGCTCAATATCACTCATTATCAGAGAAATGCAAATCAAGACCACAATGAGGTACCACTTCACGCCAGTCAGAATGGCTGCGATCCAAAAGTCTACAAGCAATAAATGCTAGAGAGGGTGTGGAGAAAAGGAAACCCTCTTACACCATTGGTGGGAATGCAAACTAGTTCAGCCACTATGGAGAACAGTGTGGAGATTCCTTAAAAAACTGGAAATAGAACTGCCTTGCTGCTGCTGCTAAGTCACTTCAGTCGTGTCCGACTCTGTGCGACCCCATAGACAGCAGCCCACCAGGCTCCTCTGTCCCTGGGATTCTCCAGGCAAGAACACTGGAGTGGGTTGCCATTTCCTTCTCCAATTCAGGAAAGTGAAAAGTGAAAGTGAAGTCGCTCAGTCATGTCCGAGTCTTAGCAACCCCATGGACTGCAGCCTACCAGGCTCCTCTGCCCATGGGATTTTCCAGGCAAGAGTACTGGAGTGGGGTGCCATTGCCTTCTCTGAGAACTGCCTTATACACGCCGAGGAAACCAGAATTGAAAGAGACACGTGTACCCCAATGTTCATCGCAGCACTGTTTATAATAGCCAGGACATGGAAGCAACCTAGATGCCCATCAGCAGATGAATGGATAAGAAAGCTGTGGTACATATACACAATGGAGTATTACTCAGCCATTAAAAAGAATAAATGTGAATCAGTTCTAATGAGGTGGATGAAACTGGAGCCTATTATACAGAGTGAAGTAAGTCAGAAAGAAAAGCACCAGTGCAGTATACTAATGCATATATATGGAATTTAGAAAGTTGGTAATGATAACCCTGTATGTGAGACAGCAAGAGAGACACAGATGTATAGAACAGTCTTTTGGACTCTGTGGGAGAGGGAGAGGGTGGGATGATTTGGGAGAATGGCATTGAAACATGTATAATATCATATAAGAAATGAAGCACCAGTCTAGGTTTGATGCAGGATACAGGATGCTTGGGGCTAGTGCACTGGGATGACCCAGAGGGATGGGATGGGGAGGGAGGAAAAACAAAAACAAATGCAACTAGTTTCATTTAAACATGTACGTGAGATTCTGTGGAAGAGAACAGAGATCGATAATGCTGTAATATAATTGTTGTTTGCCAGCTATAAACTTTGTTTAAGAGCGGCAGGTGTATTGTAGTGGAATGAATTTAGTGTCAAAATCTCTGTGTGACCTTGATGAAGTTTGTTTTTGTTATCAAGGATACATTTTTAATAGATGAGACAACTGGGATCTCAGGTAAAGTGGTAAAAAGTCAAACAAATTTTGCTAACAGAATCTTAAGGAATGTCACTCTTACGCTGTCTTTCACATCCTGGGAGGTAGGCCATGTCATCTCCAACCTAGTTCCTGAAATGGACACTCTAAAAATATGTCAGAGGAGAAATAAAGAAAGACTCTCCTCTGAAACCTTTCAGCTCTCTCCAGTTACCATACACAGTTATTTTATTCAAGAAGATTCATTATGTTATTTTAGCCTCTTAACTTAGTTTGGAGAAATTTCATCTCAGATTCCTACTATCAGTATTTTCTCAGCATCTTCTATCAGTCAGTAGAATATCTTAGTATTTATTTTTCTCTCCACATCTATTCAACAGATATTTATTGAATTTGTTATGTGGCAGGTGCAATCCTAAGCTCTCAGAACCCCAAAGTGAACAAAATTAGAGGGGAAAAATACCCACCTGGCTTTAGGGAGCTTAAGTAATTAACTCCAGTTATTACATAGATAAACATAAAATTATCACTATAGTAAGTGCTATGGAGAAGAGACCATGTGTAATTGATGCATATAAGGGTGGCTTTTACCTAATCATGGAAGTGCACCAAGTTATTTTGAGGAAATTATCATTAACCTTGTTTCTAATGGATGAGCATCCTTACCTTAATGAAAGGTAGCAAGAGGCATTCCAAGTGAAGGGAATGACTTGCAAGTCACTCTTGTGTTAGGAAGGAGAAGGGATAATGGAGAGTCGCTGTGGCTGGAGTTGGGAAAGGAAAGAAGAGTCTGGAGAAGCAGTGATGAACATATATGTTGCCTAGCATTTTGTGCATTGTAGAGTTTATCCTCAAATCAACAAGAAGCCATTTAAGATTATTAAGCACAGTTGAGAGTGGGTGAGGTGCTATAATCTGCTTGGAAAAGACCATTATACCTTCTTTGTGAAGATTGGATTAGAGGGCTCACTCAGTGGATGCAGGTAGACCAAGTCAAATACTATTGAAATTGTCTAGATGAGAGACATTCATAGATGGGGTGAGTTTGGTGGAGGGAAATAGATGCTGTGAGCTATTATTAGAGGATAAATTTAACAGAACATGAAGAGTGAAAGTTGAGGGAGTGTTCATCAGCATCAGGCAGAAGATGAACATCAATATTGTTTAGAATATGAACATCAACCAGTAGAGAGGAGGAGAACATTTTTAACATAATGAGAGTCATGTTAACAATTCTTTCTGTTTAGTGAAAAGGAGAATTCAGGATGACCCAAGAGTATTTTCCCTTATTCTGACTACAGTTACCCATGAAAAAGTCCCCAAATATTTCTGACCTTTCAGCTTGCTGAAATAATGCACATGAAAATACTTTTTAATATATATGTGCATAAGTGTACACATGTATTGGATTGGATTACATAAATACACATGGTTGTAACATATATTATAGCACATATATGCTATTTATTGCATTCTATATATTAATATGTATGCTATTGCACTTATTTATTGTGTGTATTTTTGTCTTTCAAGAAGATTGCAGTCTGGCAAGTGTTGAGCCAATATGCATACCAACACTAAGAAAAAATCTGGAATCTATCTCCTAAATCTATTTCTTAACTATCTAAAAGTGAAGCATTAGTGATTTAATGCTTCTTTTTTTTTAAGTCGAGTGGATCATAACCATGTTAATATATGGCTTTTAAAGTCTATTGAATATGAGTTCATCCTTATATGTAGCATGTTTAATATTTTATAATTTTGCTAGGTTCCTTTTTAAGTTCTTACCTTTGCCTAACCTTGGTGACATTTATAAAATGAGGTTAAAATCTACTAAGAAGGGATATAAAAAGAAAGTCCCAAGTTTGTATTTAGCTTTTGATACTCATCGTTAGGGTATGCAAAAGGATAATAAGCCTTGTCAGCCAGGATCTGTGATCAGTGTCTTTCCAACTCCACTGTTGGAATTGCTTTCTCTTTCCTTTTAAGATACTAAAACCACAAAGTATTTCTATGGTGTAGGCAAAATGCCCCATCTACTTAAGGTAACAAGGCTAACTCTAAGGATATTGTCTAGTGGGTGTACTAAAAAATATTGTCTTTACTTGAGTTTTAGGATACTGTGACAACAGACTGGTTCCAAATAGGAAAAGAAGTACGTCAAGGCTGTATATTGTCACCCTGCTTATTTAACCTCTATGCAGAGTACATCATGAGAAATGCTGGACTGGAAGAAACACAAGCTGGAATCAGGATTGCCGGGAGAAATATCAATAACCTCAGATATGCAGATGACACCACCCTTATGGCAGTAAGTGAAGAGGAGCTAAAAAGCCTCTTGATGAAAGTGAAAGAGGAGAGTGAAAAAGTTGGCTTAAAGCTCAACATTCAGAAAACGAAGATCATGGCATCCGATCCCATCACTTCATGGGAAATAGATGGGGAAACAGTGGAAACAGTGTCAGACTTTATTTTCTTGAGCTCCAAAATCATTGCAGATGGTGATTGCAGCCATGAAATTAAAAGACGCTTACTCCTTGGAAGAAAAGTTATGACCAACCTAGATAGTATATTCAAAAGCAGAGACATTACTTTGCCGACTAGGGTCCGTCTAGTCAAGGCTATGGATTTTCCTATGGTCATGTGTGGATGTGAGAGTTGGACTGTGAAGAAGGCTGAGCACCAAAGAATTGATACTTTTGAACTGTGGTGTTGCAGAAGACTCTTGAGAGTCCCTTGGACTGCAAGGAGATCCAACCAGTCCATTCTGAAGGAGATCAGCCCTGGGATTTCTTTGGAAGAAATGATGCTGAAGCTGAAACTCCAGTACTTTGGCCACCTCATGCGAAGAGTTGACTCATTGGAAAAGAGTCTGATGCTGGGAGGGATTGGGGGCAGGAGGAGAAGGGGACAACAGAGGATGAGATGGCTGGATGGCATCACGGACTCGATGGACGTGAGTCTGAGTGAACTCCGGGAGATGGTGATGGACAGGGAGGCCTGGCGTGCTGCGATTCATGGGGTCACAAAGAGTCGGACACGACTGAGCGACTGAACTGAACTGAACTGAGAAGGAAATACTGAAACAGAGTGAGAAATATGTGGATTCTTTCTTTTGATATCCAGGCATCTACTGGGGATGTGGGAGAGGCCTTAGATAAGGAAGGGCTCAGATGGACCTCTCAAGGATACTGTAAACAGGCTTCTCAGAATTACCTCGGTAGGATCACTGCAAAGATGCCCAAGTGGATAAGAGTGACCATCATCATGCAGATGGAGGCTTCCTTGGTTTTTCTGAGCCTTGAGGCCAGTTGAGATCCAGTGGAAAGTGATATGACCTAAAGATGGCAACCCCACTGTGGAGACTGGGTTTAGACCAATGGCAGTTTCTAGATAAATGACCTGGCAATTAAAAGTTAAGTGAAGCCTGAGTCCATGAGGACCAAAGGGCTGACACTCCCTAGCATCATAATAATAACAGCAATTGCTGATATTTATTATTATTCTAAGCCCTTTGCATGTATTTAGTAACTTAATCCTTATTTCACATAATACCTATGAGTTAATTACTTATACGATAATCAGTTTACAGATGAGGAAACTGAGTACAGAAAGAGTATGTAACTTTCTTGGCATTACGCATCTAATAAATGAAGAGCCAGGATTTGATGTAGACAGTCTAGTCTACCATTGTTTAGTCCCTCAGTTGTGTCTGACTCTTTCCGACCCCATGGACTGCCGGCTGCCAGGCTCATCTGTCCATGGGATTTTCCAGGCAAGAATACTGGAGTGGGTTGCTATTCCCTTCTCCAGGTCTAGTCCATAGATACTGCTATACCCGCTGTTTGTGAGCAAGTCACCAGAGGCTACATCAAGAGGCCACGATAATTTAAAATGGCCAAACATATCAGGGCTCCAAATCTGGCTCTCCACCTGTTTGGTTTTTTTTGTAAATGTTTTATTGGAATGCAGTCATGATCATTTGTTTATGTACCATCAGTGACTGCTTTGGCCAGTGGCTGCTTTGATGTGATAACACCAGAGCTGTGGCAGGGACCATATGGCATGCAAGACCTTAAATATCCTCAGTCTGGCCATTAGCAGAAGAAAGTTTGCCAACCCCTGCAGTGAACAAAAGGTATTCAAAACTCCAACCAGAGGGCATCCAAGAAGTGATACAGATTGAAGGAAATCCCCCAACTACATGAGGATAAAAAAAATACCCGTCTTTAATGCCTATTTAGATTCTGTTTTAGCTGAAAAAGCAGAAATGAGCATTTTACTGAAGAAAAACCCTGTGCTGTCTGAAAATACTCTTTATTTATTGCCCTGGCCTAAACTGTAAATTATAAACCAGATGAGGACATTTATTCAGGGGCTCTGGAAGAATGCCAAATAGTTACATACAAATAAAGAAGTCTACACATGTTAGTTTGGGATTTAATAGATATTAGAAGTTACTATTCAGTTTTTTGTTAGTAAAAAGTCTTTTTTCCAAGATACCTACTAAGTATTTATGGGTAAAATGGAATGCTGCTTGCATTTACCTTAAATGCTACAGAAGAAAAAAAAATGCATGGAGTATGGGGGAAAATATCCAGATTAATGACAGTTGTTGAAGCTACGTGATGAATATAAGAGGGTTTCTTATACCATTTTTTTAACTTTTGTTTGTTTGAAAATGTTCATAATAAAAGTTTACAAAATTACTAAAGTTATTGAAGCAGATCCCATATTTTCTTATGAGCTGAATGCATCATATGGTTCTCATGATATTTTCCCCTTATTTTCTTTGCCCTATCAGTAAGATAATGATAAACTGACTGGAAGCATCGATAGGAAAAGAGAGGAGAAGAAAACTGTTGGGCAATTAGAAATTACCTGACAACTTTGTTTTGTCCTGCTTGGCATCACTGCCTGCGTGAACTAAAGTATCAGTGTGGCAAACTCCACAGAAGGGTCACAAATGAATACCTAATTCCCTCCCTGATTCTCCAGTTTCCTCAGTGGATAATGAAATCAGCTCCTCTAAAAGGCAAGAAGATACACTCTGACTTAACAAACAGCTTTTGAAGAAATTTTCCTGTTATTAAAAAGGGAGGTACATGTGCATAAAATAACTTTTATAGAAATTAATTTGAATATTAAATTTCATCAGCTTAGTAACTGTGTTGAGTTTTAACAATCATATCTGACACCTGTTAAAAACAAGGTTTCAGTATGTCAATCAAACTGACAACACTAGAAAAAGAATCTCAAAACCTTTCTTTAATGTGCTCCTCCACCCATTCCTGACAGTATAATTTTCATTTTGATTTCAAGTTTGATCCCCAAATTATATCTATTCATGCCTTCTTAATTTTTGCATATTTTAAAATATATAATCTGTATTTTTATATTTGAAGGAAATAAGGTTAATTTATGTTTTGGATAATGACTGAGTTCCCTGTACCAGGAATTATTACAGGCATTGACAGAAGTAGCAAGAAGCATAGAAGAGTCCTGCTTTTACCAACTTTACGTTCTAGACTTTTAAAATCATTATGTGTAATTCATCTACACCCTAACATATTTTTTTCTGCTAATTCTACACATTCTGAAAGAAGGACGTTAAAATGCTCTCTATAATTATATATCTTGTCACAGTCCCGTTGAAACTTTATTTTTGAATCCTACTACATTTATTTTCTGTTAGTAGTAGTCGTAGTCAACTCCCCGCTATTTGCAATTCGAGAGACCCAGGTTCCATCTCTGGGTCGGGAAGATCCCCTGGAGAAGGAAATGGCAGCCCATTCCAGTATTCTTGCCTGGAGAATCCCATGGACAGAGGAGCCTGGAGGGCTACAGTCCAGGGTCACAGAGAGTCGGACACGACTGAGTGACTAACACACAGAGACACACAGTCAGTTCAGTTGCTCAGTCACGTCTGACTCTTTGCAACCCCATGGACTGCAGCATGCCAGGCCTCCCTGTCCATCACCAGCTCCTGGAGCTTACTCAAACGTGTGTCCATCAAGTCGGTGATGCCATTCAACCGTCTCATCCTCTGCTGTCCCCGTCTCCTCCTGCCTTAAATCTTTTCCAGTGTCAGGGTCTTTTCCAATGAGTCAGTTCTTCGCATCAGGTGGCCGAAGTATTGGAGCTTCAGCTTCAGCATCAGTCCTTCCAATGAATATTCAGGACTGATTTCCTTTAGGATTCACTGGTTGGATCCCCTTGTAGTCCAAGGGACTCTCAAGAGTCTTCTCCAACACAACACTTCAAAAGCATCAATTCTTTGGTGCTCAGCTTTCTTTGTAGTCCAACTCTCACATCCATACATGACTACTGGAAAAACCATAACTTTGACTAGACAAACATTCGTTGGCAGAGTAATATCTCTGCATTTTAATATGCTGCCTAAGTTGGTCATAGCTTTTCTTCCAAGGAGCAAGCATCTTTTAATTTCATGGGTGCAGTTACCATCTGCAGTGAGTTTGGAGCCCCCCCAAATAAAGTCTGTCACTGTTTCCATTGTTTCCCCATCTATTTGCTGTGAAGTGATGGGAAAGGATGCCATGATCTTAGTATTTTTGAATGTTGAGTTTTAAGCCTACTTTTTCACCCTCCTCTTTCACTTTCATCAAGAGTCTGTTTAGTTCTTCACTTTCTGCCATAAGGGTGGTGTCATCTGCATATCTGAGGTTACTGATATTTCTCTCAATAATCTTGATTCCAGCTTGTGCTTCATCCAGCCTGGCATTTTGCATGATGTACTCTGAATAAAAATTAAATAAGCAGCGTGACAGTATACAGCCTTGATGTACTCCTTTCCTGATTTGGAACCAGTCTGTTGTTCCATGTCCAGTTCTTAGCGTTGCTTCTTGGCCTGCCTACAGATTTCTCAAGAGGCAGGTCAGGTGGTCTAGTATTCCCATCTCTTTCAGAATTTTCCACAGTTTGTTCTGATCCACATAGTCAAAGGCTTTGGCATAGTCAATAAAGCAGAAGTAGATTTTTTCTGGAACTCTCTTCCTTTTTTGATGATCCAGGGGATGTTGGAAATTTGATCCCTGGGTCCTCTACCTTTTCTAAATCCAGCTTGAACATCTGGAAGTTCATGGTTCACATACTATTGAAGCCTGGCTTGCAGAATTTTAAGCATTACTTTACTAGCGTGTGAGATAAGTACAATTGTGCGGTAGTTTGAGCATTCTTTGGCATTGCCTTTCTTTGGGATTGGAATGAGAACTGTCCTTTTTCAGTCCTGTGGCCACTGCTGAGATTTCCAAATTTGCTGGCATA
Source organism: Oryx dammah (assembly GCF_014754425.2). Classification (NCBI taxonomy): domain Eukaryota; kingdom Metazoa; phylum Chordata; class Mammalia; order Artiodactyla; family Bovidae; genus Oryx; species Oryx dammah. The sequence goes on along the minus strand of NW_024070190.1, from coordinate 22,824,255 downwards.
TTGAGTGCAATGCTTTAATAGCATCATCGTATTAGTAGTAGTAATGGTAGTAATAGTTTGCTTTTATTTCTATTAATGTACCAGTTTATCCTGATTGGTAGTTGTAAGCTTAAATCTCACCTTCTCTAACACTGATATTGACAATTTTATTTTACTAGTATTAATTAAAAGTACTACTATTATTGTTATTAATTTGGGGATTTGCTTTTGCCTGCCATCTTGTTGCCCACCTTCTAGTATTGGCACCTACTGATGATGACATATTTATTTGTTTGTTTTTTTTGGCGAGGGAGGTGTGTGTAAATAGCATATGCTTGAGCCTCTTTTATAATCCTATCTGATACATTATCCTTTAATGTGAAAATTGACTTCACTTATCCTGAGTGTGATAATATATATTATTTTATTCTTTCCATGTTTATATATACTATTTATTCTACTTTTTTATATTGTGTTTATTTTTATCCTTTTTTCTTTTCTTAAAAAAAATATCAAGTCATTATTTACTTCTTTTTCCCATTTGATCCTTTAGGAGTTCTATGTTGTAACTCCATTAAAGGTTACTTTCTGCAGAAGAAAATGTCCGTGTTGTACTTTAAATGATGACTTTATTATAAACCACACCTATTTTACTAGTGTTGTTTATACAAGGAAAAAAAAAGTTATTCCAAGAAAATTTATACCATATTTACAGCTACACATGGCTATTTATATTCAAATTAATTAAAATTAAAAACTCTATTTCTCAGTTCCACTTGTCACATTTCAATTTATCAAGAGTCACAGGTGGCTTCTTGTTGTTGTTTAGCTGCTAAGTTGTGTCTGACTCTTTTGCAACCCCATGGACTGTAACCCAATAGGCTCCACCATCCATGGGATTTCCCAGGCAAGAATACTAGAGTGCATTGCCGTTTCCTTCTCCAGGGGATCTTCCCATCCCAGGTACAGAGCCCGCGCCTCCTGCATCGGCAGGGAGATTCTTTACTACTGAGCTGCTAGGGAAGCCCTGGGTGTGATTAGTGGCTACAGTACTGGAGACTGCAAATTTAGAGAACACCACAGAAAATTCTCCTAGACCAAAATGGTTAATAGATTCTGTATATGTTTTCTATGCTGCTTATACACATTTTGAATTATATATAATAAGTTTGTTGAGGTTATTTTTAGGTTAAATATTAAAATTGATATATGAATTCAATTTTCTAACTCAAACATAAAAAGAGCAGAACAGCTATACACCACCAACCAGCTAAAATAACATCAGTGTCTTAAGTGAAGGGTTATTTAACAATAAATCGTTTTAGTTAAGTCAGGATGTCCCAGGAGAGCTTCTTGCAAACAAACTAGCCAAGATTCAATTTCATGAAGACAAGATTTCAAATAAGTTTAAATCTGACAAGAAAGGACCTTTGCCCCAATGTGCCTAATGTATATAGACTTAATGTCCTTAAGATATCTGACTTGTAAATAGTCTGAAGATTTTGCCATTATCTCAATAACGGATTGTAATGACTGACTTAATGCAATGTATTCTCAAAGCACTTGTGTCAACAGTCCTTCTGTTTTTTTAAGGTTATTCATTAACTTTCAATGAAACATATGGCCTTTGGGTTCAGTTTTATCTGAGGTTGAATCAAATAATTTGGAGACTCAACATTTTATTTCACTTTACTAGAATTAACAATCAAACATATATTTCTCTACCATATGACATGAGTAAGATGTATACTAGACTGTATTTTCTTCATCATGACACTATCAAGGCACTACTATTTTCTCCCATACTTAATAAAATACATCTTAGAATAATTCTAATTTTTCTTACCATGTATACACACACACACACATACACATGCGCAGAAGGACAGGTAATCTACCACGGTCCTCTCTTATCCTCTCCAAGTTCATCTGATGACTAATCATTATAATTTATTTGGAGTCTCATATCGTACCTTGAATATTATTATCAGATAGGGCATATGACTTACAATTTTCTATGTCATTCCAATATTCTTTGTAATGTTAAAATTAGGAAAGCATTTCAACACTCTTCAATGGGAGAGGCATACAAATGTACTGTCTCCACTTATACATATTTAGGTTGTTATAAAGTTTGCTATTACAAGCAACAAAGTAATGAATTAACATTGTCCTTTCTCATGTAGTCATGAGTGTCTGTGATACATTTCCAGAAGTAGCACTGTGGCATCAGTCAAGCTGTAGTGTCTTTATTTTGTTGCTGCTAAGTCCTTTCAGTCGTGTCTGACTCTGTGACCCCATAGACGGCAGCCCACCAGACTTCCCAGTCCCTGGGATTCTCCAGGCAAGAACACTGGAGTGGGTTGCCATTTTGTTTTGTTAGATAGTGGCAAATTGTTTTCCAGGGCTTCTACCCACAATCAGACCTCCTTTTGTAAACGTATGGGAATACCTGCCTTTCTATAGCTTTAAAGATAGATGACATTGTCAAACTTCTTTGGGATTTATTTTCTGCACCATATTGTTCAGGTCCTGAGATGACTGTAATAAACTGTTCTTTAAAACTAATTTGAAAAGAATTATTTTATATTCTAGCACAATTTAAATACTGCTAGGATTATGTCTTTTAAAGATCTAATAGAAGTCTGCCGTGAAAACAAACTTCTGACCCTGTTACTTTTTTGACTGGGAGAAGTGTTCTTTGCCAGTTGCATCTATTTCATCCATTTAGATTTTGAGTCTTGCTTTAATGACTTTGGTAAGTTATGTTTTCTTAGATTCTTATTCATTTTATCTAGCTTTACTGATATGAAGGTTCTGGTTTTCAATATTATCTTTAAAAAATTATGCTTTCAATTTGCTCTTTTTTTTTCCCTGACACAAAGTTAGAAAGTTTTGTTTCCCTAGTTGGGAGAGTTCTTTGTCTTTTTATTTGTTCATTAATTTCATACCATATTATATTTTACATTAAATAATACTCTGTGCATTTATGTATTTCATGTGTTATTATATGGTCAATTTTGTGGCTCTCCTATGAGCACATAAAATTATACTCTTATAGGAAAATGTTATTTTACACATATAAACACATACATATATATGCTTGTAAATACATACCTATAGTTGTATATTATATATCAGTAAGATCGATCATATTTATTATGTTATTTAGACTTTCTATATTTTAATTGTTTACTTGATCATTGAGCAACGAAGTCCATCATCACTGAGTATTAATAATATGCTCAATAATGATATCAATATTATTTTGAATCTTTCATGTTCAAACATATGTACTTTTATGATGAAGTAAGAGATGTGAAATCTTTGGGTCATATTTATTTCCTTGTTCATACTTTTTACCTTCTAAGTTGTTGGTTGTTAAAAACACCTAAGACTAGTTTGATATTTTCCCTTTTAAAAATTAAGAACAAAATATTATGTGTAGAGGCAAAGAACTATTAAATCAGTAAGAAATTACAGTACTTTTTTCCTGGATATTTCATGGTGTGACTACATTAACAAATTTTCTCTGATACTTAGCACTTTCTTTTTCAATTTTGAATTATTTCTTTATTTTAAATATTAAAAAATATATCTGTAATATTTAACTTAGTAAAAATAGTTATATCATTGTTTAGGTTTTATCCTTCAGAGATTTGAATTATATATATTGAGTTTTCTTAATTGATATTCTACACTTCTCATTTCTCTCTAAACCATTTTAAGTTTGTATTTTTTTCCCCGTGTTTCCTTTTATTTTTTTCCTTCAAGAGAGGAAAATACTCTTTTTTTCTGTCATAAATTTTAATCTTCTATTTATTTCCTAACTTTTGCCAGCTCAAATTTTTATTTCATCTTTGCATTTATACTATCTTTTTTTACTAATTTTTATATTTATTCTTTTTGGTTTTCCTTTCATAAGTGTGATTACTTCATATTCATTTTAATTCTATGCTAAGTATTTGATCATATTTCATCTGTTTCAGAGCGATAGTTCTTCCTTATGAGTGAATGCATTTTGTTGTTATTTTTGAGATTGTTTTTCTTATAATATCTTGAGCTCAACTTGGCTTAAGAGGGTACTTCCCCATGTTCCCATCTCTTATTCGAAATGAGAAGTGTAGTTTTGAACTTTGAGAGAGCCTCTTATTTTTAAGAAGGGCATTTTTGTTGGTATCTTAGAGAATTTTCTGCTTCTAGGCTCTTCGATGTATCTCATCTCTTCGTCTTGATCTCAGCTACTTATACAAGCCCTTGTTTATATTTTTGAATTGAATATTATAACCCAATGTCCCTGAGAATAGAGTTTGTGTGTTGTGTATTTTATAGTTAATTCATTACAATTATAAGAAGAAATAGAGGCAAAATTGTGACATATACAGCTGTATTCATATCAATATATTTTCCTTTTTATTGTTAGTTCATGTATTAATCAATTACTCTCAGAAGCTGTAATTTATTAGGATCTCTCTTGATTATTTCACTTGGCTCATTTTCTCTGGCTCTAGGATTTCTTATATGTGCTAGCAGTTCTTTTTATCTACTCAATGGGACTCAGGTTGAGGTATGTAGTACATTAATTTGGAGCCATGTCATGAATGGTAGGAAGTTTTGTAGTCTTGTAGCAAAAGCATGGTGTCAGTTCTCTACTAAAAATATAGTAAAGAAAAAAAATACAGCCTTTTTTTTTTTCCCTTCTCTTTGAGATATTCCAGACCCTGGTCTAGACAGGACTCATTACTGGTTCATCTCTCCCTCAGCTGTTCAGGAGCCAGAGGAATCAGGCCCACTCCTATGGACTTACATGACCCCTTTTTTCTGGAATCCATACTGTTCTGCAGGTCATGTACTTGTCAGGATCCACAACTACTGTCCTCCCCTGGATCCTCTCAAGATCTCATCAGCCTCAGAGTAGTGAAACTCCTGTGCTAGTTCTGGATTTTAGAATCCTTTCAGTGTCTGCGGCTTCACCAGCACCTTCCAATGTCGTCTGGATTTTTGCTGGGGGTAAAGGAGCTCCCTTGACGTACTCCTTTTCCTATTTGGAACCAGTCTGTTGTTCCATGTCCAGTTCTAACTATTGCCTCCTGACCTGCATACAGGTTTCTCAAGAGGCAGGTTAGGTGGTCTGGTATTCCCATCTCTTTTAGAATTTTTCTCAGTTTATTGTGATCCACACAGTCAAAGGCTTTGGCATAATCAATAAAGCAGAAATAGATGTTTTTCTGGAACTCTCTTGCTTTTTCCATGATCCAGCGGATGTTGGCAATTTGATCTCTGGTTCCTCTGCATTTTCTAAAACCAGCTTGAACATCTGGAAGTTCACGGTTCACATATTGCTAAAGCCTGGCTTGGAGAATTTTGAGCGTTACTTTACTAGCATGTGAGATGAGTGCAATTGTGCAGTAGTTCGAGCATTTTTTGGCATTGCCTTTCTTTGGGATTGTTCCAAATAGAAAAAGGAGTACATCAAGGCTGTATATTGTCACCCTGCTTATTTAACTTATATGCACAGTACATCATGAGAAACGCTGGGCTGGAAGAAGCACAGCTGGAATCAAGATTGCCAGGAGAAATATCAATAACCTCAGATATGCAAATGACGCCATCCTTATGGCAGAAAGTGAAGAGGAACTCAAAAGCCTCTTGATGAAAGTGAAAGAGGAGAGTGAAAAACTTGGCTTAGAGCTCAACATTCAGAAAACAAAGATGGTATCTGGTCCCATCACTTCATGGGAAATAGATGGGGAAACAGTGGAAACAGTGTCAGACTTTATTTTGGGGGGCTCCAAAATCACTGCAGATGGTGACTTCAGCCATGAAATTAAAAGATGCTTACTCCTTGGAAGAAAAGTTATGACCAACCTAGATAGCATTTCAAAAGCAGAGACATTACTTTGCCAACAAAGGTCCATCTAGTCAAGGCTATGGTTTTTCCTGTGGTCATGTATGGATGTGAGAGTTGGACTGTGAAGAAGGCTGAGCGCAGAAGAATTGATGCTTTTGAACCGTGGTGTTGGAGAAGACTCTTGAGAGTCCCTTGGACTGCAAGGAGATCCAACCAGCCCATTCTAAAGGAGATCAGCCCTGGGATTTCTTTGGAAGGAATGATGCTAAAGCTGAAACTCCAGTACTTTGGCCACCTGATGTGAAGAGTTGACTCACTGGAAAAGACTCTGATGCTGGGAGGGATTGGGGGCAGGAGGAGAAGGGGACGACCGAGGATGAGATGGCTGGATGGCATCACGGACTCGATGGACGTGAATCTGAGTGAACTCTGGGAGTTGGTGATGGACAGGGAGGCCTGGCGTGCTGCGATTCATGGGATCGCAAAGAGTCGGACACGACTGAGTGACTGAACTGAACTAAACTGAACTGAACTGAAAGGAGCTCCCAGATACATTTAAGCCACCATATCCCATTTTCCCCCAGTGCTGCTTATGAATAGGTTTTGTACATGTTTCTGTGAGATTGACAAAATAGGGAAAAATGAGTTGGTACAAGGGTTTAAGATATCTCCTTATATTTATAAGCTGCCGTGGGTAAAACCTTTAAAAGAAAACGTCTCCCACGTTGCCACTTGCTGTATTCCGAGGTCTCTTAGTTGAACTGAAGGTGACAGTGGTTCATTTCACAAACTGAATTGAAAGTGAATTGTGGGAAGTCCTAGAAGAAGCCTACCGTGGTTGGACAGTGGTTTCTGTTGCCCTATAGGGTCCAAGTTTGAGCATCTGGGAGAATTCAGGTTTCTATAGGCAAGCTGTCCTGCTGCAGAGAAGGAAGATAGGCCAGGGTCTGACTTCCAAGGAAACATTCTGTATTCAAAGTCATGGGCCAAGGAAGGTCAGTAAGAAAAGGGGGAGCTAAATAATTTACCAAAACAAAGGGAGAAACAGGTGGCACTCATTAGGAGTAGAAACATGGAAACGTCTGTTGAAAGTGTCAGAAAGGTAAGTGCCAAGGGTGGTGGTTTGAACAGGTCAGTTGAAGGGGGCCTAAGGTGCTAGCACATAATTTCAGCACTTTCAACACAAATTGTTCTCAGTTTTGAGCTTTGGTTAATAATCATCATTCTTGCATTTATCTATCTATCTATCTATATTGGTAATACCATTATAGATAATTTCCCCTTCTTACTATAACTTCCTGCTCAGTCCTTCATTGTATCTCCTGAACAACTAGCACGTTTGGAAGCCTCCAATTTCTCCTATGGACCCAGCCCTCCTCAGTGCTGTCAGAGTAATCTTTTCATATGAGAGAGCCCTCCGATTCTGAGAATGACATTGCTGGAATGTCATTCATCTCCTTCATTTTTATACTTTCTATATTTTGTGTGTAGAAGGCCAGAGCAGGCACCAAAACGGTGATGTTACTTGGGCTATGTTTCCTGAGTAAGTCAAAGAGGCGAATTATGGATTTTTTTTCTATCAGGCAGATCCAGATTGAATGCTGTTCATTTCTGGGTTTATGCCTATTATCCGTCAAATAATGAATACCCCCCAAATGTTACTGTGCTATTATGCTGTGGGGATAGAAGAATTCTCTACAACATAAAACTATTTTTATACAGCTATCAAAGTAGTCTGGAGATTTCAACTTTCATTCAAATAAAATTGAAAGAAAATGAGTAACATTGAGACAACTGAGCGCAAAAGAATAATATTATATTTTCCAAAATATACACATCAACCACTTGAGGCTATTGTATGTGAAAGGGCCATAAGGGTAGCTGAGTTGAATATGCCAGTAATTTCTTTCAATCTTCTTTTTTTTCCACTTGCAAAGGACTGTATCAAGTGTATCCAGGGAAGTCTACACTTTTGGGCAGAGGCAGGATACAAAAATGGGAGAGAAAGATGTTCATTTTTTGACCAACAATAAAAATGATCATTCATTTTCTACTCCTCCCTCACTTAGGATCTAGATAAGAAAGAATTAATTTCAGGAAATGTTAAGTCTCAGACAAGCATCAACACTAGAATTTAGCTAGTACAGATATCATGCGTGGGGACACTTTTGCGTTCCTTCCCCTAACGATGGTCCAAATGTGGGTGAGATTTCTTTCTAATTCTTTCCATGACTACTGCTCAGATGTTACTCTGTGAGCTGTCTGGTAGGAAAGAGTGTGGTGTCTTCAAGGAAGTGAGATCATCTGACTTTATTATATGAATTTGAAGTGGGGTCTCATTGTTTAAGGCAATTATTTCTTTTTAAGTTCATCAGATAGCCATCCTTTAAAGTTTTTATTTATTTATTTATTTATTTATTTATTTATTTTATGTTTGGCTGTGCTGGGTCTTTGCTGCTGTGTGTGGGTTTTCTCTAGCTGCAGAGAATGGCAGGGGCCACTCTTTGTTGTGGTGCACACTAGGCTCATGAGCTGAGTTGCCCTGAGGTATGTGGGACCCTCCTGGACCAAGGATCAAACCCGTGTCTCCTGCATTGCCAGGAGGATTCCCAAGCACTGGACCATCAAGTAAGTCCTGGATAGCCATAATTTTCACTTAACTGCTCCCTCACGGCATAATGAAGTGACCCCTTGGCTTTCTCTCTTCTGCATGTGTACAGAGTGGAGACAGATCAAGTAAATAGCTATGAAATGATAGCATTTTCATGATGGATATAGCACTCTTTAGCTGTGCCCCCAAATGGGTATTCTTATTATTTTTATCACCGTTAAAACAAACAAACTGAAGGATATGCACATTCAAGACCAAGCTGAATCAGGAAAGTAGATGAACAGGTGTGGACTTGCTACTCAAAAGTTACCAGAAATTTACCAAGTACTTTCCATGTGCCAGGTATTAGGTATACCCTTCTCTTATCTCATTTAATACTCACACCAAATCTGTGAAGGTGGTACTATCATTTCCAATTGCTGCCATATTTTATAGACAGGAAACTAAGGCATGGAGAAGTTAATCCTCTTATCCACAGTCATTCAAGGAGTCAACAGGAGACCTGGTATTTGTCATGGTGGTCATAATCTCCTTGATAGTCTGAAGTCAGTTTTATAGGTTGTATTCCAGACACATCATCATGATTACAGGGCATTCTGATTGTATTGTTTGGAACAAATATCTATAGCCTTTCTGTGAAATTAGGTTGGTAAAACATATATAGGTGAGGAGTCAGTGATGTAACATGTATAAAATGCCAAGGTAGGAAAAATGACTTACCTATTTATTTCCCACATTCTGCTATCAAAAAGAGAAGGAAGACAAGAAAATACAAAGTTTTGGGGAGGTAAGATGCCCAGTTTTTTGTACTATTTAAAAAAATTATTTATTTATTTGGCTGCACTGTGTCTTAATTGCAGCAGTGGGATATAGTTCCCTGACGTGGGATATAGTTCCCTGACCAGGGATTGAACCTGGGCCCTCTGCATTGGGAGCATGCAATCTTAGCCACTGGACGACCAGGGAGGTCCTGGTTCTTTTGTTCCTACCAAAGTTTATGTCATTGGTTGTATCACTCTCAACTTTCTGGGATTTAATTTCCTCAACTATAAAATGATGAGTTTGGATTTGACTCTCTCTCTCGCTGACTGTATATGCATGTGTGTGTGTATTTATCCAAGTTGAAATAATAGGTGCCCACAAATTGTTGTTTATCCATACATCATCAGCATAATGGAATTTCCTTACCATGTATATGGTCCCTATTTTAAAAGAGATGTATATACTTATGAAGTTTTATTATAACAGAGCTCCTTAAAAATAAAAGCAGTGAGAATTCTGTTATTAGCCATATGTGAGGTCTGTTAAAAGTAGATGCCTGGTGAGCCAAAGCGCTCACTGCTCTGAGCACTTCTGAAACTTGCTTTCGGAGCCCTCTGTGGAGCCCGGGGCACAGTTGGTCATGCACCGGTTAGTGGACACCAGAGGTCATCTTCATCTCCGAGGAATGATTTGAGAGTTCAAAGTGGCCTAACGTAAAGTGAGCATGGTAGTCAGTATGGGCAAAATCACATTTAGTCAAAAGCCAGCTGTGCCTAGCCGGTAATAAGGTTTGCTTATCTGGATCAAATGTTGAAGTTGGAAGGAAATGAAAAGGCAGGGACTGCTCCTGGAGGGATAGTGCCTCTTAATGTGACACCTTTGAACACTGATGTTATTTTGGATACATGAATGGATTCTGTTGAACATGTATGGTTATTTACTTTATAGTCATATCTCTGTGTCATAAACAAACCAATCGTATTTGTGGCTTTGTTACCATTGTGTCCCTAGTGGTGGTAGGAGTGAGGGAGATTTGGGCATAGAATTATTATAACCTTCTACAGGAAGTTCGCACAGTTGTGTCTGAATCTTTGTGACCCTGTGGATTGTAGCCCACTGAGCTCTGCCCATGGAATTCTCCAGGCAAGAAAAATGGAGTGGGTAGCCATTCCTGTCTCCAAGGGATCTTCCTGACCCAGGGATCGGACCCGGGTCTCCCTATTGCAGGAGATTTCTTTGCCCTGGTGGCTCAGAGAGTAAAGATTTGCCTGCAATGCTGGAGACCTGGGTTCGATTCCTGGGTCAGGAAGATCCCCTGGAGAAGGGAATGGCTACCCACTCCAGTATTATTTCCTGGAGAATTCCATAGACAGAGGAGCCTGACGGGTACTCTCCCTGGGGTCACAAAGAGTCGGACATAACTGAGTGACTAACACTTTCACAAGAAGTTCAGTATTGGCCCCAAGTAATGATGATATTAATATAAGAACCTGGAGCCATTTTGGGGATAGGTACTCAGAGGCCTTTCCTTCTATCTCCATCTGCTTAAAATATCTCAGCTCCAATGAGAACAACACACTGTACTTTTACATGAAAGATATTTAAGAGGAAATTATTTAAAATATTATTAAGAACTTAGAAGGTTGTTCAACATACTTCTATGATTATCATAAAACTATAGAGATTAATTTGCTGGTTTTATATCTGAAGCAGTGTGGAGGCCTTTGTAATGGGAATAACTGTATTAGCAGTCATGAAATTATAAGTAACTAGTGTGGTTTGTTTCCCAGAGTATTTTATGAGGTGATATGAAAGCAAGTTCCGTTGAAAATCCGAGTGGGAAGTAAAAAGTGAGCTGACCTGGATTCTAAACCAAACTCAACTGCTGTTTTTAGATGAACAAATATTATTGCCTTGATGGCCCTTTTTCTTTCTCTTGCTGATGAAATGAAGAGGTTGTGCTAGGAGTCTATTTTATGATTCACTCTGGGCCCCTGACGTAGCTTGCATTGTAAGTACAGCCCTCCCTCAGCCACACTTCCCTCACCTGCTTTACTTTATCTGACATAAATGGGATAAGATTTCATTTCATCAAAAGTTTCATCTTCTCAAAAGGAAAAGGTTGAAACCTCTGCCCAATTTGACTTACAGACTTGTCTCTCTATGGAGAATGTGGCACTTTCATCCTTCTTCAGCAGAGTTGTCAGCTCAGTTTGCTACAATTTCGGCCAAAGCAGAGCTTAATTTACCTATAGAAGCTGTTTTCATGATGAACAAGGGACCTTAATCCAGATAAAACAATGGAACACATTCCTGGATGCTTGCTCAGCATCGTTAGAAATAATTGTTATCCTTCAATCAATTTTATCTTGACTCTAACCCTTGTGTGCGGCATGAGGTCAGTTTTTGCTAGTTACCTTACCTTTCTCATTAGTTGGCTGTGACCTCTCATTGTCATCACCTTCTGGAAATCAAAATGTTTTGTTTCTGAGATAACATTGCTGTACATCCCAGAAAGGTAAACAGTACAGAATGTGTGTGCTGTCTTTTCTTTATACCCTGTAGGTTGTGTAATCCAAGTAAGCTTAGAAACAGATTTCAAACTCTTAAGGCAGAACAGATTTTTTTTTTTTTTTTTCTGCAACAGACTTGAATTTCCTGTTTCAGGAATACAGCAATAATCCAGTTAGCCAAACCAGAGATTTGGAAACTATTTTATTTTCCTCACCTAAAAGTCAGATCCAGAAGAGAGAAAAAAAAAAGAAAAACCTACCTCTTTTTTTTTTTTTTTTTGGTGGTTCTGTCCTCCACACCTAGAAAAGTATCTGATACACAGTTAGCATTAAATATTTGGTGAGTTAACAAATAAATAAATATTCCTCTAGATCCTGAAGAATGGGTGACATCTGATGACCATGAATTGTTATTAGTTACCTTTCTTATTATCCAGCAAATCCTTCCTTCCTCTCACTCTTTTTGTCTGCTCACCTGGTTCTGCTCTTTATTATCTCTTATATTGTGTGCTGTGTTCAGTTCTCAGTCATGTCCAACTCTTCCCAACCCCATGGACTGTAGCCTGCCAGGCTCCTCTGTCCATAGAATTTCCCAGGCAAGAATACTGGAGAGCGTTGCCATTCCCTCCTCCAGGGGATCTTCCCAGGGACTGAATCCACATCTTTTGCATTGCAGGAGAGTTCTTTACCACTATTTTTCTCCTCAGTCTCTTACTTCCGATTTCTTTTGGTCAATAGACTCTCCACACTGATTCTAGAATGTTTGATTGAATAAAAACATATAGTCATGTTTGTGGCATTACAGGTGGTTTTTGTTCTTATAGTTGATTTTCCCGGAGAAGGCGATGGCACCCCACTCCAATACTCTTGCCTGGAAAATCCCATGGATGGAGGAGCCTTGGTAGGCTGCAGTCCATGGGGTCGCTAAGAGTTGGACATGACTGAACGACTTCACTTTCACGTTTCACTTTCATGCACTGGAGAAGGAAATGGCAACCCACTCCAGTGTTCTTGCCTGGAGAATCTCAGGGACGGGGGAGCCTGGTGGGCTGCCGTCTATGGGGTCGCACAGAGTCGGACATGACTGAAGCGACTTAGCAGCAGCAGCAGTTGATTTTCCATAATTCTTGTGATTTATGTATGTAAATGGCATCAACAGAAGAAAGAAAAGAGGGTTTAGGATCGTCATTTTTCATTTCCCTTTAAAATTCTTGTTTAAAATTTGTATTATTTATTTATTCTTGGCCGTACTGCATCTTTGTTGCTCTGCGTGGGCTTTCTTTAGGTGTGGTGAGTGGGGGCTTCTCTCTTCTTGCACTGCATGAAGAGAGAAGCTTCTCATTGCAGTGGCTTCCCTTGTTGCAGAGCATGGGCTGTAGGCATGCAGGCTTCAGTAGCTGTGGCCCACAGGCTTAGTTGCTCCACAAAATGGTGGATCTTCCCAGGCCAGAGAAATGACCCGTGCGTTGGCAGATGGATTCTTAACCACTGGACCAGCAGGGAAGGCCCATTCTCCCATTCTGTAAAAATCTTAATAATAAAAGTGTTAGTCACTCAGTCATGGTCAACTCTTTGCAACCCCATGGATTATAGCCCATCAGGCTCCTCTGTCCATGAAATTCTCCAGGAAAGAACACTGGAGTGGGTAGACATTCCCTTCTGCAAGGGATCTTTCCTACCCAGGTTTCGAACCTGGGTCTCCTGAATTGCAGATTCTTTACCATCTGAGCCACCAGGGAAGTCAATAATATCTTTTGATCCTTGCTAAAAAATCTAGGCTCAACATGGCATGAAAGATTGTTTGTGGCCCAACTCCCTTGCATCCAACCGCCTTAGAATTTATATTCTGTCTCCAATAGCTTCTCACACATGAGCCCCCTCTTCCCAACTTTCATACGTTTGCAATTAGTGAGCTCTGCCTTCTCCATCTTTTTGGCAGGTTCACTGTCCTTGCAAGACCCTGCTCAAATGTCATTGCTCTCCCCACTGTTGTTTCTGCTTAGTGCCCACAGCAAAGAACACAGTGTATTGTAGCAGAATTGGCCTGTTTACTTCACAAACAGAAAGTGAACACCTTGAAAGTGGGGCAATATCTAGTTTGTCTATCAACTTCAGTTTTCAGCTGAGTGGCAACTCAATAATATTTGTTGAATGAGTGAAAAATTTATCCAGCAACAATATCATTCCTCTTGGGGAAAGTAACTCCTAAAGGATGCCTTTATAAATAATAAACACAGCTTTTTTTTCTTGGGTGGAAAAACAGACCTCTCACACATGTTTATTTTGGTTTAATACCAGAAAGGATATGTTACTGTGAGAACAAAAACAACAAAAAAATCCACCAAATATTGTTATAGGAAACATCTCTTACTGTAGCCCAGCTGTGTGCACTGCTACTTTAGAATAGTGTTTTTAAATGTTTTGTAAAATTGCAGCATCTGAAAGAGAGGCCTGTGCGGTGGTGCTTGCAGTGCTGAGCCTGTGGTGCTGGCGGCTGCAGGAAGTCCCCTCTGTCACATCTTTCCCATCTGTATAGGCAGCAGCAGGTGGAACTGGAGCCGTTCGGTTTGTGGATTAGTCAATCGCTTTTTCTAAAGACTCTGAGAGGCAAGCTTATTACATTTTGTCTTCAGATCCTTATATGAAAATACCACTGTGGATAATGAGGCTGTTGTATGCATAATTTAACTTTAGGAAGCCTAAATTCCCTGCAAGGCAAATTGGTACCTAGAGGCATGCAATTTGCATTGGGATTTCAAGCCCTCCTCCCGTCTGTTGTCCCTGGTGTGGTGTTGTTTCTCTCCTAAATTATTTTCCCTTGTTCTTCGAATGCCAGGTTCAGAGACTGTAACCAGATTACCAGGGTCTCCATAATGAAAAGTGGCTTCAGAAGCCCTGCAGTGCCTGCTTTGACCAGAGCAGAGACTAGTCCCAGCACTCATGGACAGTTTGCACCACGAATAGGCTCCTTTGCCTGCTGCCTACCTCCTGGAGAGGGTGAGGACCAGCCGTGCCTGCCTGTGTCCAGAGTGGGCAGTGATGATTCTCCATGGCTGACTTCACAGATCAATCTGTCAATCTGTGTAGAGACAGATGGCTAGAGAACTGTCTGTCTGAGTTGCCTCAGGAAGAATTTGGCATCTTGGCTGAATCTTCTAGTGACAGACTGCTTTGCTCTTCTCTGGGCTGGAGAAGGTGGCTGTGCTGGCATGGGTACTGATTCCAATTTCCAAAGCCTTGAAAGTAAAGTTTTGTGTAAATGGATCGAGGGCTCAGGAAAACAATCTGCTGATTGTCTTCTAATATTTCATTTATCATCCGATGGGCAGTGTCTATTGTGCCGACAGTGCATAGAGGCTCACATGTTAGTAAAATCTAGTTCTTCAGAAATGATTTCTCCCAGGTAACATGTTTTTATTTTACTAAGATAAACCTCGGAGACATGGTTTGTCAATATGTTCACTATAACATTTTTGGATAATTTTGGTATTTGCTGACTAGGCCAGTTCACAGATAACTGGAAAACTTCATGGTGCTTAGCACAGAACCTTAGTCATTTCCAATGTCAACTAGGAACCAAAGAGAAGAGAGAGAAGGAGTGAGGAAAAAAAGAGGAAAATAAAGGCTAGACATAGAGATGGCATTTTAGCTCAGTGATAAAGCTGGAGATCAATTTCAGATCAGTTTGTAAATTAGGAGATCTAAACCAGGGTTAGGGTTTATTGGCTATTAAGCTGGGGAGCTAGAACAAGTCATTGCTTCAGTCTTTAGAATAAATACATTGGACTGCACTATTTATTACCTCTTCGAAACCTAACATTCAGGGAAACTTTAATTTATCCTCTAAACCAGGTAATTGTGGTTATTTTCTTAGCTGATGGGGATGTGTATATTGGCCACAAACAGGATAGCATGTCCTGGGAAGAGAGAGACCCAAGGTCCCTGCAGGCCCCTAATCAGCTATCATTCTTTGAGTTTTTACTATGCCGTAGGTACATCAAGATCCTTGAGAGCATTGTCTTTTGTATTCCTTAAAACTATGAAGTGGTTGTTATTTTCCTTCTTTTATAGTTTAGGAAATAACAAATTTACTCGCTTCAGCTCCTTCAGGTGAGAAATGGGAGACTTGGAATTTGAATGTAGAACCTGCACCTTGAATTCTGCTTTATTCTGCCTCTATAACATCCCGTTTGCCTGCTAGTGCTCCCAAAGTTTAGGTCTTGAGAAGATAGGAATCCTCCTGCTACATTCTTGACTCTTTCATTGTTGTATGTTGCTAGCAGACACTGAAATAGAGTATAGTGTGTTATGCTAGGAAGAAAGCATATTTGCATAGCTCACACATGAACACTAATTAAAACAGAGTGGCATCATGCATCAAAAGACAGGATTAGAGAGGCAACAGAGATATGCCCATTGACTGATGATGTAAAACTTTTTCTCAGTCTAGTTAACGTGGCTCTTCTTTTCTTGTCCCAAGACTGACAGTTGTTTCCTTGTTGGGGCAGTCACTAAGATTTGTTCCTGTTGCTGGATCTCCCAGGGCATCCGAGTGCTATCTGAGTTGGAGATTAATAGCAAGACAACACCAGTGACAGTTGTGGCAGTGATATGCTGCTATAGTGGCAAGAAAAATTTCAAAAAGATAAAGAATTCCATCATCATATAATATTGTAGTAATATGTATTCTCCTAGCATACTAGAGAACCACTTTCATTCTTCTAGAAATGTGAGTTATAAATTGAATTCACTTTTATCATTATGATCTAATGCATATAGTCATAATCCAAATAGGAATGATTTGCCAAGAATCACCTATGTTGTGAAATAAGAAGATGTAGTTATTCAGTACTCATGATATGTCAGACATTGTACTGGTTTACAATAAGGATAAAAATACCAGGACTAAAAATTAGAATATTTTCTTCCCATCATCACACTTCAGTCTGACATCCAGATGGATATGTGGTTGAGCCTAGGAAGGTGAAGAATGTGTAAGCAGGCATTGTGCTTTCCATAAAGTTCAAACAATCTGAGATGAAACAAAATCTTATAGAAAAAAGACAGGAAGATTTAAATATAAGGACCAATGTTGTTTAGTTAGTTCTGGCTTTCTAAATGTTTTCATAGGATTTTATTGAAGAAATTGGGTTCTGTATTGGCATTTACATTTGCTTTGCAGACGTTTAAATTTAAGTACTTCCAATATTCATTGGTGTATATAACTTAATTTATAATTTCAAGACATTCATGTAAGAAACAAGATATTAATCTTTAAAAATCCATATTTTCTACTTATGAAAGCATGTGTTCTGTGACTCAGTGAGGAAGGCAGATATTTTGGTGAATTGCAACCTGTAGAGGAAAGAGAAATGTTGATTATATTTCTTTACTTTTATGTCACAGAGTTGTACACAGTCATTTGATGATATTTGATATGATAACATTTGGAATGTAGTATGTGCAGAATTGTAGAAATAAAAAATTAGTTTAAAATGTCTCTTCTTCCAGTTCCTAAAATAAGCACTTCCTTGTAGAACACTTTTATTCAGAGTCTTCTGGTTAATAGTATAGTGATAATGTATAATAAGAAGCAGAAAAAAAAGAGTGATATGTCTTCATAATTAAAATAAAATGAGGATCACTGTGGGAAGTATTTTCTGGATGCTTTTTAAAGAGTTTATTTTTAAAGAGTTTATCTCAATCTCTAAATTCTGACAGTGTTGCTTTCAACATTTAAGGATCTTTGGTTCCAAATACTATTTAGCATTGTTTATGCAAGCATGTCCCTACTCCAGTACTCTTGCCTGGAAAATCCCATGGACGGAGGAGCCTGGAAGGCTGCAGTCCATGGGGTCACTGAGGGTCGGACACGACTGAGTGACTTCACTTTCACTTTTCACTTTCATGCATTGGAAAAGGAAATGACAACCCACTCCAGCATTCTTGTCTGGAGAATCCCAGGGACGGGGGAGCCTGGTGGGCTGCCGTCTATGGGGTCACACAGAGTTGGACACGACTGAAGTGACTTAGCAGCAGGAGCAGCAGCATGCAAGCATGTGAGGCTTCCCCAGTGGCTCAGTGGTAAAGAATCCACCTGCAATGCAGGAGACAGAGGAGTGAAGTCACTCAGTTTTGTCTAACTCTTTGCAACCCCGTAGACTGTGGCCTACCAGGCTCCTCTGTCCATAGGATTTTCCAGGCAGCGGTACTGGATTGGGTTGCCATTTCCTTCTCCAGGGGATCTTCTTGACCTAGGAATCGAACCTGGGTCTCCCACATTGCAGGCAGAGGCTTTACTGTCTGAGCCACTTTACTGTCCTGAAGCCCAGGAGACACAGGAGACGTGGGTTCAATCCCTGAGTTGTGAAGATCCCCTGGCAGAGGGCATGGCAACCCCCTTCAGTATTCTTGCTGAGAAAATCCCATGGACAGAGGAGCGTGTGGGCTACAGGCTGTGAGGGTCAGACATGACTGAAACACACACACACACATATCCAAATGTGTACACAATTGGCATGATCACTTTTTATCATAGTATGATAAAAATAACAAATTTAATGTACTTATGCTTTTTAAAAATCAAAACTGCCTGAAATGGAGGACTCAGATACAAGGGAGGCTAGGACTTCAGTAGTGTCAGTTGGGGTGGGACTTAGTCCTAGATTTTGGAATGTTCAACAAATCTTGTAGAGTTGTGATAGATTTCATTTGGCCATCATGTTATTATACTTTTTTACATATTGTTGGATTACATTTTCTAAAATATTATTATGCATTTTTACATCTATGTTTATAAAGAATACTTGTACATATCTTCTCAGTGATGCTTTTGCCTGGTTTTGTTTTCAGGGGAATATTGGCCTCATAAAGTAAGTTCTAGAATATTCCCTCCTCTTCAATATTTTGGACAAGTTTGTATAGAATTGGTATAGTTCTTTCTAAAATGTATGGTATAATTGCTTACTGAAGTCAATGGGATGAAAAATTCTGTAGGCCAGTTTCAACAACAATTCAATTCATTGATGTAGAAAATTTAATAATTAGTTATCTTCAGGGTAATTAAAGTTAGCTATATCTTGAGTTAACTGATAGTTTTTTCCTTTCAATTAATTCACTCATTTCATCAAATTATTTGATTTTATTAGCATAAAGTTCATAATACATTTACATGTTTCCTTCTGATAGCTCTAGACTCTATAGTGATGTCTTCTCTCTCATTTCTGATATTAGTCATTTTGCATTTTCTTTTATCATTTTTCTCCTAATAACTCAAGGTAAGTTAGTAAAATTTATTGATCTTCTTAAGTAAACAAGTTTTAGTTTCATTGCTTTTTCTTTCTTGTCTTCCTTTTTTCTATTTTATTGATTTGTGACCCCATAATTGTTTCTTTTCTCTACTTTAAATTTTATTTGATTTTGCTCTCCTGTTTCTTAATATGGAAACTAAGATCATTAGAATGAGGACTTTATTCTTTTCTAATGCAAGTTTCTTTTCTTTTCTTTTTTTTTTTGTACAGTTCTTCTGTGTATTCTTGCCACCTCTTCTTAATATCTTCTGCTTCTGTTAGGTCCATACCATTTCTGTCCTTTATCGAGCCCATCTTTGCATGAAATGTTTCCTTGGTATCTCTAATTTTCTTGAAGAGATCTCTAGTCTTTCCCATTCATTTGTTTTCCTCTATTTCTTTGTATTGATCGCTGAGGAAGGCTTTCTTGTCTCTCCTCGTTATTCTTTGGAACTCTGTATTCAGATGGGAATATCTTTCCTTTTCTCCTTTGCTTTTAGCTTCTCTTCTTTTTTACAGCTATTTGTAAGGCCTCCTCAGACAGCCATTTTGCTTTTTTGCATTTATTTTCCCTGGGGATGGTCTTGATCCCTGTCTCCTGTACAGTGTCACGTACCTCCATCCATAGATCATCAGGCACTCTGTCTATCAGATCTAGTCCCTTAAATCTCACTTGTCTTATTTCTCACTTCCACTGTATAGTCATAAGGAATTTGATTTAGGTCATACCTGACTGCTCTAGTGGTTTCCCCTACTTTCTTCAATTTAAGTCTGAATTTGGCAATAAGGAGTTCATGATCTGAGCTGCAGTCAGCTCCCAGTCTTGTTTTTGCTGACTTTATAGAGCTTCTCCATCTTTGGCTGCAAAGAATGTAACCAATCTAATTTCGGTGTTGACCATCTGGTGATGCCCATGTGAAGAGTCTTCTCTTGTGCTGTATATTGTCACCCTGCTTATTTAACTTATATGCAGAGTACATCATGAGAAATGCTGGGCTGGAAGAAGCACAAGCTGGAATCAAGATTGTCGGGAGAAATATCAATAACCTCAGATAGGCAGATGGCAGCACCCTTATGGCAGAAAGTGAAGAGGAACTAAAAAGCCTCTTGATGAAAGTGAAAGAGGAGAGTGAAAAAGTTGGCTTAAAGCTCAAACGAAGATCATGGCATCCAGTCCCATCACTTCATGGGAAATAGATGGGGAACAGTGGAAACAGCAGTAGAGTTTATTTTGGGGGGGCTCCAAAATAACTGTAGATGGTGATTGCAGCCATGAAATTAAAAGACATTTACTCCTTGGAAGAAAAGTTATGACCAACCTAGGCAGCATATTAAAAAGCAGAGATATTACTTTGTCAGCAAAGGTCCATCTAGTCAAGGCTATGGTTTTTCCAGTGGTCATGTATGGATATGAGAGTTGGACTGTGAAGAAAGCTGAGAGCTGAAGAATTAATGCTTTTGAGCTGTGGTGTTGGACAAGACTCTTGAGAGTCCCTTGGACTGCAAGGAGATCCAACCAGTCCATCCTAAAAGAAATCATTCCTGGGTGTTCATTGGAAGGACTGATGCTGAAACTCCAATACTTTGGCCATCTCATGCAAAGAGCTGACTCATTGGAAAAGACTCTGATGCTGGGAGGGATTGGGGGCAGGAGGAGAAGGGGACGACAGAGGATGAGATGGCTGGATGGCATCACCAACTTGATGGACATGAGTCTGGGTAAAGTCCAGGAGTTGGTGATATACAGGGAGGCCTGGCGTGCTGCGATTCATGGGGTCGCAAAGAGTCGGACACAACTGAGCTACTGAACTGAACTGAACTGAATGCAAGTTTCTAATGCCATAAATTTCCCTCAAAATTCTTCTTTAGCTACATTCCACGAAGTTTTTACACACTCTTTTTCATTTTCAGTCAATTTAATATTCTTTCTAATTTATTTTTATTTTTTCCTTTGTTGAATTATTTAGAAGTGTATATTTAATTCCCAAATATTTGTGCATTTGCCAAATGTCATTTTTAACAATTTCTAACCTAATTTCATTGTAGTCAGAGAATATATATTTTATGAGCCAACTCCTTTTAAATATATTGAGACATTTTTAGGTACTAATATATTATATATCTGATAAATATCTCATGTATAGTAGGGAAAAACGTGCTTATCTTCTATTGTTTGTTGAAGTGTTCCATAACTCAATTTTGTCAAGATGGTTGATACTGTTTTCCAAGTCTTGCATATCTTTATTGATTTGCTGTCTTCATCTCTCAATTATTGAGGGTAAGAATTGAGGAATGGATAGTTATTGTGAATTTGTTGATACAGTTCTATCATACACATTTACAATTGTTATGGGTCCTTAGAGAGTTGTCCCACCCATTTATCATTCTGTGGTGGTGGTGGTTTAGTCGCTAAATTGTGTCTGACTCTTGCAACCCCATGGACTATAGCCTGCCGGCTCCTCTGTCCATGGGATTCTCCAGGCAAGGATACTGGGGTGGGTTGCCATTTCCTTCTCCAGTGGATCTTCCTGACCCGGGAATAGAACCTGGGTTTCCTGCACTGTAGGCAGATTTTTACCAACTGAGCTACATGGGAAGCTCTGTCATTCTGTAATACCCCTTAATTTTTTCTGCTTTTGAAGTCTTAAGTCTTCCCCGGTGGCTCAGATGATAAAGCATCTGCCTACAATGCGAGAGACCCGGGTTCAGTCCCTGGGTTGGGAAGATCCTCTGGAGAAGGAAATGGCAACCCACTCCAGTACTCTTGCCTGGAAAATCCCATGGACGGAGGAGTGTGATAGGCTGCAGTCCATAGGGCTGCAAAGAGTCGGACACGACTGAGCGACTTCACTTTCTTTCACTTTTGAAGTCTACCTGTCTGACTTAATATAATGACTCCAGTTTTCACTGGTTATTGTTACTCATTTATACTTTTAGCCTGTCTATAAATTTTATGTTTAAAGTGACCTTCTTATAGGCAGCCTGTAATTGGGTCTTGTTCTTTAATCTAATTTGATAATCTCTACCTTGTAATTCATTTGCATTTGCTTTGTTGTCTCATTACCTTTAGTTCCTTGTTTCATTATTTTTATGGTGTCTTTATTAGTATTTTGTAGTTTGTAGGGTGTTTCTTTAATTTTCATTATCTATCTACAAGTGATGTTATGCCACTTAATACATAGTATATGAATTGTACACAATAGACTTTCATTTCTCCTCTTTCAACCTTTATGCTGTCATTATCAAATAGTTTATTTCTAGATTTATGTCAAGCTTCACAATACTTTGTTATTGTTTCTGCTTTAAACATTTGATTATATTTTGAAGTATTTTTTTAAAGAAAAAAGAAGTCTTTATATTTACCCACATAATTGCTATTTCTAGTGCTCCATATTCCTTTGTGCAGACCCAGATTTCTGGCAGGTATTTTTCTTTTGCCTGAAGGTCATCTTTTATTATTTCTTGTGGTGCAGTTCTGCAGCTGATGAATTCTTAGCTTCCCTATGTCTGAACATGGCTTTATTGTACCTCTGTTATCAAAATATATTTTTGTTGAGTAAAGAATTCTAGTTTACTTATTTTTGTTGGTTTCTCTTTGCTTTTTTCCTTTCAGTTTTTTAGAGATATCTTCTGATGATGGTCATTTAATTGCTAAATTCTGTTTAACTCTTATGGTCCAAGAACTGTAGCCTCCCAGGATCCTCTATTCATGGTATTTCACAGGCAAAAATACTAGAGTGGATCACCATTTCCTTCTTCAGGAGATCTTCCTGACCCAGGGATCGAACCCAGGTCTCCTGCATTGCAAGCAATCTCTTGCATTGCAGGCAGATTCTTCATCAACTGAGCCACCTCCCCTACTGACAGAAATTTCACTGTTTCTGACAAGAATCCTGCTGTCATTCGGATCTCTGTTCTTCAGTACATAACTTACATTTTCTCACTGGACATTATTAAGATTTGCTATTCCTTGTGTTATTGTAGAAAGTTGAATATGATGTGCCTTTATATAAGATTCTTCATCTTCTTATGCTTGGAATTTATTAAGCTTCATGACTCTGTAGATTTATAGTTTTCATCAAAATTTTTAAAATTTGGCTATTAAAATTTTTTTCTGTCCTTCTCTTCTTGGGGAGCTCCAATTCATGGGCATTTAGATTCTCATCCCAGAAGCAGAATTGGAGTGAGGATAGCATACGGTATTACAAAACCCAGTACATGGGCTGAGAATCAGTGGTAAGACTGGAAAAGCAACAAGGACCAGATGGATGCCCTTCATAGGTAACCTGCTTGTCATTCCTAGTTTGTCCGTGGGAGAGGCTAACTCAGCAGTAGCTATGCCTGGGCTTTCAATTTGAAGATACTCGGGGCTACAACTGAGAAAGTTTGAAAAATGCAGGGATTAAATATAATCTGTTCTGTCTTTCATCTTCATTAATACAATTTTCCTCCACTATGTAATAATTTTCCAAGCAATGGCACCCCAAATTGGTTAGCTTCAGAGGAGGTAGAGATATGCATGCATTATGGAGATTTAGAGACCATCATTTTCTAATCACAAAGCAGTTATGCCTCGGATATGCTGGCAAACCAAATTCAGTTGCCTCGTGTATCTTTCTTCGTGTCCACATGATGGCTAACATTTACTATACGTGTCTCCTTACATAGACCAGTGTATATGACAATGTATACAAACAGTCATGTGGCATATTGATTACAATGGGCTTCCGTAACAAAATATGTGACTTCAGTCACACCCCTTAGTGGCTAGAGAAACATTCTAGACACAAGTGTTAAATCCATGTTTTTTCTTTTCCTGTTTTTTTTTTTTTTTTAACCATTTGGCCAGAGTCTCCACCATCCAGGAATTCAGAGGAAGATGGTTTTTAGACCACCACCCCTAAAGTTTCTTGTCAAGTCTGTGAATGGATTGAGTAAAGGTTGCTCAATTTCTGTTTCAGTTCAGTTCAGTTCAGTCGCTCAGTCATGTCCGACTCTTTGGGACCCCATGAATCGCAGCACGCCAGGCCTCCCTGTCCATGGAGTTCACTCAGACTCACGTCCATCGAGTCAGTGATGCCATCCAGCCATCTCATCCTCCGTCATCCCCTTTTCCTCCTGCCCCCAATCCCTTCCAGCATCAGAGTCTTTTCCAATGAGTCAACTCTTCGCATGAGGTTGGTTAGGGGCCTGCACCTGTCTTGGGATGATTTCAGGAGGCTTCACTATGTCCAATCATCTCTTATTCTCACACATACCTTCCATGGTGCCTGGTACATCAGTGCTCAGTAAAACCATTTGAATAAATGAAAGAACAGATGACACCTATTCAAGTACCCATGCTGGAGGAGAATGTGTGGGTGCATGCTAGAGGTTGATGAGCCATGAATTTAAAGTTTGAATTTATTTATTCCTGCAGATTGCTTTAGCACTGCCTATTTTTGAAATTCGTAGATTCCTTTGTTTGTAGTACTTTTTGGTAACCGATCTGTTTTAAGAAATCAAAGAAAGTTCATGCAGACTGAAAATTGGAGCCATTTTCTGCCTACCTTCCCTGCCCTAAGAAGGGTAGATGTAAAGCACAGTGAAGGATAAAATGATTGGACAGCTGAGGGCCATGCAGTCCCAGAAATGGCTGTTCCAGGAGCATGGGAGGAAATGTCAGCTCTTTCCATTTTTACAGAGGTATTTTTAGAGTGGCTTCTTTTCTCCTTGGCTCATGTCAGGGTGCTGCTTTATTATTGTGAAGCTGAATTCTACTGAAAATATAAGCTTTTTTAAAAAACAGTTATTTCTATTAAGACAGAGTCTGTGTTACTTTTTTTCTGTTTTATTTATTTAAAAATTTTTAATTTATTTATTTTAATTATAAATTTTCAATATTGTAGTTGTTTTTGCCCTACATTGACATGAATCCTCCATGGGTATACATGTGTTCCCCATCCTGAACCCCCCTCCCACCTCCCTCCCCATCCCATTC
Source organism: Oryx dammah (assembly GCF_014754425.2). Lineage (NCBI taxonomy): Eukaryota > Metazoa > Chordata > Mammalia > Artiodactyla > Bovidae > Oryx > Oryx dammah. The sequence goes on along the minus strand of NW_024070190.1, from coordinate 22,799,270 downwards.
CTCAGAGTCATCCCAGTGCACCAGCCCTGAGTGCCCTGTCTCATCCATCGATCCTGGGCTGGTAATCTATTTCACATATGGTAATATACATGTTTCAATGCTATTTTCTCAAATCATCCCACCCTCGCCTTCTCCTACAGAGTCCAAAAGTCTGTGCTTTACATCTGTGTCTCTTTTGCTGTCTTGCATATAGGGTCATTGTTATCATCTTTCTAAATTCCATATATATGCGTTAATATACTGTATTGGTGTTTTTCTTTCTGACTTACTATACTCAGGTTCCAGGAGTCTGTGTTACTTCTATATCCATTATGCTCTCTTATGAAAGTCTCATCTTTCCTGGGAGTTTAATTAACATTTCTATTGCAATTTTTTTTTTTTAATTTCTTTTGTCTCAGTTACCTACAGCAAAGGTAAGCGATTGCTTGGACTTTATTTATTTATTTATTTATTTTTAAGAAATGATTTGAAATTACATTTTAGGGGCACAATTTGGGACAGATTGAAAGAGAAGACACCGTGAAAAGTGAAAGTGAAAGTAGCTCAGTCAAGTGAAAGTGAAAGTAGCTCAGTCATCTCTGACTCTTTGGGACCCCATGGACTGCACAACCATGGAATTCTCTAGTCCAGAATACTGGAATGGGTGTCTGTTTCCTTCTCCAGGGGATCGTCCCAACCCAGTGATCGAACACTATTGTTAGTGTTCTGCTATATGTTCCGTCATTTTTGCCGTATTTGCCTTAAGTTTTTCATGATCACAAGTACATCATGTAGTTACTTTTTATCTTTAATATATCTACCATTATATTATAATTATATTAACAGATATTTCAAAAATATCACTTATCATAACTTCATAAATATCATAACTTCATAAATATCATAACTTCATAACTTTTCTATAACTTCATAACCCCAGTGTGTGACTCCAGTAAATTTATTTAATGATTCCATCATTGGAAATATGTATGATTTTAACATTTCTCTTCATATAGTTAATATGGCAGCACATACCTTTGGACAAAACATTTCTCCATATTTAGGGTGCTTTTCTCTAGGCAGACTCCATCTAGAATTACTAGGTTAAAAATGAGAAACATTCTGATGCCTTTTGATAAATAACGCTTCTTCTAATCTGTTGTCCTGTCATGGGCACCTGATCCTTGACTACAGTTGCAAGTTTATCCATCTGGCTTCTTATGCAATCAGTGTAAATATATACCAGCTTAACATCTGAGATATAGTGATGTACATTGGGATTCTTTGCATAATGTACCTTTCTCTGAAAATAGCATTGGTGATGACCTTCAGCAGATTTGACTAAGGAAATGAGCCTATTGTCCACTCCTCCGTTTAACATCTTGGCTCCAGCCATGAGCCAGTCCAGTCTGTGGTATTAACTGAACATCATCCCAAGCTTCTCTCTGTTGTCTCTTGGCTTTTGTATCTGTGATTAGACTTATATAACAGAATCAACCATATTCTTAAATGGCTCTAAAACTGGGCTCATTTTATTTATTGCTGCTCTAGGGATTCAGCTTTGTTCCAAAGCAGATATGGCAAAACCCCTATTATCACTACCTGTGCCCGGGAATACCTGCTGGGCCTGGTCTCCCTCTGTTCATGCGTTGATGTCCCCCTCCTCCCACTCCTTTCACTTGTTCCCTTCTCTCCTCTTATTCTTAGCCTGGCATTTATGCAAGTAGAGGTGATTTTATAGCTTCCCTGAGCTTTTCACGAAAAAGGAACCATTTCCAGATTGAATGCTATTTTTACCAGTCTGAGTTGTGTAAAAAGCTTTGGTTCTCTGATACTTTCTGGACCATTCTATTAGCATTCCCCTATACTGTAGACCCCTGGGTTTGATTTTAACTCAGCATTTCCTAAACTATACAGCTATGGAAATGAAATTACAATGGAAGCCAGGAATAAAGGTTCCCATGGTCCAATAAGCTGTGAAATGTGCTTCCAAAATTTCCCTCTTGAAGATTTGCGTTCACATTACCATATCTGAAGGGTTGGAGGCATCTGAGAGAAAGGAAATGCTTTAACCTAGTCTTTCCCCACTGAAGACCTGTTTGTGTTCTTTTGTTTCTCATTTTTGTTTTTGTTTCTTTTTTCCTTATTTGTTATAACTATCCCTAGAGTAATTTTTCCTGAAAACCTTCTCAGAAAAAAATCTGCTTTGATCATTCAGGCTGTTTATGAATGTGGCTGAAAATAAATGTTCTCTACAGTTGGAGCTGGAATGTGTACATATTGCTGTTGAGCCTATCAGAACCCTTCAGACATTTGGATAATATAATATCCATGCAGTACTGACTGACTGCAGTGGAGAAGGGAGCAAGCTGAACACAGATAGGGTGCACAAGCAGAAACAGACAGAAGCCTAGGACTTTGACCTCCGTGTGCTCTGTGGGCAGAGAGCCAGGGACTACCCATAGCTGAGAAGTACATGAATTTCATGGGCAATTGTTTGTCCACCCATTGGAATGCTTTAGGTTTGATTTATCTGAACCGTGTTCGTGTAAGGTTGTCTGTCACCCAAAAGGAATGAGAAGAATGTTCTAAGTACTAGAGAGGGCTCACTGATTTCGTCTGAGCCATAGTGATCCTCCTTTCACAGCTGTGAAACTAGTTTGCTGTGAAATAGAATTTCAGTTGGATGCAAAATTAATCAGCTTTCGCAGCTCTAATTTTTGACTAGGCCACTGTGACAGTGTGTTTGGTATTCGCTGAGTTTGAGTTTGAAAGTCTACACCTTGCTTGTGTGTAGCATCGTGACACTACCACCTGTCTGTCAGATGCCAGAGGGAACAAGAAAACTGGGGAGTTGACAGTTTCTCTTCTGCTAATCAGGCTCTCCCTTGTGGCTGAGATCCAGGAATACTGAGGAAGGGACCTTAGTGGCTGTCTAGTCCAACCTTCTGCCCCATGGAAGACATCCCTACAGACCCATGATTAGTGGCCAGACTGCCCTGAGCTTTCATATACCTGTAATCACCTACCACCTTACAAAGGAGCCTGGTACATTTTTCAATCACATCTAGGCTTTGTGTAATTTTTTCTTTGCCTAGATAAGCCAAAAAAGTCATATTCCATGTTGCCTTAGCTCTGTACTGGCATGAGTTCAATATTGCAGATACAAGTTACTTTTCTTATCTTTGATGGCTCTGATGTGATCAATTTGTGGTATTTTGATTTTGGGTGCTTGAAAGGTCCATATATAGAGAAAAACTGACTTTTGTGATCTGATGCTATCTTCCAAAACCCAATCTCTTTAGGCAACTTTAAATTAGAAAGATATACATGTCTTCACAAGAAAGAGGATTAGGCAAATGTAGGCATTTATATTTTGTACAGTATCTGCACCCTAACCAAAAAAAAGGAAAAGACTGTTTTGTTTTTTTTTTCTTATATAGGCAATCATACAGAAAGGATCAACAATCAGCTTCTTTAATGTAATTAAAAAAAAATTTCAAAATCCTACTTGCAAAGGGGAAACAGCCTGTTTTCAAAGAAGCTTTCAGTTTTGTAGTAAAATATAATGGAATGAACATTCTCAGCTGTGTTTGTTGATGTGATATATGCCTGCCTTTGCTTCTATAGAAAGTTAAATGATCTGTGATGATGAGGGAGACAGAGTGAGTGAATCATGGCCCCTGCCATCAAGGAGCTCAGAATCTCCCTGGTGGGGACCAGGAATCACAAACACCCACCAAAATAGCCGGCACTGAAGACAGAGAGTGCTGCATGTTATAATAAAGAAATCAGCTGAGTGCTGAGGAAGCAGGGAGGAGGCCAAGGCTAAGGCCAGGTGGGAGGACTAGGGAAGAGTGCCCAACTTCCTGAGTTGTCTGTGGGGAAATGGATGGGAATTCAAAAGGCAGAGCTTAATGGGAGAGCATGGCCACATGGATTCATTTTCCTAGAACAGCTCCCAGTTTGGGATATGGAAGCATTTTAGTCCCTGAAGTCAACATTCTCCAAGGACATTTTCCCCTGTGCTGTTCTTGATCCAGAGCTAAGGTTTTGAGGGATCCATGTATTCACATTATTGGTAGGTTAGTTTCATTTTTAAAAATTTTATATTTATTTGTTCATTTTCTTTTTGGCTGTGCTGGGCCTTCGCTGTTGCCCGGGGTTTTCTCTAGTTGTGGTGTGCGGGCTTCTCATTGTGTGGCTTCTCTTGTTGTGGAGCATGGGCTCTGGAGCACAGGCTCAGTAGCCATGGCACTCGGGTTTAGTTGTTCCAAGGCACATGGGATCTTTCCAGACCAGGGATTGAACCCAGGTCTGCTTTATTGGCAGGCAGGGAAGCCTGATACCTATACCAGTAGGTAAATAAATATCTCATAACATTGCAATTTAAGTTTCTGGACTGTTCTCTCACCTGCTCAGAATGCCCACAGGTAGGCCCTCCTGGTTCATATTTACACCCTGCCTCGACTCTTCGTCTGGGGTAGAGTCTCAGTGTATGTCTTCTTTTTCTTTGTGGAACACTGTCTTGAGACAGGGAGGGGAAAAAGAAAAACAACAGTGGTCTTTTGGATGGCTTCAGTCCACCTGCCTTGCTGAGAACACTAGGAGAAGGAACCAGAGGAGGAGGGGTAGGCCTTTCAATCTATGAGTGCAAACAACAGTTCCTCCAAGGCAAATAAGATGTGTAAATAAGAGCAATGGTCTCTCCAATGGGGAAATTCTCAATAGGCACTCATATTCATTTGTTACTTTTCCCCCAAAATATAAAAAGAGTACATACGAGTATCAGGAGTTGCTCTTTCAGATCTCACAGTCTGGGGAAGGGAGAGGACCATGTAAACTAGCCTTTTCAATGAAGCAAGATAAGGGCTGGGGCAAAGGGAGTGTGGAATGCTGGGCCTGTGAGGGCAGGTAAGAGAGGCTGCAAATAAAAACTTGAGAAGAGGAGAGGATATCTGAGCCAAGCAAGAATGAGGGGGGCTAAGGAGGAGGGCTTTTGAAATTATTGTTATTAATTATGTGCACTCAGTGAGTAATTTTTGTGAAGAAAATGGTACATTTACCTTAACAAAGTTTACTTTGTAGTTAATTCTCTGAATGACCTTGGGGATATATGTATTTGATTCACAATTAATATGAGAGGGACACGGATAACACTGATACATGAGTGTGTGCTGCAACAAAGATGCAGAGATGTTAATGACGTTCATCCAGTCTCACTAGAGCCTGGAAAATTTTCAATCATCTAATGGAATAACATGCATTTCTTCTAAAACTCTCAAGGCAAATTAATTTAAGCTCACCTTACATTAAGGTATACATTTTGGAAGCAGCGAATCCAACAAAAAGTTATCAGAGCTCAAAGGAAGGGCTAACATTTCTTGAATGCATATTTGTGTTTTCTGTGTGTTAGTTTACTGAGTCCTCATAAAATCTTGTCTGATGTTGTTGGCTACCTGCTCACGTTTTCTCCTCTGTGGCCTCTCCTTCTGGCTGCATTCCAGTTTCTTCTGGCAGTCAGTCCACTCTCCATGTGTCTGTGTGCTTTCCCTAGGCCGCTCAGAGGAATGCCAGTTCCCGTGCTGAAGACTGCTGAAGAGGTGGCCAGGTGATGCAGTTCTATGCAAGATTCTGTCTAGAAGGGATGTGTAAAGTCATGGCAGCTACTTGTGATGAGGGAGCCTAGCTTAAGGAGAAACCCAGTGATGGCTGAGCAGGATGATTCCTGGGTCCATCCTGCTTCCATTTAGACACTGAGTTTGACAGCCCAGGAACCATGTCTTATTAAGCGGGATAATGTTATTTTCCTTTCGATTTAAGCCATTTTGAGTTGAGATTTTGGTACTCTCAGCCAAAACCACTCTAACTGGCACAGGTGCAAACTCTCATTATCCCCATTTCATAGATAAAAGGACTGAAGGTTAAAGACATTAAGCAACCTATCAAAGATCTTACAACTAGTTAATTATCCAAATCAGGATCACATTGAAGTCTATCTTATTTCAAAATCTATTGCTTTCGTTTTTGGCTGTACTTCTCCTGCATGTATATATTTATTTGAAATAGATAACACCAAAGCATTTAAATCCATGTCAAACATTTTGAACAGCTCAGATATATAAAATATGTAATTTGTAAAAAAGCTACCATCTGCCATTTTTGTTTAGCAGCTGAGATCTTTCTCTGTAAAGGGCCAGGTAAGTAAATGTTTTTGGCCTTCAGGATTTGCTGTCTCTACTTAACCAATTGTAGCTCAGAAGCAGTCACAGATGATGTATAAACAAATGAGCTTAGCTGTTTCCAAAACAATTTCTCTTACAAAAACAGGCTATGGGCTCAAATTTGACCCCTGAATCACAGTTTTCTGACCTCAGTTCTTTTATTATTATTATTAATGTTATTATTTTATTTATTTGGAGCATAATTCCTTTACAATGTTGTATTGGTTTCTGCTGTACAACAGCATGAATCAGCTATAAGTGTACATATATCCAACTAAAATGTATCCCCTCCCTCTTGGACCTCCCTCTCCCCGCATCCCATCCCTCTGGGTCATCACAGAGCACTGAGCTGAGCTCCCTGTGCTATACAGCAGCTTTCCACTAGCTCTCTGTTTTACACAGAGTAGTTTATATATGGCAATACTACTCTCTCAATTCTTCCCCCCCCCTTCTCCCCTCACAGCTCAGTTGGTAAAGAATCTGCCTGCAATGCAGGAGACCCTGGTTCAATTCCTGGGTCGGAAAAATCCCCTGGAGAAAGGATAGGCTACCCACTCCAGTATTTTTGGGCTTCCCATGTGGCTCAGCTGGTAAAGAATACACCAGCAATGCGGGAGACCTGGGTTCGATCCCTGGGTTGGAAAGATCTTTTGGAGAAGGGAAAAGCTACCCACTCCAGCATTCTGACCTGGAGAATTCCATGGACTGTATAGTCCACGGGGTCACAAAGAGTCCAACATGACTGAACGACTCACACTTTCACTCTCACACTCTCTCCTTCTTCCACTGTGTTCACAAGCCCATTCTCTGTCTCTATACCTGCCCTGCAAACTGGTGCATCTGTGCCATTTTCAGGATTCCATCTATACATGTTGATATAGAATAGTTGTTCTCCTCTTTCTGACTTACCTTGCTCTATATGACAGGTGCTAGATTAATTCACATCACTACAGATTACCTGATCTCATCCCTTTTTATGGCTGAGTAGCATTCCTTTGTGTATATGGACTACATCTTCTTTATCTGTTCATCTGTTGATGGACATTTAGGTTGCTCCCATGTCCTGACTGTTGTAAATAGTGCTGCAATAAACATGGGAGTACATGTGTCTGACCCCTTTTCTTTATGAACTAAGTCTGATTCTTGGTTAAGGGTCACCAATGGGGATGGATAAAAGGGGGTGTTACTAGGTGTATGCATGAAAATCACACCAGAAAGAAGGGGAGACCTGGAGTCCCAGTGTGGGAAGGAAAAAAGATTTTCCCCTGCCGGGAGCCAGCATAAGGAATCCTGCCCATGGCAAAGGTCATGAGGAAGGAAGCCAGACATACGCAAAGGCATGATCTGGCTTCAGCGGTTACCCCTGGGTTTTCCTGAACATCTACCCCCCAAAACCAGAGTATGCTTGCCTTATTGTACTATGCTTTCCACTCTTCTGCCTCTAAAAGGAATTAACTTAGGGCTCCAGTTAACAGTCTCTTGCATATAAAAAGAATGTCTCGCTCTAAACCCCTTTGATGGCTTTCTAACTTAGCTGACCGGTCTGCCTGGACTTTTACAGCTTGTGATTGTTTACAGCCCCCAACCGCGAGAGGCACGAAGCTTAAAACATCTTAAAGATACAGAGCCTTTTCTAAAGAGCTAAAGATTATACTGGTGACGGGTTTCACTGTTGAGTCAATGACTGCTGCCGGGCCTCCAAATTCTTTATCTTTTAGACACCTGAAGGATATTAATCAATGTAATTGGGATATAGAAAAAGGAATATAGTAGTTTTGATGTTAGCAACACTAGACTTTTGAGTTAATTACTTTTCTCTTTGTTATAAATCACTGTACTCCTTTTCCTTGTTATAAATTGTTGTGCCCTTGCTATGTAAGAATGTAACTTTATTTAGTGCTTTCTGAGAGTGGCACCAGACTTTGGGAAGAATAACACAAATAAGTTCTCTGGTTGACAGACCCTTATCAGAAAAGGGCCGTAAAATGTTAATTGGCCTTCTGGCCAGAAGATGATGTAAATCACCTAAGACTTGTGTATACAACTAGGTATTCAGAGAGAAAGCCTGGTCTTGATAAGAGTCAGGGCTGCTGACGCTGCATAATTTTGTATTATCCATTGATCTCTATGTAAAATCAAAAGTATATAAGGCCTTTCCAGACAATAGAGGATGGGCGAGTCACTGGAAAGACTGGTTTCCCCCGTGTCTTCTTTACTCTATTTTCAGGCTGAATTCCCATCTGGAGTGTGGAGGCTCTCCAAGTCTACTTACTTGCCCTGGCCTCTAAGACCCACGCGAGAGGGAGCCTGAGGTGGGGCACCCTCTGCTCTTCAAGTGGGCACCAGTGGCCTAATGTAGACGGTGCAAGTTCCTTGTCTGGAACTTTATTGGTTTTCCATGTAAACCAAGTTATTCAGCCTCTTTTCTCCACTAAATTTTCCTACTACACTATTTTTTCCTAATCTCTCTTTATATTTCTAAGTAAATAAGTTTTTCCTCACCACGCCATCCCCGCTTTGAATTACCCTGGATCCACCGGGACAGGACCTGGCATTCCCCTTTTGCCAAAACTTGAGGTGTCAAAGAGAGTGATTATGTTTCTCTTTGTAGTGCTGGTTGGGGAATAGCTTAAGTGGTGCTAGTGGTAAAAAATCCACCTGCCAGTGTGGGAATCGCAAGAGATGTGGGTTCAGTCTCTGACTTGGAAGATCCCTTGCACCTGCTTCATTATTCTTGCCTGGAAAATTTCATGGACAGAGGAGCCTGTCAAGCTACAGTCCATGGGCTCGCATAGAGTTGGACACAACTGAGTGACTGAGCATAAAGGTAAAGAGAGGGGAATCTCATGACTTCTTCCCTTAGAGAAGCAAAATTGGAAGATGGCTAGCCTCTCATCTATACTTTATTTGGAGTTTATGTTAAAAATTCCAAATTGTCTCAGCATTGGTTTCATTATTGAATGTTCCACAAACACGTTAATATATAGCAGCTCTTTCTGAAAATGAAGAGACAAGGGTCAGAAATGAACAGATGATTATAGGTATTTGATTTCAGCTTTAATTGCTTTCCAACAGGCACAGAGAATGGACCAATTTTCTCAAAACAATATTTGTTCTGAAACAGGTCTGAGAGTAAAGTTTTGTCAATACTGCAGAGTGATTGGGGAAATGCATGATGGGTTTCCCTTCTTTCTCCAACTGCTTGCAATGTGTGCTCCCTCTCTTTCAAAATCATGGCATGAAATTGACTGACTTTTATGTAGGATTTAAGATATTGAACAGTATTTGTCTCCTTTTACCTATTGATGCACTGAAAACTAAAAGCCTGTATAGAAAGCCAAGGTGAAAGAGAGCAATGTTTTTACTTCTTCTGCCTTCTAACAATTGGTGATTGACATTATGTCTACATGGATTTGTTTATTCTAGATATTTCATATAAATGAAATCATATAAGATAGCCTCTTGTGTAGCTTCTTTCATTAAGTATTACACTTTTAAGGTTCTTCTGTGCTGTAGCATAGTATTCCTGGATATAACACGTTTTTAATCCATTTATCACTTAATGCTTTCATGTTGGGAGTATGCATATGTTTCTATGAACATTCATGTACATGTATGGACATTTGTTTTTCATGAACCTTTGTTTTCAGTTGTCTTAGGTGTAAACTTAGAAGTATAATTGCTGGTTCATGTGGTAACTTTGCTTAACATTTTGAGGAATTTCCTAATCATTTTTCAAAGCAGTTGCGCCATTTTTCATTCCTACCAGCAGGATATGTTTTCAGTTTCTTCAAATTCTCTTTGCCAACACTTGTTAGTGTCATTCTACTGGGTGTGAGGTGGTATTTCAGTTGATTTTGATGTCTATTTCCATAATAACTAATGATGTTGAATATCCTTTCATATGTTTTTGGATATATGTATATATTCTTTGAAGAAATTTCTAATCAGATAGAAAGTAATATTTTTAAGGAGAAAATTCACAGGATGGAATTAATATTTACTGGAAGTCAGTGCTGCATTGGGTCCTTACAACTGTTATAAAAATTGGTAATGAGTAATTTTTAATATTTTAGAATAAAACAGAAAAATTAAGAACTGGTTGAAAAGCAGGTGGACATGGTTGAGCCCAAGAGTCAAACAAGATCAATAGACTTCTTTTGTGCCATGTGTTTCCCAAGCATCTATCTCTTGTTTACATTTTCACAGATTAGTAAGAAAATCATGACTGAATGAGTCTCTCTCTTCTCTGACATAAGAAAAAAAATGTAAATAAAAACTTTTCAGTAGTAATGCAAACAAATCTTTATTCTTTTCCTGAGAGCTGTGTAATAGTAGATTTGTAGAGTGCACTTGTGACATCACTGGGTCTAGTAATTGATGGAGACATCCCTCTCTTTATTAATCTAGCCTGCTTAGTGTGTGCTAGGTCACTTCAGTCATGTCCAGTTCTTTGCCTGCCAGGCTCCTCTGTCCATGGGATTCTCCAGGCAGGAATACCAGAGTGGGTTGCCATACCCTCCTCCAGGGGATCTTCCTAATCCAAGGATAGAACCCGTGTCTTTTATGTCTTATGCATTGTCAGGCAGATTCTTTACCACTAGCACTACCTAGCAAATGGGAAATCTAAGAGCTGCCATTTGAGGAACATTTTAACCTTTGAAATTCTGTAGCCATATCCAGTGTCTAAACACATGCTAAGAAGTCAGCAAATTCTGAGTTTGTGAGTACATTTGCCACCCCTCTCCCCTGCCTGGCACTTAGTGCGGTCTGGGTACTTGACAGTTACACATGCCAGGTAGTTCCTGGAGGCAGCCATATCCTTTATGATCTCTGAACTGAGTTCCTCACATCCACCCCAGAAATCAGTGCAATACTCAAGAGTCTTATAGGAGGAGCCCAATGACAGATTGTTAAATAAATAAGTGATTTTAATTGGCATACTATGCAGAAGTGTTGAAGAATTAGGCATGTTGGTACTTAATAAATATGTGTTGACTTACTTAGCAAAAGGTAAATGAGGGAAAGAAGTGCTTAGAACCCCGTTACAAGACCCATTACTAGTCATCATTCCTATTTCTCATTCAGGTTTCATGGAACTCCATTAATTATACATTTTAATGTATTTAATTTATTTAGAATGCTGATAAGCTACAGAGTTTGAATGAAAACTCAGATTTCCAAAGGTATGTTACAAACGTTATGAGACATTTTAGGCTAAGCACACATAGCTCCACATACTGAGGCCAAAGCCCAGTGGTACAAAGAACCAAATCTTTCCCCTTTCACTTGGGATGGTCCCTACACTGTTACTAAGAAGCTGAACAGTTGTGGACAGGATGTCTTTTTAAAGAAGTGAAATTAGTTATCTGTAGGAGGTTTGGGGAAAGTGCAGTTGTTTTATAACCTGATTACTTATCGCTAAGACCTAAAGGTTGTCAAAATGATAAATGACTTAGTGACAGTAAATTCTAGGTTGTCTGGTTTGAACAAAAGTGGCATTTTGGGGGCTAACTCTACATTATTGAGCACTTATATTTTGAGGTAGCAATTTTTCTGTCTTTTCTGTTTATCTTTTTTTTTTTTTTTTTTAAATTTTGGATATGTTGAACTTCAGGTGCCTTAAGTTTCTAAGGACTCGACGTTTAGTGCATTTCCGCTGACCCTTCATGTCTTCTTGGTCCTGATACTGGGGTTGCACATTTGCATGTCTCCTCACTACCATGTGTTCTAGGAAAGTGTAGCTGTTCCATCTGATTTAGCATTTCTTTGTCATCTCTTGTGTTTCTGGCAATATGGTAACTGAGGTGGGGGCTGGAGATACAGGACAGCTTGAAGACACAGCCCTGGTACTTAAACATGGAGCACTTCAGCTTTTACAGCCCTTAATATCATTTTCATAATTTTTTATGTCAGCCAGAGTGGGTACTCCCTAAAGTCTCTTTGAAAGTTTCTTTGGGAAACTTCTCTTTCTTATTTTATTTTTAATTGGAGGATAATTGCTTTATGATATTGTGTTGAACAATGTGAATTGGCTGTAAGTATACATATAATCCCTTCCCTCTTCAGCTTCCCTCCCAGCTCCACTTCCAACCCCTCTAGGTCATCAGAGAGCACCAGCTGAGCTCCCTGTGCTATACAGCAACTTCCCCAGCTTCCTGAAGTGAAGTGAACTCGCTCAGTCGTGTACAACTCTTTGCGACCCCATGGATTGTAGCCACCAGGTTCCTCCGTCCATGGGATTCTCCAGGCAAGAATGCTGGAGTGGGTTGCCATTTCCTTCTCCAGGGGATCTTCCCAACCCAGGGATCGAACTCAGGTCTCCCACAATGCAGGCAGACGCTTTAACCTCTGAGCCACCAGGGAAGCCCAGCTTCCAGCTTCCCACTAGCTTCTGTTTTACGTATGGTAGTGTATATATTGTCAATGCTTTTCACTCAATTCATCCCACCGTCTCCTTCCCCCGGCTTCCCTGCAAGCTCAACTGGTAAAGAAGCCTCCTGCAAGGCAGGAGACCCCTATTTGATTCCTGAGTTGGAAAGATCTGCTGGAAAAGGGGTAGGCTACCCACTGGAGTATTCTTGGGCTTCCCTTGTGGTTCAGACAGTAAAGAAACTGCTTGCAATGTGGGAGACCTGGGTTCGATCCCTAGGTTTGGAAGATCCCCTGGAGGAGGGAAGGGCTACCCACTCCAGTATTCTGGCCTAGAGAATTCCATGGACAGAGGAACCTGGCAGGCTACAGTCCATGGAGTCCCAAAGAGTCAGACAAGACTGAACGAATTTCACTCACTTTACTCCTTCCCCTGCTGTGTCTATACATCTGTTCTCTACAACTGCATTTACATTCCTGCCCTGAAAATAGGTTCATCAGTTGCCATTTGAGAAATTTCTCTTGATTGACTTTTTTTCACACTCTGAATTACAGGGAAGATCCCAAGGATGGAGGTGGTGGCTGGGGTAGGGTCAGGATTGAGAGTACCAAGTTAAGTGAAATAAGTTAGGAAAAGACAAATACTATGTAATATCTGCAAGGAGATCCAACCAGTCCATCCTAAAGGAGATCAGTCCTGGGTGTTTGTTGGAAGGACTGATAATGACACTGAAGCTCCAGTACTTTGGCCACCTCATGCGAAGAGTTGACTCATTGGAAAAGACTTTGATGCTGGGAGGGACTGGGGGCAGGAGGAGAAGGGGACGACAGAGGATGAGATGGCTGGGTGGCATCACCAACTCAATGGAAATGAGTTTGGGTAAACTCCGGGAGTTGGTGATGGACAGGGAGGCCTGGCGTGCTGCGATTCATGGGGTCGCAAAGAGTCGGACATGACTGAATGACTGAACTGAACTGATATAATATCACTTTTATGTGGAATCTAAAAATTCCAGACTTAAACTGAGAGTAGAATGATGGTTCTAATCTCCATCTCTCAATGGATTCTAGTTAAGCACACAGTGGAAGTAACATGTTTCCTATGCAAAGACAACATTAAGGTTATGTCTAGTTCTCATCTGAACTCACTCTCTAAGCCATTTTCACCAGAAAGGAGTGTGGAGCTCAAAGACACTGGTGTTCTCTCTTTGGACTCTAACATTTGTTTTTCTGCTTCTGCCCTGACACTTGACATAATTTGCAAATGTTTAAGCAGGGATTCAGACCTAGACCTGCAGGGCCCATGTAGCTGTACTGCCTATGCCTTCTTCATGATCCATACAGAGAAGGAAGTGCTTGGATTTCTGAATATTAACCAAAAGGATCCGAATAAAATCTAAGGTTTTTAGAGAGGGAAATATTTTAAATAAGTAAAATGAATGACATTCATTTTTATGAAGAAATCTGAAGAATCATGTCAATGTTTAGACATGATTTCAAAGCTACAATAGCATGTAAAGGAAATGTGAGAGAAATAGAAACTCCCAGTGTCAAGCACTGTCTTTATTTTAGGTTTTATACCCACCTACCATTTTCCAATACTTTTCTTACAGTTTCAGTATGTGCTCAGAAAAATGGGTGTAGGGTGGATGGGGAAAAGATGAATGGATTCCTGAAAAATATCACTTCCTAATGTTCTTACACTGATTCATAATAAAGTGACTAACAGCATTTGGCAAGAAGAGCCTTGACTATACACATTTTAAAAGAGTCTGGGACTCAGCAGGTGAGCTGCAGAGGATTGAAGGATGCCCAATATGGAGTTGGGCTTCTCTGGGTTTTAATTTTGCCTTTCCACTTACTAGCTGTGAAATTCTGAGCATATTGCATGATCCCTCTATGCTTCAGTTTCTCTTCTAAATATTTATATCTGATTAATAGGTTTATTCCAAACATTATTATCACATGTTAACTTCTAAGGTCTCTGTTACGCTAAGACTGTCTGGTTTCAAGTGTTGTACCTATAAGAGCTAAAGACAGGTCTAGACCATGAGATGGAGAAGGCGATGGCACTGCACTCCAGTACCCTTGCCTGGAAAATCCCATGGATGGACGAGCCTGGTGGGCTTCAGTCCATGGGGTCGCTGAGTCGGACATGACTGAGCAGTTTCACTTTCACTTTCACTTTTCACTTTCATGCTTTGGAGAAGGCAATGGCACCCCACTCCAGGGTTCCTGCCTGGAGAATCCCAGGGACGGGGGAGCCTGGTGGGCTGACGTCTATGAGGTTGCACAGAGTCGGACACGACTGACGTGACTTAGCAGCAGCAGCAGCAGACCATGAGAGGGTCTGATATATAGCAGTGTGCTTCGTTAGTTATATTGACTGTTAAAGTTCCACAGTGATTTTATTCTATTTGGTAAATCACCACTGCTCATACTCCCCTGAATAAAACCTCTCCATGACATCTAGTATGACCTGCACAGAGTACCTAAACTTCCTCACTTATTATTGCAGAAACCAGAGAGTTATGATCTGGCCCCACAAGGACCCTGCTCTGTCTATGAATTGATTTATTCTGATTAGACTTGTCATCTCCATTCTGCTTCTTAAATATTTTAAATATCACCTCTGTGTATACTTGACAGGCAAGATATTTGAAATTAGGAGAAAGTTCTTGAATAAACAAACATACAACTATTTATTGAGAAACAATCAACTATTTTTCACCTGAAACCAATGAACATTAAAAAAACAAACCTGAATATTAGCAATCAGCCTCAGGTACATTCACATAGGCATAGATGTATTTTTCACCATTTAGCTTCAAAAAGATTATGGTACAGTGTTGCAAGGTGGTGTTTACCTTATCATGCTGAAGGTATGTGTGTGTCTCTGATGTTGGTATAATCATCACTTTTATAGCCATTAAAATACTTATTTACTCTGAAAGCATACATTAAGCATCTACTATATGTCAGGTCCTGGGATAAATTATAAGGATTTAGAGATGACCTTGTTGGGTCCACAGGAGCTTGAAGTCTGGTTTGAGAAAAAAGTACAGTAGATATATAAACAGTTGAATTGTAGTTCAGGAATTATTCATGAATTAGAGGGAGAAATGAAGTGTTATTGGAATTTCAAATACTTGTATCCTGAGAGATCTGGAGAAGGGTTCAGTAGGAACTCATATTTTACATAGATTTTAAACAGTGAGAAATGTTTTGCCAGATGAGGACCTGTTGTCTATGTATAGGTCAAAAGAATAGCGTATATAAAGTCACAAAGTCGTAAAAGGCCTGATCTGTTCCAGCGTTCTTGCAGCCCAGGGAATGTGAGAGGAACATGGGTAAGTGAAGTCCCGGGAAGCCTTTTGTGTTTGGCTTATGTGGGGAACTGCAGGAGTGAGAGGCACTTGTTAATGAGATCACCAGGGAATTTTAGGCAGCTAGGGCGTGCTATCAGGTAGGTGCGTCACCTGTGGACTGAGCAGGGCACTCTCGCAGGAGCACAGGGAGAGTAAACCAGAGGCTCTTGCTACAGGACCAAGAGGCTCTCACCCGCTGTACATCACATAAAAGTGCTTCAGGGTGATAAAGATATCATAGAGAATGAACACTTCCCAATTTGAAAGTCATCCTTACAAGGAAAATCAAATCCCAGAGGGCTGTTTAGGGAGTGGGCATGGTATGGAAGGAGAGCTGGGTAATTGAGGGCCAAATTGGCCCTGCATTTAAATACCTCAATGTACCTGATTTGGAAGAGAGGCCCAGCTCAGATACCAGTTAGCATTAGCTGACGTCCTGTGCTCGAGAAGCTCGAAAGGCCTCACCAATAGGCCTCGTGGATTTAACCTCGGTGTTCTCCTTCCTTCTGGAAACCAAGATTGGATAACCACCTACAGAGGGCCATGTTCTTTCCTGGGCTGAGAGTATTGGGAATTTCTCTCTACATGCTGCTGCTCCCATATAAATAAAGTCTGAAAAAGTGGGAAGCGGTCCTGCTGGCAGCCAGTCTGCGATGTTTCCAAAAGAGCAGATGTAGTATTCCAGCCAGCTACCCTGTGACTTTACTTGGTACCAGAGGGACCCAAGGCCGCTCTGCAAAAAAACTTCCAAGTATCTCCGTCTTCTGACCCATGAGAGGAAGTGACTGCTGCTCCTTGTCAGTGATAAATCCTCTTCTGAGTTTTTAAGCGATGTGTTCATGGTAAGATGGCCCCTGTTTTTCTGAAGGTTAACTCAATCCATGGGGGTAGTTGCTGTACAGTTCAAACTCCACAGCCAGGCTGTTTTTAGAAAGAATTAAGTCTCTATGGGGATTTTAAACACCTCATCTCTAAGGTAAAAGTCTCCAATTCAGGGTTGGTGGGAGGATATTGTCTGCTTGAAAGAGTGAATGACAAAGAAAGGAAAATGAGGGGCCATGACCTAAATTAGGGAATCACCCATGAGAAGAGTCCTGTGCTTGGCGATAAAACCTGAGGGATTTTGTAGAGAAGAACTAGCTAATGGGAGTTTATTTATTTTTTTGCTGTATGTTCTGATGTCTCATAATATGTGCTCTGGATAGAATCTATGGATTACTTTGAGAATCTGTGGGGTGCAGGGTAGCCCCCTGCAGAGAGGAGCCTGTGCAAAGGTTTCAGGGGGTGTGGAATCGGCCAAACAGCTGTTGCCAATGTACTGAAAAGGCGGGCAGGTATTATGTATGAGGTGAGGACAGAAACAGACAAGGGCTTAGAAGGATTTTGATTGTCTTCATAAGAGCTAGGGATAGCCACTAAATTATTTTCTAGCAGGATTTTTTTTCTTTTTTTTTTGCATTATGTGTTGTATACACATTATGCAAACTGATTGTAATGTGGGTAATTCATTTTAGGGTGACAAGGAGGTATACGGTAGACTTACAATGAGTATTCCAGGTGAGATAAGATGGAAAGATGTGGTAGATTCTGGAGATATTTAGGAAGAAGAATCGCCCACTGATATTTGATGATTCATGTGGAGGGTCAGAGGATGGACTTCTGGCCTGCCCAAGTGAATCAACAGTGTGACATTAGTTGTGATTGAGAATCCTGAAGGAAGAATAGGGTTGTGGGGGAAGAATGAGAGTTTAGTTTTCTACCAGTTAATTTTTAGGTGTCTTTGGGATACCCATCAGGAAGGGAGAGGTAGGCAGACTGAGCCCAGAAAAGCCTGCAGGATGGCAGATTGAACTCAGGTGTAACTTTGAGAGTTATTGTCATGCAGATGATATCAGGCAGGATCACCCAAGACAGCTATTCTGAGTTTAGAGTGTATGCAAATTATATGGAGAGCTTGGTAAGCAGCATCTCACCACTCACCTCCAGAGTTTCTGATGCGGTAGGTCTGGAATAGGGCTCAGATAATGCTGATACTGCTGGTCTGGAATGGGGCTCAAATAATGCTGATACTGCTGGTCTAAGGACCACACTCAGAGGAGCACTCACCTAGAAACAAGTAAAAGTTGATTTTCCCCCCACCCATCCCGCCAAAAAAAAGAAAAAAGAAAAGTGGTCCATGGGAAGCAGTCTAGTGGAACAAGTCAGACTGTGTTGGTTGAATCCAGAAGCTTCCAGCTCAGAACCATGTGATATTGGGTGAATTACATAAATCTCTAAGATTTAACTTCCTCATTTGTAAAATGAGGATGGTAAGTAGTAGCATAAATTCATAGTGTTATCTTAAGGCCAAAAGATAGCTAAAGGAAAAAGCTTAGTGTCCCACTGAGTATATGTTAGTGTTATTTAAGAACTATTCCCTAAGTAATCTACTTTTAAATAGAAATTAGGTGACAGAAACCAAGAAGAAAGAGGAAGATCAGCATTATGTAATAGTAGGAGCCAGTGAAAGGTTTTTCATGAATATGGGAGTGACTGAGAGTATTAGATGCTTCTGAGAGTTCAAGCAAGATGGGAGGGCAGGATTTAACTAATCTATTGGATTTAGAGATTGCTAGTGACAGAGACTGAACCATTTTACAGGTTGATGAGGGGAGCAGAGGGATGGTGCTCCAGTGGCATTAGCTAGTATTTTGTGTCAGTTTAACTTTTTAAAAATTTATTTTAATTGGAGGCTAATTAGTTTATAATATTGTGGTGGTTTTTTGCCATACATCGACATGAATCAGCCATGGGTACACTTGGGTCCCCCCACCTCAACCCCCTTCCACTTCCCTCCCCATCCCGTCCCTCTGGGTTGTCCCAGAGCACCAGCTTTGAGTGCCCTGCTTCATATATTGAACTTGCACTGGTCATCACATATGGCAATATACATGTTTCAATGCTGTTCTCTCAAATCATCCCACCCTCACCTTCTCCCACATAGTCCAAAAGTCTGTTCTTTACATCTGTGTCTCTCTTACTCGCTGTTTTTTTTTTTAACTATTGTGATTGAATGTAGTTTGTATAGGTATGTGTATATGTACACATAGAAGGGAATATATTCAGCTTTAGGGTTAATGCTGCATTTACCCTATAAATGCGTGCACTTACCCTATAAATTTATTTACCTAAATGGCATTTATTTACCCTATAAATAAAATCCCCAATAAATGCATTATCATTGAATAAACTGTGTCCTGTATAGGTTTATTTAACTTGATACAGTTTTTAAAAACAAGATTTCAAGCTGAAAGTTGGCCCAGGTATGTCACACAGGTTTGGTATGGATCCTTCCTACATTTTTTTTTTTTTTTTTTGCCAGAATTGATGGCTCTGGGATTCCTCAGGAACTGTCAGTTCTCACAGCAGCACCATGACTCAACTGAACTTTTAAATTCCTTGCTCAACAGTCCCCAATTCTCCCACGCCAGCAAAGTGAACAATTGTTTGATATTTGGCAGCAGGGAGAAAGCTATCTTTGCTTTTTGCCAGCTGAGAAATGGTTTGTTTCCCTTTCAAACACCACTGCATTCTTCTTGCAATTTTCCTTGACCATTAATACTTTATGACTGTTTCATCCAGTGTGCCTTCCTGGGAGCCTGGTAATACATAGCAGATTCTAGAGAGGATTTTAATGTATGGCAGCATGTCTCATTTACACAGCTTCCATCCATGGAAGACCTTGCCAGAGTCGACAACCATATTTAAATGGCTTCTAGACTGTAAAGGTATTTTGCTAATACTAAATCTGGTAGATTGTGTCATGATTCTTAATTTTTCTTAGAGAATTGTCATGTCATGAACTTAGTAGGGGAAGGAGGAAAGTGCTTCATGAGTCTGACACTTGCAAGTCAGGCGTGGGAAGATGGATTTAGGGCCTAAGCTAAGCACTCTCTTCCTCATGTTTTTCTGCTCTTCCTATCTAGAATTCATTTTCCTCTGCCAATTAAATCATGCCCATTCAAGATGTAGCTCCAATGCCAACCCTTTGGGAAGCCTTTAGAGATAACTACAGCGTGAATTAAGCTCTCCCTTTCTCTGATTATCTGCTACAATTATTATCTGTAATAGCCCATTTAGCACTCTTGTTCCTGCAACAAAATCTGTGTTCCCACAGTATGCAGTGTTGTGCTGGCAAAAGAGAAAACCTTCATAAGTAATATTCAGGTTCAAGTTAGTACTTAGGGGAGAAAACCAGTCATTGTTTTAATTCATTAATAAATTAACTTTCATTGCAAAGTCTGCTGGGATTTCTGTCTTCCAGCCTTATATTTTCTTCCCATTTTTCCTTTAATGAATTAACCACCACCATTTCCCACTGTGTGTTTAATTACTGTACTGATTGCTTACTATGTATGCTGTGTGATGTGGAAAGGATACAGAACTTAAAAGCAAAATACTCTTCCTGATCTCCAAAGACTGCAGCCATGAAATTAAAAGACACTTACTCCTTGGAAGAAAAGTCATGACCAACCTAGATAGCATATTCAAAAGCAGAGACATTACTTTGCCGACTAAGGTCCATCTAGTCAAGGCTATGGTTTTCCCTGTGGTCATGTATGGATGTGAGAGTTGGACTGTGAAGAAGGCTGAACGCCGAAGAATTGATGCGTTTGAACTGTGGTGTTGCAGAAGACTCTTGAGAGTCCCTTGGACTGCAAAGAGATCCAACCAGTCCATTCTGAAGGAGATCAGCCCTGGGATTTCTTTGGAAGTAATGATGCTGAAGCTGAAGCTCCAGTACTTTGGCCACCTGATGCGAAGAGTTGACTCATTGGAAAAGACTCTGATGCTGGCAGGGATTGGGGGCAGGAGGAGAAGGGGACGACTGAGGATGAGATGGCTGGATGGCATCACGGACTCAATGGACATGAGTCTGAGTGAACTCCAGGAGATAGTGATGGATAGGGAGGCCTGGCATGCTGCGATTCATGGGGTCACAAAGAGTCGGACACGACTGAGCGACTGAACTGAACTGATCTCCAAAGAGACCAAAACCCATAAAAATAAAGGAAAATACATTGACTAAATAAAAAAAAAAATGGCAGGTGAATGGTCTGGATAGTTGCATAGCCTTTGTGGTCCCAAGTGAATGGGCGCTGTTTATCAAACCAGCAACCACACATCCTTGGCCTGAGACCTTGAACTTTGCTCAGGTGCTGGGAAGACCCATCCTTACTACCATCTCCATTCATTTTAAGCCTTCAGTTCAGTCACTCAGTCATGTCCAACTCTTTGCAACCCCATGGGCTGCAGCACACCAGGCTTCCCTGTCCATCACCAACTGCTGGAGCTTGCTCAAACTCATGCCCATCGAGTCAGTGATGCCATCCAACCATCTCATTCTCTGTTGTCCCCTTCTCCTGCCTTTAATCTTTCCCAGCATCAGAGTCTTTTCCAATGAGTCAGTTCCTTGCATCAGGTGGCCAAAGTATTGGAGTTTCAGCTTCAGCATCAGTCCTTCCAATGAATATTCAGGGTTGATTTCCTTTAGGATTGACTGGTTTGCTCTCCTTGCAGTTCAAGGGACTCCCCTTCATGCACTCTCTTTCAAAATATTTTTCCTACTTATTTTTTCCTCCTCTCTTTGCCTCTAGTCTGTGGAGTTGATTTTCTGCTCTTATAAAATTCTAAGCACTTTACTTAAATTGCTTTTGGAACTCTTCTCATTTCCTAACTTCTAAACATTTTTTCATTTAGAATTTTCCTTTTATGATGATAACAAAGTGTGTACACTTGACTATACAGAACATTTAGAAAAACACTCATGTTATAGAAAGATCATTCTTCTCTGAACAACCATTGTGTGCACCTGTGTCAGTCCATCTGTGAAGTGAAGTGAAAGTCGCTCAGTTGTGTCCAGCTCTCTGCAACCTCAGGGACTATACAGTCCATGGAATTCTCCAGGCCAGAATACTGGAATGGGTAGCCTTTCCCTTCTCCAGGGGATCTTCCCAACCCAGGTATTGAACCCAGGTCTCCCACATTGCAGGCAGATTCTTTACCAGCTAAGCCACAGGGAAGCCCCAGGCCACCTGTATGGCTGTGGATCAGAGATGTGAAGAACAGCTGCGCAAGCTCCTGGTCCAGTAAGATGTGGAGTTCATGAGCTAATGTGGGAGAGAGGTGCCTGATAAGGAAGTACTTTGAAGTAAGGGAGAGCCTTGGAGGTACTTTGGAGTAAGAGAGCATCTTGGAAGACAAATTCAAATTTGTGGAAATATTTGATCCCTTTTAGTTTATTTGCTTGGACCTTTACCCTGGTTGGTGGCTCAGACGGTGAAAGCATCTGCCTACAATGCAGGAGACCTGGGTTTGATCCCTGGGTTGGGAAGATCCCCTGGAGAAGGAAATGGCAACCCACTCCAGTATTCTTGCCTGGGAAATCCCATGGACAGAGGAGCCTGGCATGCTACAGTCCATGGGGTCACAAAGAGTCAGACATGGCTGAGCGACTTCACTTACCCTGGTAATTTTTTGAAGACAGAGAACTCTGTAACAATTTTATTTACCAGATATCATTCCTAGAAAGAGAAGATGTACTTTTGAACTTTTAAAACATGACAAAATAGTACCATATACTGCAGCTATATATTTTGTTTGTAATGTACTTAATATGTCAAAAGTAAATGTAAACATATATGGATGGGCTTCCATATGTATGTGCTACATATCTGGAGGTGGCATGGTGGAAAAGGAGCCACTTGCCAATGCAGGGGATGGAGGATTTGGGAGTTTGATCCCTGGGTTGGGCAGATCCCCTAGAGAAGGAAAAGGCAAGCCACTCCAATATGATTGCCTAGAAAATTCCATGGACAGAAGAGTCTGGGGGGGCTATGTATGAGTAAGAGTATGGGGTTGCAAAGATTCAGACACAACTGAGTGACTCAGCTTACATATATGTATATACTTATAAGCATAGCTATAAATATCAGAGGGTATCATCCAAATTGTCTCTTTGTTGGACTGTGTTTGTTCATAAGTAATAGAAAGCCTAACAGTGATTTAGACACAGTATACATATGATTTACTTTACAAAAGTATATAGGTTATCTTAAGAAAAAGCATAGAAGCCAGTGATAACATTAAGGAAATTTTCTATCTTTCCACCACATATTTGGTTTGATGTCTTCAGTTCAGTTCAGTTGCTCAGTCATGTCCGACTCTCTGTGACCCCATGAATCGCAGCACGCCAGGCCTCCCTGTCCATCACCAACTCCCGGAGTTCACTCAGACTCACGTCCATCGAGTCAGTGATACCATCCAGCCATCTCATCCTCTGTCGTCCCCTTCTCCTCCTGCCCCCAATCCCTGCCAGCATCAGAGTCTTTTCCAATGAGTCAACTCTTCGCATCAGGTGGCCAAAGTACTGGAGTTTCAGCTTTAGCATCATTACTTCCAAAGAAATCCCAGGGCTGATCTCCTTCAGAATGGACTGGTTGGATCTCTTTGCAGTCCAAGGGACTCTCAAGAGTCTTCTGCAACACCACAGTTCAAACGCATCAATTCTTCGGCGTTCAGCCTTCTTCACAGTCCAACTCTCACATCCATACATGACCACAGGGAAAACCATAGCCTTGACTAGATGGACCTTAGTCGGCAAAGTACTGTCTCTGCTTTTGAATATACTACCTAGGTTGGTCATGACTTTTCTTCCAAGGAGTAAGCGTCTTTTAATTTCATGGCTGCAGTCACCATCTGCAGTGATTTTGGAGCCCCCCAAAATAAAGTCTGACACTGTTTCCACTGTTTCCCCATGATGCCTTACAAGTATAAAATTTCACCTTATGGTGAGTTTGATTTACCTTTCCCAACACCTATGTGATTTTAGGAGACTAGTGCTATATGGATACTATATAGTGAGATGCATAGGTAAATTGTTACGATTTCAAATTTGTTGACACCTGCATTTCATTTATCTATACAAGGATCAAGCCTAGTGTTGTTCTATTGTGTATCAAATTATTTAAAATACTTAATGATTTTTAGAATCTAGTTGAATCAGGGTGAGGAATAAGTGTATGTTGGTGTTGTTGGGTTGCTCAGTTGTGTCCAATTCTTGGTGACCCCATGGACTGCAGCATGCCAGGCTTTTCTGCGCTTCACCATCTCCTGGAACTTGCTCAAATTTCAGATTCTCTAAGCTATGAAAATAGAAAATGGGAGGGCACGTTATACCCGACATTTCTGTCCTCTCCCACCTCAGACTTTTGCAGAGGTATTTTACTTGGTTCTGATCCTGTGTGTTGTACTGATGGATGGTAACGTAATGGGAAAAGTGGTTGGCAGAACTGGGCAGTAACCACTGGAGACAGTAGTTGTCAGATGGAAACTAATTGATTGTAATTGCTTTGCCATTGTATTGCTCGTGGAGTCTGTAGCTTGTTAAAACCACTGATTGTAAAATAAGGATCTCACTTTTTATCCTGTAGGTTATGTTAATGAAAAGCTGTTCTTAGAGGAATGATCAGTGAAATCAATAAATAGATAATAAGAAATTAAAGGAAAACTTAACTGATCATGAATTAATATACTTCAGCAGTCAGAGTAGCAGTCAACACTGTGTGGTGGTTCATAATAAATTTTTGGCTCGGAGCTCTTGAATCCTAAATATTCCCATGGAAAGGGAAATTGATTCTGTGTAACTGTTTATCACAAGTTGTCTGGAATAACAAATCTTCCCTGTAGAGAAGATCTCCTGGAAAACAAACCAAAAAAGTCTTTTGCACAACCTTTAACGTGAGCCAAAGTATGTTGACAGGCAGATATTTTGAAGTAGAAAAAGTTCCCATTTTAACACTAAGAAAAGATTACAAGTGGGTTTTTCAAAGCCTATGGTATATGAATAGTATGAGTGGGGGGTCTGTGTGAATCTGAAGGCAGTTTCTTTTGCAATATTTATTAGTATTCAAATGAGTATACTAGAATGATAAAATTAATGCTAAATTATGTCTTTTTATTGTAAGATATGTATTACTTTTATATGATAATTATATTTTTTATGATCATATCTTTTGCCAGTGGCACTTAAACTTTAGTGATATTAAAGTTGTCAGATTTATTGAAGACATGTTTTACTGAGCACTAATTCTGATTAAGGCTCAACCTCTGACCTCAAGGAACTCAGGACAAAGAAACAGATAAATGTGTAAACAAGTGGCTACTTTCAGCATTGAATACAGTGATGCAAACAATAAAAGGCTCTGAGGGCCACAAAGGGAAGATGACATAAGCTCTAAGGGATTTCTGGATGTTTTCCAGCAAACAAAAAGATGGCCCAGGAAAAAGGATCAGTGTTATTGTTCTGGTATTGGGGAAATAGGGTAAGAGTTGAGGTTGTATGTTTTAGGATGCAAGATGAGGTTAGGCAGGCAAAATTCTACATGACCTATGTGTTTCTTTGCTTTTCTTAGGAATATGGAGTTATTCCTGTGGGAAAGGGGCTCATTGAGGCTTTTTATGTGTTGGGAGAATATGAGTAAATTTTCTTCCTGCGTAATAACTCTCCCCTTTATTTGGATGATGGGCAGAAAGAGGCTCATTGTGACCTCCGGTTAGCAAGCTGGTACAATGGCCCTTGCTGTTGAACATTATTATTAATCTATATCTATGTAAAGGAAGGCTTCCCAGGTTGCTCAATGGTAAAGAATCTGCTTGCCAATGCAGGAGGTACGGATTCAATCCCTGGGTTGGGAAGATCCCCTGCAGAGAGAAATGGCAACCCATTCCAGTATTCTTGCTTGGAAAATCCCATAGACAGAAGAGCCTGGCAGGTGACAGTCCATGGGGTAGCAAAGAGTCAGACATGACTTAGCAACTAAGCACATACATATAAAGGAAATTAAGAGCTTACATGCTGAGTCACATATTCATCTTTGACTTTTCACATACATTTTTTTTCTTGAATGTTGCAATGAAATTGGTGCTAATATTTCAGTTGCTTAAAACTCTGAGACAAGGATGTCTACATGCTGTAACAGATTTTTTCATCTAGTAGAAAGCACATACTTATTAGTTTCATATTTAGAAACCTGATATAGAGATATAACTTACTTTAAAAATGAAAATGATTATGATTTTTCAAAAGCACATATAAGATAATGCTAAAAAAAAAAGGCAGTAATTTAGTCCTGTTAAATATTTACCAGAAACATTCTTTACTTTTGAGATTCTTTTTAAGAATTTAGAACATTTGCATTTTAATTACATAATAAAAGGAAAAAGTGAAAGAATAATTGCCTTAGCTATTAGCAAATTACAGGTGTAACTAAAAAATAAACAAAACACAGAAACTGGCATTGGTATCCATAGAAGAGTCACAGTACATGTACATTGATCAGATGTTTAATGACATTGCAGAACAATAAAAGGAATACACTAAAAGGATTGTATTCAGTCCTTTAATACAACATGTTTCTTAACATTTGTAAGAATTAATGAAAGCTAATTTGAGGTTTTTGATTGTAGGGTCATTCAGGTTTTGCTGTACGTATCCACTGATGGGACTTGTCTAGAGTGATTCCAATTGTTAAAATCTTGTGGAAAAATAAGACAATTGAATCCAGTAATTGTTTTAGTCCTACCTGCTGTAACAGAATAGCACGGACACGGTGGCGTAAAAACAACAGAAATTTCTTTCTCATGGTTATGGATGCTGGAAAGTCTAAGATCAAGATGCCCATGGATTCAGTGTCTGGTTAGGACTTCCTAGTTCGTAGAGGGCTATTTTCTTGCTGTGTCTTCATATGACTGGAATGGGTGAAGGAGCTGTCTGAGGCCTCTTTTATAGGAGCATTAATCCCATTCTCACCTCCCAAAGGCCCCACCTCCTAATACTATCACTGGGTTTCAATATATGAATTTTGTGGGGACATAAACATTCACTGTATAAAATGGTCATACTCGGTTGTGTTTTTATCAGTCCACTGAGGGCTTCATCCTGTCTGTCTAAGGTCAGCAGTCACGAGAAGGTCTCAGTGCACAGATCCAGGCCAGTGACAGGATCTGGGGTGTCAGAATGAGCTGCTGACAGTATTTCATTGTGTTCTAATGACAGATACAACGACATATTCCACGGAGAGATCCGAGCACTTCAAACCCTGCCGAGACAAGGACCTTGCCTACTGTCTCAATGATGGCGAGTGCTTTGTGATTGAAACCTTGACCGGATCCCATAAACACTGTCGGTAAGTCCCTGCGGCGACTGACACTAAGGGCAGGTCCTCAGAGAGGCCTGGAGATGGAAATCAGTGCTGAGCTCGAGAAACATACAGTGTGATACAGAGTCTGGTGCTGGAATGGCAGAATCAACAGTCTTAATAGGGGAAGAACAAGGCTGGTATCTTTAGTATTTGAGAAGGATAAAACTGAATTTTTGCATGAGAGAGCAAACTGCTCATCTAAGATCTAGAGCCTCAATATTTATTGTGAACCAAACCCCAGAGGCTGTAACTGTGTCCAGAGAAAACCACATCTTATTTTGATTCTGCCCCTGTCGATTAATTTCAGTCTCCCCCACCTTTTTTTTTAACACCTCTAATGATGAAATACTCTCCAGCAAGATGTTGTAAATGAAATCATAGTCCTGTTATAGTCTAGGTAGAGAACTACTCAGGGAAAATTCCTGGTGGAGATCAAGAAGGTGTTTAATTGGTTTTTAGAGACATAAGGTTATATAACTGCTAAAAATAAAAACAGGCGGAGATAAATAGTTGGTCTTGTAGACACTGCAGCTTTAAGCCTCCATAGAAGAATCAAATTAGCATCCAAAAAATACTTCCCACGGAGCTTTTATTTTCAGCGCTACCCTGGTAATTTGTTTTTCCTTGCAATTGTATATGCTTCAGTGATTATATATATCCACACCCCTTTCCTTTTCTTTATTTACTCTTCTCATATGACACAGTTATTAAATTAATTATCCTGAATCGTGAAGCATGGAAAATTATGACTTTCTTCTCTTGCTATTGCTATTATAAAACTTTATTCCATGTTGTTTTATTAAGATGGCACAGAGAAATGTGTCTTATGGTTTTGAACTTAGAAAATGTGTCAGCAAATCCTGCCTGGCTCCACAAGCCAGCTTTGGTTCAAGGGGCTAGGGGTATGAGATACCACAGGGTCCAGTGACACAGGTTCAGAAGAACTGATCAATGATAGTGGCTGGTCTCTGTACGAGCCACCCCACCATGTAGCCCCATGGCCTTTCTTCACACTTCACATGCTGGCTTTCATTACACTGACTTCATTTACAAAACTTTCAACCCATTTATGTTCCCTGTAAACCTGAGTTAGGGATCAAAGGCAGTGGGAGAGGTTGCTTTCCACATTTCTCTTCTCTTACTGTGTTTATTAGATCAGTGCGGATACAGGTAGAAAAGACATGCCTGACCTGAAGACCTCAAAAGAAAAGCCAATAATGAGCTATCATTTCAAATCACAAAGTGCCTCCATACTCTTTTAAATATCCAACCATGTGTTAATGTTACCTTTGCCAATCCAGTGGCGTCATCTGTAATAGGTAGTGCCATCAAATAAGTTTGAATTGATAATTTATTGAAGGGATGGATCAGAAGTCTCACCTAAAGCGGTGATGGTGTTTTTCGATGGTGTTTCACCCCAAGGAAGCTTCAGATCCGGCCCCACCACTATGTGCAGGCAGATCTGATTTGTCTTTTCCAATAGTGAGAATGTTGAAAAACAAAAAAAAATAATTCCTGTTGTCTAACATACAGCCTTGCTATATTCACTATTAAGTTCGTGGATATGTTAGTTTGCTAGGGCAATTGTAACCTAGTACTGCAGATTGGGTGATGTAAACAACAGAAATATTTTTTACCACAGTTTCTGGAGTCTTGAAGTCTAAGATCAGGGTATTGGCAGAGCTGTTTCCTTAAGGGCCACAAAGGAAGGCTCTTGTCCAGGCCTCTTCCCTCAGCTTATAGATGACGAACTTTTCTGTGTGCCTTGGCATGTTCTTCCCTCTGCACAAGTCTTTATCCAAATCTGCTTTTTCAAAAAGGACACCAGTCCTGTTGGATTAAGGTCTACTCTAATGGCCCTATTTTAACTTGAATGCATCTGTAGACTCTTCAAATCTGGTCACATTTTGAGATCCTAGAGTTGAGCACTTCAGCATATGAGTTATTTGGGACACAATCCAATCTGTGCACGTGTGTACATGTCTGATGTTTTTTAAACATAGCCAAGCAGAGGTATATCTGCGGTTTGGCTGGAAATGTGTAATAATTTTGGCCTCTGTCTTCATATTTAGTGCATATTTCAGCACAGACAACCTGTTATTTAACATAGAGTCACAACATAGCTAATCATGACAAAAGACCAGCCTAAGACAGGACTGGAACTCGAGTAGGTTAATAGATGCCTATAAATCTCCTAGTAGCGTGTATGAATAAATCACACATCGTATGTGTCAGCGATTCATCTCCCAGGCTTTGCTGAGAATAAAAGGCTTACATTTGTCCCTGCTTCAGCCACTTCTAAGAATTCCAATGTAGTTATTCATAATGTGCCATTGTGTACAGTGCTCTAATATGTTTCATTTATTCTCCTCCACTCGACAAATGTTTATTGAGCATCTCTTATCACCAAGATACTGTTGAATAAATAAATACAGAAATGACCTTCGGAATTAAATGGCACTGCAGTTTGTAATGCACTTGGAGTAAGTGAAATACTTCATCTCCAGGAAAGAAAGAAAACAAGAGAAATGACTTTCATGTGACTGGCATGCTACCAGGGCTATGTTACTGATGTATTACTGAGTGGATTATGTCATAGGTTAAAGAAACCCCAAGTTAGTAGATTGGAGTGACAGTGTTAATGGGTATACCTGCATCTAGCTTATTAAATAGTTTACTTTTTACACATATGCAAAGATTAAACATTCAAACCCGAGAGAAGTTAAGATTATGTATGTATTTTTAGTATTTTAAAAATAAATTGCAATCCCACTGATCTGAATCAAGGTATGTTTCTTCCCACGTTGTGATCATGGTGAAACAATTTTTATGTTTCCTTGCCAAGGAAGAGTAGTAACAAAAAATTAAAATTATCTAAAATTTCCTATTCTCCCTGATAGAGATCCTGAAAATGTATGCCCCAAACTGTTAAATCCTTGAAATCATGGTGAAACAATTTTATCTTTCCTTGCCAAGAAAGTGACCAAGACCAAGGGAAGCCACTCACAAAAAATTAAAATTACCTAAAATTTCCCATCCTCCCTGATAAGAGATCCTGAAAGTGTATGCCCCAAACTGCAAACCCTTGCCATAAGGGGAGCTTCATGGTTTTCTGTTTGTTATTTTCTCAGTCCTTAGTGCATTTTCAAATCTTTGTAAAAACTATTTATGGTGAAGATAGTTAGAAATTATAGAGCAAACTAATGAAAATTTAAGAGGAATACCAAAATCCTAAAATAACTTGATAGGTTTTAAAGAACAATAAATACATAGGCAAACCTGGTATTGCTAAATTTACAGTTTAAGTCTCAGATCATTGAGTGGCTGATTAGTAGAAGCAGAACCTTTTGTATTGTGGAGGTTAGTGTGGAACAAAGAAAGATTCATGAATTGGGAAAATGAGTCTGGTTTTTGTGTAAATGTGGTTGACTTATCAGGTGAACCATCAAAGTTGAATTTTTACTTACTTCTTATATACCAAAAGTTGTTATTAATGAATTTAAAAGGTAATATAATAAATAAAGTATTAGAGAAAACAGTAAATATATATTTCTTTACATCAGCAATTAAAAGTAAAAGAAAAAAGCAATGAAAGGAAAACTGAACAGACTTGTTGCAACGTTTTTTGTTTGTTTGTTTTATCTGAATGTCATAAGTCAGAAACAAAATTGAAAGACAGAAAGTGTCAGTAAACTACAATAAGCATGGCAAGGAAATGATATTTTGATGAAGTCAATAGATTAAGAGTAACACTAAAATTAAACCTTGGTGGGAAAATGGGCAAAAGACAGGAACATCCTCTTCCCTTGAAATGGAATCCAAATAAGCAATAAGCATGAAAAATATTCAGTCTCACAGAGAAATGCAAATTAACGTGTTTGTTTGCTTATCATATATTGTAATGATGTTTAAAAGTAGTTTGGCAAGGACAAAGTAAAAACCATCATCTCATTCACTAAACTCGATGGAGTGTATTTTGTTAAACCTCTTCTGTAGGTGATGCATCAGTGTGTTTCCGTATCTTTGCATTTTTTTCCTAAGAGTTAGCTTAGAGAAATGTATATGTATATTTGTTTTTAAGAGCATTCACTATAGGATTTGTGATAGCAAAACAAAACGTGAATTTTGATGTCTATATAATTCAGAATATATCTATACCATGGATGAATTCAACATAACTTGAATTTTCATAATTTTAAGACTATGAAAATGCTCATTATATCATGTTATATACAAAAATCAGGATGTAGAACTGTAAAAATGAACATAAATAGCAATCCAGTTCTGAAAAAGAACTAAATAAAAAGGCTAATAGGATTTATAGCTGTTGTCTTCTTTGAACCTTGAGGTTTCCAAGATCATTACATTGCACATGTATTTCATTTACGTAGCATCTGGTTAAGACACTTGACCCATGCGTCTCATCTTTCCATTAAGAAAGATAGCATCCCTGTCTTTGTTAAATGAAGGTCGTTATAATTCACTATTATTAGGCTGATAAGAGAACTTTCAATTAAGCCATTCTAGATTAAACACTATAATGTCTGTTAGGATGTGTCTGCTCCTTTTATTAAACTTTCATTTATGCTTTTTATAATAATCATTTTTTATGCTGAATTCGTGTGTTTTGAAACATAAAAAAAAGATTGAATAATAGGATGATATATTCTGCAGAAATTAAGCTGAGTAGAGAAGGAAAGGAAGTACTAGAAACACCTTGAATCAAAGTATGCTGAATAAAAGCAGGGTATTCTCTAATATATTTATTTTTATACCATTTCTAGAAATTTTAAGAACTTTGGAAATGGTGCCATTTGTAGCATATTTCATTGGAGTTGAAAGTAGTAGCCATTGCAGTT
Organism: Oryx dammah; assembly: GCF_014754425.2. Lineage (NCBI taxonomy): Eukaryota > Metazoa > Chordata > Mammalia > Artiodactyla > Bovidae > Oryx > Oryx dammah. The sequence goes on along the minus strand of NW_024070190.1, from coordinate 22,767,228 downwards.
GAAAGATTGCTGGGCATTTGAGTGGACCAAATGTGTTTTGAGGCCAAATTCAAGTTAAAAGGATGTGTCTCTTCTGAATTGAAGCTCATTAAACGTTGCACCAGCCTTGCTACAGAAATGGATTTTCAAAACTTTGGAAAGAATAACATTTGAGCTAAATTTGACCTGTAGTGATCATTTTGGAAATCTATCAAGCAATTCATTTGAAGATGCTTGAATCACTTGAAATATGGAACTGCTGGAAAGAGAGGCAAGCAGTCCAATAACAACCATTGCCCGAGGCAATACTTCCATAAAAGTGCTGATGGAATGTACAGCTAGCTGGGTAAAATGCTCGTAGGAGTTGGTGAGTGGAAGGGGGAGCGTGTGAAAGGGGAGGAGAGTCCGACCAGGAGATGCTGTTCTTCACCGTATCTAGTTCTGCTTCAGTAGGTTTTGAAATCAAAGCTTCCATTTTTATGTGAATTGATTGGGCACAATGTAATGATATCCCTGTGATATACTATATAAAATTACAGGGCCATCCCTATCAGTGCTTTGCTCCATCAGTTTGGAAGGTCCTTATTATCATAAGTTTCTCCAGTAAGTGCTCTGAGAGTGACCACTAATAATTCCATGTGGTTGTAGCAAGTCAGAATGGAAATGGGGTTTTGGCATACATCCCTGAGCTCCATTGATGGGAGAGGATGGAGGCTGAAATGTCTATAAATCCAAGCCTAGTGGCAGAATCTCAGTGGAGTGGAATTGAATAGCAGGGTGAAGAACCTTGGAAGCATTTTCAAGTTTATCAGATAATTGTGTTCAGGAGAATGAATTAGCCACAGCCCAGATGTAATCTGAGTAATTTGCAGCAGCCATGTTCATACTAGGTGATCTACTGACTGCCCTTGTCAAGAAGTGAGCCAAGTAATCACCATGTATCTCTTTCTTTTCTGTGGACGAAGATTATCAAAATAGTCTCATTAACTCAGAAAGCAAACAAACCAAGAACAACAACACAGTGAATGAAGTTTTGCAACTTTATGATTCCTAGGCAGTGGTTTACTTCTTCCAGTTTAAACTGTTTACATTCCACCAGAGCTGGTGTTACTTAAAGGGCTACTGAAACACCGGAAGACCAGAAAAGGACATTTGATAAAGAATAGCAGCACATCTTTCAGTTGATAACCATAGGCTTTTTTTTTTTTAACTTTAATATTTTATTACTTGATTAGCAGCTCTCCTTAAGGCATGAAATGGTTTCTTCAGGTAATTTTTCATGATTGGTCTTTTGTTGTTGTTGTATCAAAACCATTTGTGTTTTTAAATTGCTTTCTTACATGATTTAGGGTAAGAGGTACATGAGGCAAATGTGGGTGTTCAAGATGAAGACACTTGAGTTAAAACCTCTACTCGGCTTTATGCTAGCTGTGTGTGTTTTTGGCTGGTCATTTAATCAGAAACTTCAGTCTTCTCTTTAAAAAAGAGAGAGAACATACATGGCAGGCCAACCAGACACATTAAAACCTCCCCCCAAAATGCTGATGCTAGAATTGAAAGCAGCAGCATATAGAAAACATTAAATGTATAATAGACATTATACATTTAGAACATATAATTCTTCTTCTCTTCTACCCATGTTGAAACCAAACAAAAGTATGTATGTTGGAATCCTATGAGAGAAATTGGGTGGGTCTCATCTGCTCATTTCATTAAGAGAAGTCTTAGGCTCAGAATGGGGAGATCACTTAACTTGTACCAGGGCTTTGAGGTGGGTACTCAGTCTCCCAGCACACAGAGTTCAGCTTAGACCTACCAGTGTAAGTTAAAGAAAACTCAAGAGACTTATTTAAAGACACAATAATACCTGATCATGGGCAAGAACACTTTTCAGAATCAAGGATCATTGTAGCTATTCAAGCAGTAAATTTAGGAGAAAAGCAGGAACAAGAGGCCACCTTTTGTTAGGGGAATTCTCTCTGTTGACAATTCATGAAGAGAGGAATCCCCTCTTATTCTTCATACCATTCAGATGGAGGACCCTTCATGTATTTTCTCTACAACAGCCCTGGTTCTGCCTCTCCAGGCATTTATATCCTGCAGGTAGTGGGTCATAGTCGTGTTATGGTTGGGGCAGTCTGGGCGCTTGTGCACTACCAGAATGCTGTGATTTGCATATGCCATAGTTCAAGTAGAGGATAGATTATTTTACTAAGTTTATTTAAACAAATAAGAGCACATATCCATAAGTATCATTTTAAATAGTGATGGACTGTTTGTATGGATGTGAACCACACTAACCAGGGTACCACAGACCCTGCTGGGTAGAACATCTGAGCCATCACCGTACTGATCTGAGAATGTTTTACGAATGTTGGCCTGAGGAACCTGCCCAGCAGGGTCTGTGGTACTTTTATCTACACATATAACAAGATGTCAGTCTTTGTGTACGCCAATAATTATACTCTCTAAGTGAAAAAGCATATACAAATCTACCTGATAGATAAACCCAGGAAATGCCTGTATGATGCATCCTATGTGTCGGGCACCCATAGCACCCCTGGAGGGATGTAGCAATGACTGAGGCTAAGGGCATTTCTCAGGTTATACGACAGTGGAGTAAGGACTCAGACTAAGTAAGCTGATTCTAGGGTCAACGCACTTATCCTCTCCACTAACATCTTTCCTTTAAAATCCTATTGGTCCAGGGATTCTAAAATCCCAACTGCTTAAAAATACCACTGAGAAGCCCATATAAGCTCTAGTATCTTCGAAGATATCAGTATGTTATATATCAATAATGACATATAACTAATATATACATATTTAAATTCTCCAGCATATTATAATTTGAGTGACCGCATTATTGTAATCAAAACCCCAAAATGTTTAAGATATAACTGGCAATTTTAATAATTTCTTATGTAAAATAAGCATAAAACCAACAATGCCCTGAGCTAACTGGGACATATGGTTGCCCTAATTTTAATTCCAGCAAAACTCAGTTTGGTGGAAAAACAGATCACCATTTGCTACATAAAAGCTGTATTTTCTTAGTATAAATTTCATGATACTATACAACCTCTGCATTGCTGTTCCCACTTTCCCCAAGTTAGCCAACAGTTCGCAGAGTCACTAAATATCTGCAGGGTCTCTCCACCATACCCCAAATTTGTAATCTGTTAAAGGCACGCCAACATCCAATCAGCGTTCTCTTCAGTATTCTTAGCTATTATTTGTGGAAACGAAAGAATGTGATGAGAGAACCGAGCCCTCCTTGTTTTATGGAAAGAAATCATAGACAGTGTTCCTGAAGTTTAACTTGCTATGCATCTCTACAACTCTGTTTAATTTTTTATATGATCACAGCTATTCTGGTAGGTCTATGATCACAGGAAAACAGCTTGAAGCAAAATCAATCCTGTATACCTACAAGTGTGCACGCACACACACATATCTTCTATACTTATTAGGCGGTCAATCCAGGACACTGAGATTTAATAGCAAACTATGAACAGTGTTCCCTTCCTTTACAGAACTTGTTTTTTAGAGCACCAGGCAGTCAACGCAATCTAGCATTACAGGATGCCATAATGGGTAAACACTGATAATCACTGGGACGGAACCAAAACTCACACTTGGTTCAGCAAGGAAATCCTTACAAGACTGGTAAATCTGGAGGAAATATCTTCGTCAAGTATATTTACATACAATCCCCATTGCAAGTTTTAAAAAAATAGAACATTAAAATAAGGAATGGGGAAAAATGAAAACAATAGCATTGTATGGGGAATATCTTGTTTGGAGATACGTCACATTTGAGTGATATAGAATGTGTTTGTAGATATATATGACACATGTGAGTGGTACAGAATGTATATTTGTCCTCTCCTTTGTCGTTCAATCACCAAGTCGTGTCTGACTTTTCATGACCCCATGGACTGCAGTACACCGGGTTTCTCTGTCTCTCACCATCTCCCAGAGTCCTGAACTAAAAAATAAATGGCAGTTTTATGCATTATTCCCATCATTCCCCATTGTTTATTAAGCATAGTCAATGTTTCAGGTCCAGGTAATAGGAATATAGTGATGAATATTTTCAGAATAAATCAGAAGAGGAGCTGAGAAGCTCAATTTCTAGTTCAGTTCAATGTAACAAATTCTGTCATCTGTTAGCATCCAATCTATATGAACTGTACGTACATAGCTCATATCTGCAGAGAAGAATCCAAAACCCAGTAGTCCTAAAGCCAAGAAGGCCTTCTGAGAGGAACATATGAATTGCATTTGGAAAGATAAGAACCTACTCATTTCTTATTTTGAAGCCTGCTCTTGCTTGCCAACCATGGCATGGAGAATTGAGCTGCTGTTGGGAAAAGTTCACTTCAAACCACAAGAAGGAAATTTCAAAATTATTTAAATGCAAGTAAGAATAATCAGTTCCATATCATAAATTCTTTATGCAATTGGTCACTTTTTTTCTGAATTATTTCCTTGAGTTATTTCCTCTCGTGTCCAGAGAGTTCTCAAAAGTGTGTCAAGGTATGATGACTTTTTCTTAAGGCTCACTGGGATATAGGAATATTTCTTATTACAAAGTGTTTGAATATTTTATACCTTACAAGTTAAAATGTTATTACATGTTAATTGATAAATTAGTATTTATCAATTAAATAGTCAATCTGGTCTGCTACTGACTCTAATGGAGGCCACATAATCTGAAGAATAATCAAGTAAAGTCATTCGCTAGGTAAAATGACTCCTAAGTTGCTGTATTCTTAGTGCTGGAGTAGATGAGGAACTTTAAAGTTCCAGTCAAATTGAAATATGGGAAAGTTAAATAACTCACATCTTGTCATTTTCAAAATCCTAAGCTCTTGGTTTTGTTTCAGAGAGACTTATCCAAGATCACACATTCATTTCGGACAGGTAGAATCCAGATTCCTCTCTGTTAATCTCACTTGTTTATTTACCATTGTTGGCATAGATGGAAAGCCAGATAGAAAACCCTCTCTCTGACTTCTGTCCTGCTTTGCTTTGGTTGAGATGTAATAACAGAGTCCTTGCTTTCCCCTTGCCTTGCACCCTTCCTTAGATGTCCACACGTTTCTCAGAAATGACACTATTAACTTAGTACCTCCCCCTCTAGCTCAGCAGGTCCTGGGAAAGGACCTGAATCTCTCATGGAAACTGCAGCCGAGCAGAACCACCTTCTATGTGAATGTCCAAAGAGAAGGAGCATGCTGAGGAGATTACAGGGGGAATTTATCCAAATTTAATATGTAATCTCTCTCCTCAAAGCAACAAGGATGGCTAACAGGTGTTAATATATTTTTTTCCTCTTTCTGACTTACTTGCCTCTGTATGAGTCTCTAGGTCCATCCATATCTGGGCAAATGGCATAATTTGGTTCCTTTTTATAGCTGAGTAATATTGTATATACATGTATCATACCTTCTTTGTCCATTCATCTGTTGATAGACATTTAGGTTGCTTTCATGTCCTGTCTATTGTAAATAGTGCTACAATGAACATTTTGGGGTGCATGTGTCTTTTGGAATTATGGTTTTCTCCAGGTATATGCCTAGGAGTAGCTTCATATGGTAGTTCTATTTTTAGTTTTTTTTTTTAAGAAACCTCCATACTATTCCCCATAGTGACTGTGTCAATGTACAGTCCCACCAACAGTGTAAGCGAGTCCCCTTTTCTCTACACCTTCTTTAGCATGTGAGGTGGATCTCATGGTAGCTTGGATTTTCATTTCTCTAATAATTAACGACACTGAGCATCTTTTGTGTGCCTCTTGGCCATCTGTATGTCATCTTTGGAGAAATGTCTGTTTAGGTCTTCTGCTCATTTTTGATTGGGTTGTTTGTGGATTTTGTATTGAGCCAAATGAACTGTTTATATATTATAGAGATTAATCCCTTTTCCGTTGCTTCATTTGAATATTTCTCCCATTCTGAGGGTTGTCTTTTCATCTTGTTTATGATTTCCTTAGTGCAAAGGCTTTTAAGTTTCAATGGAAAAGACTCTGATGCTGGGAGGGATTGGGGGCAGGAGGAGAAGGGAACGACAGAGGATGAGATGGTTGGATGGTATCACCAACTCGATGGACATGAGTTTGGGTAGACTCTGGGAGATGGTGATGGACAGGGAGGCCTGGTGTGCTGCGATTCATGGGGTCACAAAGAGTCGGACACGACTGAGTGACTGAACTGAACTCAGGTCTCATTTGTTTATTTTTGTCTTTTATTTTCATTACTCTAGGATGTGGGTCAAAAAAGATCTTGCTGTGATTTATGTCAGAGAGTGTTCTGCCTGTGTTTTCCTCTAAAAGTTTTATAGTGTCTGGCCTTACATTTAAGTCTTTGATCCATTTTGAGTTTATTTCTGTGTATGGTGTTAAGAAGTATTCTAATTTCATTTTTTTTTTTTTTTTTACATGTAGCTGTCCAGTTTTCCCAGCACCACTTATGGAAGTGACTGGCTTTTCCCATTGTATATTGTTGCCTCCTTTGTCAAAGATAAGGTGACTATAGGAGTGTAGGTTTATCTCTGGGCTTTCTATCCTGCACCATTGATCTATATTTCTGGTTTTGTGCTAGTACCATACTGTCTTGATTACTGTAGCTTTGTAGTATAGTGTGAAGTCAGGGAGTCTGATTCTTTCAGCTTCATTTTTCTTTCTCAAGATTGCTTTGGCTGTTCAAGGCCTTTTGTGTTTCTGGTTGTTGTTCAGCTGTTAAGTCATGTCTGACTCTTCACGATGTAATGGACTGCAACACAACAGGGTCCTCTGGTCTTTACTAACTCCCGAAGTTTGCTCAGATTCATTTCCATTGAGTCAGTGATGCTCTATAACCATCTCATTCTCTGTTGCCCCCTTCTCCTTTTGCCTTCAATTTTTCCCAGCATCAGAGACTTTTCCAATGAGTCAGCTCTTTGCATCAGGTGATCAGAGTATTGGAACTTCAGCATCAGTTCTTCCAATAAATATTCAGGGTTGATTTTCTTTAGGATTGACTGGTTTGATCTCCTTAATGTCCAAGGGACCCTCAAGAATCTTTTCCAGCACCACAATTCAAAAGCATCAATTCTTTGGTGCTCAGCCTTCTTTATGGTCCAGTTCTCACATCTGTACATGACTGCTGGAAAAACCATAGCTTTGACTATATGGACCTACACAAATTGTAAAATGTTTCTAATTCTTGAAAAATACCATTGGTAATTTGTTAGGCATTACATTGAATCTGTAGATTTGATAGGGATTGCACTGAATACTATCCATTGCTTTGGGTAGTATAGTCATTTTCACAATACTGATTCTTCCAATCCAAGAACATGGTATATTTTTTCCATCTGTTTGTGTCATCTTTGATTTCATTCATTAGTATGTTATAGTTTTCTGAGTACAGGTCTTTTGGCTCCTTATGTAGGTTTATTCCTAGGTATTTTATTATTTTTCTTGCAATGATAAATGGAATTGCTTCCTTAATTTCTTTCTGATTTTTTTAAGGCATGATGATATTTTAAAATCCATTCCCTGAAACTGAGTTTTTATGTTGAGTGGAGAGAATAGACAAGAGTATGGTTTTCAAACCTAACAGGTGTCACTTTGATTAAATTATGAAATCAAGATTCATTTTCTTTATCCAAAATCAATTTATAATTTCTATCTACATATATGAAATATTTGCAGAAAACTTAGTAGTTTTAAAAATTAATTTATTAATACTTTAAGTATAAGTCATGATTTTCCAGCACTAAAATTTTCCTAACAAATTAAACATATCCATTCAAGGATGCCTTGACCATGGATCATTGTTGAATTATTCAGGGAAAATGTAAGGAAGTTACATTTAAAGATACATACTGGCATGTTCAAGTAAAATGTCCTATATTTTCCCAATTTAAAATGTATTTCTTTTCTCTAGCAGAGCTGGTATGAGGTTAGGAGATCAAAGATAGCCATATGGTGTTTCCCTTACAATGGGTCAGGTAGCATTTTGGCATAAATACTGACACTTTAGTATGGCAGAAACCAGAGAAAGAAAGGTTGCAAGAGTTCCTAAAACAGGATGAGTTTCTAGATTACCAAAGACTAGTTTATCATTTAAACACATCATAAATGCAGTTATAGCTTACACTGGAGAAAGGAGTTGTTATTTCAGCAGCAGACTTCATTAAATAAACAGACCCCAGGCTTTGAGGCTGGTGAGTGCTCCAAAATGGGACTGTGGAGAGACTAAAATGATGCCGAGGCCAGCATGCCCTGAGCCTGGCCTCCCTGGAGTCCTCTGACAGCACATTGATCCCAATGACCCTGTGCTCCTGAAGGGCAGAAATTCAATTTGGAACTCTCAGCTTTGAGCCTCAGGAAGGAGGGGTGTGTGTGTCAGTGGGAGGCTCCACAGCTGGAGGAAAACCATTCTCCAGCAGTTTTAAAACAGAGGCTAATAATAGAACAATGGAGAGTGAAAAACACTAAGTTGGAAAGAATGGGCAGAAAGGATGAGCTGATAAAGCATCTACATTAAATAAGGTCATAATTTTTCTACAGTTTGGGTTGTTCTCTTGGGCTAATTTACAGTAACAATTGAAGTCTCACGTGGGAGCCTTACTATCTGTGAACAAGGTTTTGTTTTTAGTGCTCTGGAAAGCTCTTTTCTTTCTGCCTGGGTTAGCACATGTGAAAGGAATAATGATTATTTTAATGATATTAAATAGTAGCTTTGATCTCTTCCCCCCACAAGCTAACCAAAACATTATCTATATGTATGAAATGATTCATTTGTGAACAAAACTTCTATTATAATATTCCTGTGCACCTGCCTGATTCTCTCACTAGGCTGTGAGCTCATCTTTGCTTCTGGAACCTGCCACCTACTCATTAAAAATAAATTTTATGAATGAAATAACCCTAGACCATACCTACCATCTGCATTTTTCAGAGGACAAATGTGAGGTGTTAATAGGGAGACAAAAATGCTAATAGTCATCTTCCATTTTATAGTTACCAAGTGCAAGGCAGAAATCTTGAGCCTTTGTGTACTACTTCCTAATTCCCTGTCTAGTCCTCATATTAAATCTGCAAAACAATGTCCTATTCCCATTTCATGGTAAGAAGGAACCCTTAGAGAGGGAAGGTAGCTTCTTCAAAAACAGCTAGTAGGTGGCAGGGCTGAGCACCAATCGCAGTTCTGTTGGACTCGCGAGCTCTTTGTCTTCCAACCTTGTCAAACTTACACTGTTGTAAAATCATGAAGGTTGAAAGTTTAAAAATATAGATTCTCAGGCTCCTTCTCTGAATTTTCTAACTTAGGTCTTGAGACAGACCCCAAGAGGCAATGGTGCATTCAGATGATTCCGACATGGAGACAAATGAGGGAAGCAGTGAGTGAGACTCATAATTCTCACACTTTAATGAGTGGGTGAATCCTCTGGAAATTCTGTTCAACTGAAGATTCATGTGGAGTAGGCCTGGGGTGAGGACTCAGAATCTGTGTTTCTAATAATGGTCCAGGTGATGCCTATGCTGCTGGCCTATGGGTCATACTTAGAGAAGTGAGACACTAATTCTGTTGGGCTACCCAGCACAGGATGCAACCCTAACCCCTGTCCTAGGGGGACTTCTCATAATTCTGCCAGTATGATATATCCTCCACCCATATGCAGCTCAGTAATTATATCAGAGCAAGATTTTCTGCATACACTTGAGAATATATTTATGACACTTTGGAAACCCTTATGTATCTCTACTAGTTAGCTTATTAATTCACATATATGCTAAATGAGGGGTACCAGCAAAGTGATATCATCCTATACCCATCCCATCCACAGCCATTTTATAAGCCAGTGCCTCATCGGGTTTCTGTTATATCAGGGTGATTTTATATATCACATCTGTGATTTCTAGGTTTAGGGTGGACAATTAGTATTTTCTGCAAGGAGAAAGGTTCAAGTTGAAGGGAAATGTTCTTTGTATCATTCAGAGTAATGGATACAATATTTGTTAAAAGTTGACAATAATCACATTTACCTAGGAATTTGGTTCAACCATGATGATTTATCTGAGGCTTTTTTTAAAAAAAATACTATTTTTCAAACTAAGAAATCCATCATGTGTAAACATGACAAAATGCTAAGCAGGTTTTATTAAAGGACAGCTCTGATTTATAGAAATGATGTTCTGAATCTAGGCTGTGTCATTTCCTTGCTGTGTGACATTTGGTCATATCTTACCTTCTGTGAACCTTAATTTCTTCATTGTGAAATAGCATGATCAGAGATAATTTCTAAGGTCACTTCCAGTTTTAAGATCAGATGAAGAAACCGAGTGATCTCTTGCATTTTCACCTCTGTCACTAACACCATGTGTTTCCCTGAAGTTCTGTTGAAGAAAAGCAGAGGGATTTCAGAAAGAGCAAATATTTCCGGAAGAAAACCTAGTTATTCTGTCTTTTGAAGTATACAAGATGAAATTCTAAATTAAGAAGGACATGTATCTCGCAGAAAAGGTGACACAAAGCAAACCTATTGCTTATCTGTGCCAGTGCTTTACAGACTGACATGTTCATGTACTTACCTGTTCATTTTTAAAGCAAAAATTCAATAGGTCAAGGGTGGGGCTGAAATTCTGCTTTTCTAATAAGCCTTTGGATCCCATGGTGTTACTGGTTGTGGACACGGCTTTGGATGGCAAAGTTTTATGTCCATGGGCTTGAAGCTTACCTGTGTGTAGAATCACCCAGGGAAACAACATTCACAAGCAGAATAAGCATATCTGGATTTCTATAAGTGGGACTTAGATATAAAATATATATATATATGTGTGTGTGTGTATGTATTATGTGCTAAGTCATTTTATTCGTGTCCAACTCTGTGCAGCTGTATGGATTGGAACCTGCCAGGCTCCTCTGTCCATGGGATTCTCCAGGCAAGAATACTGGAGTGGGTTTCCATTTCCTTCTCCATGGGATCTTCACAACCCAGGGATCCAACCTGCATCTCCTGTGTATATATATCTATATCTCTCTCTATATATTTGACTTGAACAAGAGAAATTTACTGTCTCAGAGTTCTGGATGCTAGAAGTCTGAGATCAAGGTGGGCAAGGCGGATTTCTTCCGAGGCCTCTCTCCTTGGCTTGCTGATGGCCGTCTTCTTCCTGTGTCTCCACGTGGTCCGTCTTGTATGTGTGTCTGCATGCTTATTGCCCCTTCTTACAAGGACATCAATCATGTTGGATGACAGCTCACCCTAATTACTTTATTTACCTTTCTTTGCCCTATAAAGACCCTATCTCCAAATACAGTCACATTCTGAGGTACTAGGGGTCAGGACAAATTTTGTGGAATCGGGGGGCACATTTTAGACCATAATCCATGGTAAGTGTGGGAAACAAAGGAAGGATTGTAGGTAAGGAATACCCGAAGCACTTAACCCTATTGCAGGTTGGCTTTCTCATCTTATAAACAGGATAGGCAAATCTATGTTAGGGGTTGGAGATTGGATGAGCAAATGCATCTGAAGCCCCAGGTAGTGGAAGTGATGGGGGTGGGGGTGGTTCTGCTTCAGGTGGAAGGACCATAGTAGCCTTCTGGGGCCTCTCTCCCTTTAGAAATCTATATTTCTAAAGCTCCCAAGTAACTCAAGTGAGCAACCAGCATTGAGAGCCCTTGATCTATATGCCTTCATAAGCTCTCTTCTTTGCTTCCCCTGATTGCTGTCAACTTTCACTGCCATGTTGGTAGAATTCAAAACAGGTGCTTCCCCCTCATTTCTACCATTCCAGTAGATCAACTGTCCATGCCAAGAGGGTATGCTGTTCCTCTGACCGGCTTCTTTCCAGTCTGTGCCTATATACTCAGAGAATTCTGAGGTAGCCGCTATAAAGGAGTCCAACTTTACATTCTGTTCCCCTTGCTCCTGCCTCACCATCACTTATGGGCCTGTTTCCGTGTGGCTCCATGAGTTTCCGCAATCTTCACTTTCAAGTTACCTACTATTGTCCTTGTAGTCATGGTACTCATGTTTAGCAAAGTGTTCCATAGAGGCATGTTAGAAAGTTTCTTATGCTCTTCTCTCATCCTCTCTCTTTTAATTCTTTCTCTTCCATCTAGCCTTCTATATACACTGATTGAGCACTCACTCTCTGTCAAGCGTGTACTAGTAGCTTCAGTGAAATTAGTGCATAGATAGAATATTTGTCCTGTGCTGCTTCTTTGGAATTGAAACCTAGAAGTGAAATTTCTTGGCCCAAGGGGATGACCATTTTTATGGCTCTTGACCCAGGAATATCTTTCCTGCGTTTGGGCTTCAGTTTGCTAATTTAATAAGTATAAGCTCGCCACTATTATCATCTACTGCCGTGTCTTTGATTAATAGATGCTTTACATCCTTTATACAGATATTATGTGAACTTTTATTTTTACTTAAAAAGTGAATTTTTGAAGGTAATGACAAGAGAATAAGGAATTTTAAGCTAGTAACATGTTCAGTTTATACACCTATTATACAGATCTGTAGAAGCTGCCAGTTTATTCTGTGTGTGAAAGCACAGTACATTCCTTTTTAGCATTTTTTAAAAATTTAAACTGGTTCTCTTAGTTTTGAAAGTATCAGACAGTCTGATAGGATGAGAGTAAATAACTTTTATGCATCTCTGTATGCTTGGGTGTGTGTGTGTGTGTGTGTGCACACGCCCCTTCCTAGACCCCTTGGAATGCAGAATTCTCAAGAATAATCAGTCAGTGTAATAAGGAGCTAAAGGTATTTTAGGAGAGGAGGGATCAAGAACCAAAATCATGCTCCTCCAAATTCAAAGTGAAGGGATCTTTCCGGGAAGAACAGAAGAATCTGATTAAGATTCTCAGAAGAAAGGGACACCAGGAGCTCCAAAGGTGAGCTCACAGTAGGAGAAGGCAGAAGAGTGGAGTGGTGACACAGGCTCTAATTTCCAGCCTAGAAACTGAGCTGATTTTATATTGCTGTATAGCGGAACATTCACTTATGGCTTCTCTACTTTGCAATTTTGAGTGGGAGTTAAAAAATCCTATACTCCTGCGGAGCATAGAGACTAACCCCTCTAGGTCAGGATTTCTGCAAATAAAGCTTCCAAGGCTTGATGGATGTAGAATTCTTTGGAAGCATTACCACGTTCCTCAATGGTGCCACCTCGTGGCAAAGACTAGAGAAACAATGCTTGTAACTGATAGGACGTCTTCCAGAGTGAATTAGAAAGGGGGAAAAAAGATTTGACCAATCAAATGAAAGGGAAAATGTTTGAGTATTCAGCCACTAATGTTAGGAGACTTGAGAACTTTCTGCAGTTGTTTATGGAGAATTGTTTTGTTTTTCTGGTTTGTTTATTTATTTTTAAAATTTTATTTTTACTTTATTTTACTGTACAATACTGTATTGGTTTTGCCATACATTGACATGGATCCACCACGGGTGTATACAAGCTCCCAATCCTGAATCCCCCTCCCACCTCCCAGCCCATATCGTCTCTCTGGATCATCCCCGTGCACCAGCCCCCAGCATCCTGTATCCTGTGAAGGATCATTTTAGTTGCGGGGGAGAGAACTGATGGAAGGAATAGTTTAACTTCTAACTTCTGGACTTCCCTCGTGGTCCAGTGGTTAAGGCTTTCATTGCAGAGGGTGTGGGTTGGATCCCTGATCCTGGAACTAAGATCACACATGGTGTGACAAGCAAACAAAGCTTCTAACTTCCCTAACGTTAGCCTAGAGGAACTCTGGAAAGACAGCATCAACATAGGAAAAACATTGTGAGCAAACCCTGTGAAAAACCAGTTGAGAGGAGAGAAAACTTTGAATGTCCCAAGTATGTACAGTTGAACACTTAGCTTGCTAGCTGCTTGCTCTTTCTTTTCCCCATCTGTGGTGTGGTCTGGTGTACTGGTATTCACGCCAGAGTGGCACAATCTATAAGACTGAGGCCACCAATAAAGTCAAAGCAGCGCCCGTGACTGAGGAACAGAAGGAACACGGGTGAGAACGCATTAGGATTAGGCAGTCATTTCCTCATCTTTCTGTCTCCAAGCACCTTGAGAGTGATGGGTCACACTGAAAGGGCGGTTCTTCCTAAAGATTATGCTTTCCTACTGGGGCACTGAGGATGAAGTCCGGATCTGAGGAATGGTTTGTTATAGGACAGAGTGAAGTTAACTGTGGGTTCCTGGCACCTAGAATTCTCACTTCAAGCTCATTTTACTTCCATTCTGAGAATGTCTAGCCTTTGTCCCTGCTCCATTTTCATTGCCTGAAAAATGAATAACACTGTTGGAGGAAAATGAGGTTCACATCCCTGATCAGTGACTAAGGACCAGCACTATCTTAGAAGAGCATCAATTAGAGCCTTTAGATTTAGGAAGATTGAGACAATGCTCTACGGAAATATTAGTAGTGAGAATTTAAAGAGGAAATATAGATGGATTTGAAGGAGGTAAATCACAAGATTTATTTGCTAGAAGGGGAAGAAAGGTCTGAGAGAAAGAGGAGATTCAAAGAGACTGACAAATTTCTGGTTTGGGCATCTGGGCAGCATCATTCCTTGAGCCAGTGAAACTAAACATTAGAACAAAGTTATATCACTCCACTTACTAGCTTTAAGAACATTTACCCTTCCTCTAGTCAGTTTTATCATTTGTAAAATGAATATAATAACTGCCTGCTCAATCGGATTGTTATTAGGATTAAACTTGAATTATCCTGGACATGCCAGAACACATGCTTATTTTCTATATTGAAAAAATGATAAAACAGCCAGGTCGTTATTGTAAAATCTTTCCTTTCCTGTGTTAATGTGCTCCTTACATTTGTATCCATGTGTATATGTGTATAAATGTGTGCATTTTTTGGGGGGGGAGTGTTTAAATCATTTTCCCTCTTGTATGCCATTCTACATTGCTTTAATTAGCTTAACTTTTGAATGAGTTTAAATTCTTGGTACTACAATTTAGTTTTTCTTCACTGTTATACTTTATTCAACTATACTTTGATATCCGCAAATGATAAAAACCCACTTTATTAACATTTATATTTGTTTTAGTTACATTACTTTTAAAGAAATAAAATCCCATTTTATTATATTAATAGAATCCAGATTAAAAAGAAAAAAAAGAACAGTGGCAAGACTGTAGCCTACCAGGCTCCTCCCTCCATGGGATTCTCCAGGCGAGAGTACTGGAGTGGGGTGCCATTTCCTTCTCCAGGGGATCTTCCCTCGACCCAGGGATCAAACCAGGGTCTCCTGCATTCTAGGCAGATGCTTTAACCTCTGAGCCACCAGGGAAGCCCCATGCCCCCCAAAAGAAAAAAAAAGACAGTGGCAATACCAGCTTCCAGGGAGAAGTGCTATTAATATTAGACTCAACTCAATCAAAAGTTAAGCTAATTAAAGCAATGTGCAATGGCATAATGGGGGAATATGATTTAAACACTCCCCCCCCCCAAAAATGCACACATTTCTACACATATACACATGGATACAAATGTAAGGAGCACGTTATATTTCATTTTTTTCTTCCACATAAGTGGTATTTCTGTGCATTTATTCAAGTGGTTATGCAGTACACTCTTGATAGTTTATAGATTTCTATCCTCTTCCACAGTCCTTGCTGACAATTTTAAACATGTATCTTCTAATTGATTAACTAGTAGCATTTGGTCCTTGGTGGCTCAGACAGTAAAGAATCTGTCTTCAGTGCAGGAGACGTGGGTTGGGAAGATCCCCTAGAGAAGAAAATAGCAACCAACTCCAGTATTCTTGCCTGGAGAATTCCACGGACAGAGGAGCCTAGTGGCTACAGTCCACACAGTTGTAATGAGTCAGACACGACTGAATGACTAACAACGCTCCCCCCGCCCAAACACACACACACAGTAGATGGTACCTGGTAAGTATATATAGATGTAGATAAGTGTGTATGTAGGTATAGGAAAGGTACTAATTTTTGTATTTTTATCTTATATCTAGATAACTATGAACTAAACATTTCAGTAGATTCGACCTAAGTTGTTGCCTTTTTCAGGCTTGTAATCATGCAGAATGAAAATAATTTATCTTTTGCTTTATTGAATTCCATTATTAAGTTTTCTTATTTTCCACATATTATTGTATTGATTTAGCAGTCCAAACTGATATTAAATAAGATAGTTTATTAAAAATATTTTTATTTAGTACCAGACTATAAAGAGTTAGTATATTTCGATGTATTTTTATTGGGTATGGATAAATATTTGTGCATAGATCTTTTTAACAGAACACGTCAAATGGAATGCTTTATGCTCATTAATATTCATATGGTGTACTAAAATAATAGTTTTGCCTGTATGGAAATATCCTCACGTTCATCTGCCCAGTCCCTCAGTCATGTCTGACTCTTTAGCAGCTCCATGGACTGCAGCCCAATAGGCTCCTCTGCCCATTGAATTTTCCCTGCAAGAATACTGGAGTGGGCTGCCAGTCCCTTTTCCAGGGGGGCTTCCCAACCCAGGGATTGAACCCAGGTCTCCTGCTTTACAGGATCACAGTAGCAATCAAATGAGCTATTTTGTTTAATCAGTTCTGGGATTTTTTTTTCCCCCACATTTTTACAACTTTGTGATCAAAGTTTGTCTTCTGATCAATATGACTGGTTAGCCTGTTTTCTGATCAGAGGGTGCCAGAAGCAAAATTTGTGGAGTGGGTATCCACAGTTTGGCAGAAAATGCTGGAAACCATGGTGGAACATCACCAGTGCTCTTGAATGCACAGAGAACAGTATTAGGTGACAAGCCATAGGCCGTGACAGCTCAGCCAGAGTCTTTCCAAAGAGCTAGGCTTGAATGGGAGGATGTGTTAGGAAAACCTTCACAAAATTACTTCACTATTTTTCTTAGTATCTATCCATGAGAAAGATGATAATATAAATCTATGTGAAATAATCAGTGAACTGTTTTGTATGAATATAGTTAAGATTCTATATGAAGAGAAGGCATTGTGTCATGGTTTAAGTGGTAACCTTTTTCTATCTAATGATAGAATGATGATGTGACTTGAAATTGGCAGTATGTTAGATTTGATGAAATACAGAAAATCAAGTGATATAGCACATTGCCTGACATGTTTCTTTACTGTAGACCTGAGTTTGATCCCTTGGTTGGAAAGATCCCCTGGAGAAGGGAATGACTATCCACTCCAGTTTTCTTGCCTGGAGAATTTCATGGATAAAGGAGCCTGCTAAGCTACAGTCCGTGGGTAGCAAAGAGTCGGACATGACCGACTGACCATCACTTTCACATTCATAGGATAAACTTAATCCTGTTAATAATGTACTTAAGGTTTTAATTTAATATCCATTAATGAAATTGATCTGGCATAAATTTTTATTAAAGCTCTATTACGTTAGATATATTTTAATTTTGTTTCACAGAATACCTTAAAAAATCTCCAATTATTCCCCAAATTTCAGAAAAATTTGTGCAATGGATGTATTAAGGTTGCTCTGTATGTTAAATGAATTTACCAGGATCCCTTTCAGTAGGATAGTTTTTTGACAGTTTTGTCACTATCTTTCTCTTTTCTATAACTCAGGAAAATATTGTCCATTTATTTTATCATACAATTAAAATATATTTATGTATCTCTTTTTCTGAATGTTTTTTTTTTTTCTTCAAAATGAGTGCATTTATTAGGCCATTAAGTATATTCTTAGAATTTCATTGAATTTTAGCTTTATTTTTTTTACTTATTAAAATTATTTGTTTTTACTTTTTAAAATATATATTTTTTAGCATTCATGTCATTATATGGGTAATTTTGGTTTAATTAGGCTAAAAGCTTTATTTTCATTTTCTTTTTAATAACAAAAGTACTACATACTATACCTTTTTTTATGTGAGTTGCATGCAATTTTTTTTTTTTTTAAGTAGGATGTTACTGTGTCCTAGATTTCCATCTTGAGTCAATTGTTATTTGGCAAAGATATTAAAAGCATAAAAAGAGAATTATGTTCAAAACTGTATTTCAAAAGTTTACATCACTGTTGTTTGAGATTGTGATCTATAAGCATATAGATCACATTTGTACATCTACATGGCTAAATACGCCTGTCTTGGAATAAGTAAGGATTTTCATCATGAACAAATTAGTAGGACTTTTTTCTAAATGTTTCATTAAAAAGGCAGTCTGTTAACTCAAAGATGCAGCATTCAAAATCTTTCTATTTAATTACCCTTGTTAATGATGCTGTTTATATCCTTTATACCTTTTTGTTTTACAAGTCAGATATGTTTATAATAATTTATCACTTCTGTACTTAAAAAATGATTTTACAGCATAGCAAAACATTAATCTTCTATTCATTTCAAATAAAACCTTTTGACATAGCTAATTTTTAATAGAATTTTATCACTATAAGCTGCCATCATTGATTTACTTAATACCTTAATCTATTATATTAATATTGACAGGCTTACTTAATTTTATTCACATTTGAGAGGTCTTTTTATTAGCATTAAAAAAGATTTCTATTTTTTAGGTTTCTCTTTATACATGACTCATAGTGGGATTTTGTTTTGCTGTAATAGACTTGGTATAGGTGTCTGTGTTTGTTATGCCTATTTTGTTAGTCAATCAAGACCAGCAGTGTGACTGTTTCTGCTAGGTCGCTTCAGTTGTGTCCAACTCTTTGCGACCCTGTGGACTGTAGCCCACAGGCTCCTGTGGCCATGGGGTTCTCTAGGCAAGTATACCGGAAGTGGTTACCATTTCCTCCTTCAGGGGGTCTTCCAAACCCAGGCACAGAACCAGTGTGTCTCGCAGCTCCTGCAGTGCGGGTGGATTCTTTACCACTGAGCCCCTGGAGAAGCCAAGACCAGCAGTAATGCTTAAAAATTCTTTTGGACAAAAGATGCAGAAAACTAATTCTGGAACAGAAAATGTGGATAATGCACAAAGTGAGTGAAGTGACAGTCACTGATAGGCAACATCTCAGAAACCACAGGACCAAGCATCTTTCACTTTTACAGAACGTTGCGCGAAGCTTCCTCTCATCACTGAGCTGAGTTAGAAGAAGCAAAATTAAAATGGAGAGAATCCATTCAAAGAATGAGGGGCAATGCTTCATAGGCAAGCAAATCATAATACTTATATTTGAAACCATAATATTGATATTGTTGCTATACATTTTAAGTTACTAATTTTAGATACAAAGGATAGGACACAAATTTCGTTTAAAAGTACTTAGTGATAGATGTTTAGAAGATAAATTGCCCTAATGGAAATTTTAAAGAGATAAGGATGGGAGTGAGGGGGAAAGGAACTGGAAGAAAGAAACAAAAAAAAAAAAAAAAAAAAGGAGGAGAGAAAGGAAAGTAAAAGAAGAAAAGAGCAAATATTATGTTTTAGATGTTAAACCACATTTGTTCTCAAATTGTTTTTCACTAAACATTCTTTAATTTTTGTAATGAGAATTATTTAATTTTAAAACTAATTAAATTTAAGATATGTTTTGAGCAATACTAGTGAGTTATGATTAAGCTGGAGGAAAAATTGTCAATAAAATCATTTTTCCATAAGACTTATACATGAGATATGTTATTATATATAGTTTAAGCACATTTGTTTACTTTTATCTCCTATTAATCTACCCTTTTCTGTTGGAGAACAATAAATCTAATATTTTGGTGCATTTTTTAAGGTCATGAAAAAAGTTTTAATTAATAATTGTTTATAAGCAGCTAAATTTCAGTTATGTAAATCCTCAAGCATAGAAATATTTCTTTGGTATTTGGACAGATATACCATTATTTTTAATATAGCTCCTTATTAATGGTCTTTTTATGTAAGGAGATAAGGAATGCAAACATTAACAATAAAATGACATGAGTTTGTTTGGGTATTAAATTGTTAATCATGTATTTGTCTAATATAATTGAGTTATGTTGAACTTGAGAATAAGATATTCAGCTTGTTTTGTTATATAACAATATAATAAATTGTTATATAGAATTGTTACAAAATAAATAATTTCTCAATTTTGGTTTAAAACAGAATAGAGCAAAGTCTTCGTATATGTATTTTCAATATTTTCCCTCTTATTGAACATTTTCCCACTTTTTCTGAAGAATTCTTGTAAAATGGGTAAATTGAGGTTATAAAAAAGTGTTATTGACTCATTTGGAAGATATTTTCACTATTTTCCTTTATATTTCTGAAAGATATGCTTTTTCTATGTCACATTAAACAAAAACAAACTATTCAATAGTACATCTTATAAAATCAGTTCTTTGAAGCTGTTGTTCTAAACACGGGAGTTAGTTCAATTTGGAAGTCATTTTTCTAATATGCCACATCACGTTTCACCTTCTTCCCCAGTTACTTTTCCAGTTTTAGCCCCTCCTTTTTTTTTTTGCTTTGCTTATAAGAAATAAAAGCCATTACTTTTTAAACTTTAATATGTTTGACTTGTTTTAAACAATTTTATATTTTCTCATAAAACAAAAATATAAGTATGCTCATCATTCGAATCTCTTCATTGTCTTAAAAGCTGCAGTTTCAAGGAAGATTACACCCAGCTGCTTTGATTGACATTCCTATTTCCTCTTATTCATATAATAGCACTGCCGGGCTGATTGGCTGAGACTGTCATGGGCTGGTGCGTGGATTCATACTGTATTCTCTGTCTTCCAGCTGCTCACACCAACATCCTTGCTTTTCAGAAGGTCATATGTAAGAAAATGAGTGTACCCCAATAAACAGGGAGAGGAAAGACTGAACATTATGAAAATTCTTTTAGCTTGTAAATATATTCAAATTTGATCATTTTAATAGATGAACCTTCATGTTTGCCTATGAATTGCCTTTTCCTGCAAACAATCAGGAAGGGAAGTTTAATTCTGGACATATATCAGCAATGTACACAAATCTCTGATTATATACTTTTGTGACTTATACTGCCATCATTTATTTTCCAGAAAGATTTCTCATTTAAAAGTAAATCCATAGTTATATCAAAATAAGAGAAAATAATTTTCATGGCATTAATATAAAACCAGAAATTATGTGTGTGTTTGTAGGAAGGAAGGCTGTGTTTATTTCAGAAAAAAAAGTCTCAATTATTTATAATGAGATATCAAATTTTAACCCATCATTATGACAAAGGACAGAATTTCATATGTTAATGAGAAGATACAAAAATAAGAATAGGTGTATACAGTGGAAGTGTAAATTGCTACACTAGCAGGCAATTTATTTCTAAATTAGAAATGTACCTGTCCTTTGATGTAGCACTCCCGTTCCTAAGGTTGAACCTTATAATATCCTGGCACAATGAAAAGTAATTTTCCAATAAAGATATTCATCACTTCATTGAAATAACAAAAGGTTAGAAACAAATGTCCTTCAGTAGAATTGTTGAATATGTTATGGGACTCCTGTCAGTGCTAAATGAATATGTCCTAAAAATAGAGGACAGAAGTTTTTTAGGAAAAAATATGGAACCTATTCTATGATTTTTTTTTTCAGATTTAATATATTTTTTTATTCACATAAAATTGATTTACAACGTTGTGTTAATTTCTCTTGTATGGCACAGTGATTCAATTAAGAGTCTTCTCTAGCACCACAATTCAAAAACTTCGTTTCTTCAGCCTTCAGCCTTCTTTATGTACCAACTCTCACATCCATACATGAATACTGTAAATATGAGCTTTGACTATATGAACCTTTGTTGGCAGAGTGACATCTCTGCTTTTTAATATGCTGTCTAGGTTTGTTAAAGCTTTACTTCCAAGAAACAAGCATCTTTTAATTTTATGTCAGTGGTCACCATCTGCAGTGATTTTGGAGCCCAAGGTAATAAAATCTGTCACTGATTCTACATTTTCCCCTTTTATTTGCCATGAAGTGATGGGACTGGATGTCATGATCTTAGTTTTTTGAATGTTGAGTTTTAAGCCAGACTTTTCACTCGCCTCTTTCACACTTATCAAGAGGCTCTTTAGTTCCTCTTTGCTTTTCTGCCATAAGGGTGGTGTCATCTGCATATCTTAGGTTGTTGATATTTGTCCCAACAGTCTTATTCCAGCTTGTGCTTCATCCAGCCCAGCATGTCTCATGAAGTCCTCTGCATAGAAGTTAAATAAGCCGGGTGACAGTATACAGTCTTGTTGCACTTTCCCAACTTTAAAACAATCAATTGTTCCATGTAAGGTTCTGACTGTTGCTTCTTGACCCATGCAAAATTTTCTCCGGGGGCAGGTAAAGTGGTCTGGTATTCCCATCTCTTTAAGAATTTTCCCCAGTTTGTTGTGATCCACAGTCAAAGGTTTTAACATAGTCAATGAAGCAGATGTAGATGTGTTTCTAAAATTCCGTTGCTTTTTCTATGATCCATTGGATATAGAGATCTCTTCAAGAAAATTAGAGATACCAAAGGGAATATTCATGCAAAGATGGGCACAATAAAGGACAGAAATGGTATGAACCTAACAGAAGCAGAAGATATTAAGAAGAGGTGGCAAGAATACACAGAAGAACTATACAAAAAAGAATATAACGACCCAGATAGTCATGATGGTGTGATCACTCATCTAGAGCCAGACATCCTGGAATGCAAAGTCAGATGGGCCTTGGGAAGCATCACTACAAACAAAGCTAGTGAAGGTGATGGAATTCCAATTGAGCTATTTCAAATCCTGAAAGATGATGTTGTGAAAGTGCTACACTCAATATGCCAGCAATTCTGGAAAACTCAGCAGTGGCCACAGGACTGAAAAAGATCAGTTTTCATTCCAATCATAAAGAAAGGCAATGCCAAAAAATGCTCAAACTACTCATCTCACACGCTAGTAAAGTAATGCTAAAATACTCCAAGCCAGGCTTCAACAGT